>NC_080090.1:83401033-83708377 GCF_950005125.1 Chionomys nivalis
TTTTGGGTTTTATATATAGTTAGGCCTATGTCATATTGACAGCTCATTAAAGTCTCTTTATTAAAGATTTAGCTGGTGTGGAGCTAATAAATGGGCCGCTCCCGTTTTACACATCCATGCAATCCAGCCTTGCTGTCACTCATTACCAGAGTGCCATCACAGACACCACATGGCACCTCTGAGTCATTCTCCCACTTCCTCTAGCCAGTAGAGAGATGGGAAGTGGATGAGAAGGGCTGCCACCGAGCTGCCTGCAGAGACTGTGACCTCCCTGCACCCACAGGCAAGCCTAGACAAAGGCTGCTGTGTTTGGGGTGGAGGATTGGGGATGGCCTGAGATCAGTGAGAGGCTGCTGAAGCCAAGCAGGCCTGAGACTGTGGAAGTAGCCAATGCCATCACACAGTAGGGGCTCAGGAAACACTTGCAGATCAAAGGCACCTGTAAACTCTACTGAGGTGAGGGCCCAACAGGAATGACTGCCCTTCCCCTTTCCGCCCTCCTCTTTCACAGGAGTGCCCTGGGTCCTGACTTCCCCTGGCAGTCTTAGAGGTCCTATCCTTGCTCCCTCCACCTCTCTTTCATGTTGGGCCTCTGAAATGTGATTTAAAAGGGGGGGGGGGTGGCACACCTTTAATCCCAGCACTCCTGAGACAGAAGCAGGTGGATCTCTGTGAGTTTGAGGCTAGCAAACAGTCTACAAATCAAATTCCAAGACAGCCAGAGCTGTTACACAGAGAAATCCCATTTCAACCCCCCCACACACCCCCCAAAAAGCACATGCCTGTCTTGGGTTCCTGCAGACAGGGATGGCATCACTGGTCCACAGAATTCAGATGCTCTGGCTCTGGAGACAGGACCTGGTCCTCTGGTACAAAGTGAATGACAGCCGTGACCATTGGCCCTGGTCTGCTATTCAGGGCTTGAAGTTCCTACACTTATTGACAGCCCTACTGGAGATCTGTATCGGACAGAAAAGTGACTGAACAAACTCAGTGTTGTATCAAGCATTCAGCTCCAGCCCTGCGAACTATCCTTCTGGGAGGATTCATTACCAATAGGGTACTTAGGCATCAGACAGGGCACGGGACTATGTTACCTTGTCAGAGGGATATAGTATAAGAGCATCCAATGCCAGCTCTGAGATATGTGGTCCCTCTGGGCTCACTGGGCTCTACACCGCACTGCAGGCCGAGTGAGTGTGTGTGTGTGTGTGTGTGTGTGTGATGAATGTGGCCTGTGGTTTTGTTTAACAGGGCTGGCCCATTATCTGGCCCAGTCTGTGTTTTAAGGTATTCAGAAGGAGGAGTCGCAGATGTGGCTGAGGCAAAGAACATGGGAAGATGGGAGATTGGAAATGGTGAACCCGAGGCTGGTGAAGCAAAAGACAGATGGGGCCATCTCCATAACAATAGGACATCCTGGAGCACTCAGTCTGGGTGCCTCTGGGGCAGAGGTCTTGCCATGCAAAACTAGAACGAGCCAGGCTCAGTCGGCCAAGGTTGCTGCTCTGTTTGCTTCCACCTGCCTCCTTGCAGTAAACCTGGCCAGAGTCCTGAAGAGGCCTTGAAAGATTCATCGAGGGAAATAAATGGGAGCCCCAATTCCCTGCAGCCTTTCCAGAGCCAATGCTCCCAGTTAGATTTCCACAGAAATAAGAAGGAAGGACCCTCTCTTTTCTTTGTTCTATTTCATTTTAACTTTAATCAGGATATAATTTACCAGCAGTTGATAAATGTATGTATACATATCCCCCACACCCTCGTCACACACAGAAGAGCCTCTTTTCTCTCCTACCTCTTTCATCATCGATAGTCCAGGCCCCAGCTGTGTCCCTGCTCGTTCGTAGCGCCATAAATTAGCATTGTCTGTTAATGAACTTCATAGGAATGACTAGTGCAGTGTGTTCTAGCTTGAGTCTCACGTCTTAGCTCAACATAATTTACTTACAGGTGAAGATATGTCTTAGTTCAGCCAAGTTGTATAGATTCATCCGTGTTACGCTGCGTAGGGTTTGATTTGTGTTGCTTCTGTGACAGAGTCTCAGGCTTGCCTCAAACTCATAGCAATCCTCCTGCTTCAGCTTCCTGCATGCTGAGATTGCAGACATAAGCCACCACACTTAGTAACTCGGCTTCTTTTCATCTTTGATATGAAAGTGCCGCAGTTTATTTACAGGGAGCCCTTTAATTATACCACCAGGCAACTGTGATATCCACCAAGGTTTTGAGAGTTAAGTTACACTTCACCTAGGGAGATGGGCATAGTCGTTCTACTGAAGTCAGAAGAATCAGCAAGCCTGGGCTCTGTTGTCAGTTTGGGGCCAGCGTGGGCACTCTAGTGAGACCCTGACTAGGGAGTGGGAGAAAAAAGGAAGAAAATGAAGAGTTATGCTGGTGGTCCTGGAGGTTTTCATGGCGACTTTGTTTCTAGGCCATCCTGCATTCCTATGGTGACCTCTTCCTTCTTTCATGGTGTGCAGCCATGTTCTTGTTGTGCACATTCTTGGTGGAGGGGCCCTGTTTTCTCAATAAGACAGAGTACTGCTACTGGCCCGTTGAACTGGCACACCTCACCAGGCAGGAGTGTCTGTCCCTGCCTGTGAAGAGCAGGACACGATCCTTCCAGTGATGGGGAAGGATGGAGACCCAGACGGGGGAGGGAGGGCTACACGGGATATTGTTCCTGCAGTGATTACACCGACTGTGCTCCGTGGGGAACCCCGCACTCGGTGTGGAATCTGATACATGGAGGGCATTCGGTAAAGATGTGCTGATGGACTAATGGTCTGGGAGAGGGGAGCTGAGCCAACAAACCTATTGTCGCACTCCTGTTATGGAAAGTCTGAGCGTGAATAACCCTGCTGAGAGAGGAGGGGCGGGTGAGGTCACAAAGGAAAAGCCAGCGGGGTGGAGTGACTGCGGAGTACGGGTGGGCCACAATGGTTAGGGAGTCAAGAGTGGAGCAGGAGCTATGTATTTAGAGGGTCACAGGACCATGTTTCATGGGGCTGAGAAGATGGACTGCTCAGCAGTTAAGAGCTCTTGCTGTTCTTGCTAAGGACCAGAGTTTGTTTCCCAGCACCTACATGGTGGCTTACAATCGCCTGTACCTCCAGTCGCAGGGGACCCAATCCCTTCTTCTGGCCTCAATGCAGGTAGGTGGTTCACATACATACATGCAGGCAAAACATTCATACAATAAAGTAACAACTAAATATTCTTGATTTCTAAGTATTCTAAATATTCTTGACTGTTCTTCCAGAGGACCCATGTTCAGTTTCCAGAACCTACATAATATCTCACAATTGTCTGTCTGGAGGATTCAACATCGTCTTCTTGTCTTTGTGGGTACCAGGCACCAACATGGTACGCAGACATACTTGCAGACACAACACCCTTACATATAAAATAAAAATAAATAAATTCTTAAAAGATATTACTAGGCAGCACTCGGGAGGCAGAGGCAGGCGGATCTCTGTGAGTTCGAGGCCAGCCTGGTCTACAAGAGCTAGTTCCAGGACAGGCCCCAAAAGCTACAGAGAAACCCTGTCTCGAAAAATCAAAAAAAAAAAAAAAAAAAGATATTACTAGGGTCACGTTCCATGAAACCCATAGTGAAGCATCCCTTCTTGCGTCTTCTAGCCCCCAGTGTTTGCCAGTAGGCCTCCCTTGGTCTGTAGATCCATTATTCCAGCCTCTGTCCCCATTACTATGTGGCCATAGTCTCCATGAGATCCTCATATCATCTTATGACTGTATGAGTCTATGTCCAAATCTCACTCTTGTTAGCACACAGATCATACTGTGTGAGGGGCCCTCCCCTACTTCCGCATGACCTCATTTTAATCAATTATATCTGCCATGACCCCATTCTAAACAAAACCACATTCTGAAAAGCTTGGAGTTCAATTGTCTTTATTGGTGACACATTCAGTCCACCCAAAGATGCCACCCCTGGGGTAATCCTTTACAGCTGTGATGTGTTAAGCAAGTGTCAGAGAATTTTAGCCTGGGACGTGACCCAGACTTCCTATGGGGCTGAATTCAAATAAATATCTCTGGCTCTCTTTCTTACAAAATAGACCTGAGGTCCTCCCCACACATAGAATCTGTGATTCTGCCTCTGAGGTCTGGGATCCAAGGCCCTGGGAGAGTTGTGGGGGCCCTGAAGACATGGACATCAGCAGGACACCCTGTCTGGAATTTAGGAGATAGATTCTTTGAAGCTTCTAGGCTCCGATACTCATTTTCAATCTCAGGCTTCTCCTTGTGGCCAGGATCCCAGCGTCCTCCACCCCAACCTCTGTGCCATGGCCCCTTCCTCAGTGAGATCCACAAGGAGAGAGTCATACTATAAATAGATCCCCACATCCAAAGGCCTTCTTCCTGTGCAGGAAGCATGGCTGACTTGTCGGGAGGAAAAAGGTGTTTCCGGAAGAGAGGCCAGGAAAGAGAAGCCAAGCGGGGGCTGCCCGGCTGAGTTCCCGGGTGCTGGAGGAAAGGTGTGGCAAGGCCAGCTTAGCAGGTATATGGGAGGGTTGGGTGCCAGCTTCTAGTGCTGTCATGTGACCCGCCTGGGACCTGTCATTCAAGAACCTCATGAGAATGGTTAGCAAAAAAGATCCTTATCGCGAGTGTAGGCTGGAGACTTGAGAGTCGAGGGCCAAGAGAAATATGTAAGCGCTGCATTCTCTGAACATTTGCCGCTCGTCATTTTAGGACGAGGTAGGTGTTGATAACAAGCAATGGGAAGTACTTTTTCATAAGAACGGCTGGTAAGAAGCCAGAGATCACACCCCAGGTGTAGTAAGTAAAGCAGAGGCAGCCCCCGGGGTCCTAGAGGACAGGAAAAGGTAACACTGGAGAGCTAGGAAAGCTCCCAGGAGATAGGGTCTCCTCATGGGCTTGTGGGAGTACAGTCAAGGCCAGGGAAGGAAGCAGGCAGCTGCCAGGTGGGGAGGTAGGTGTGGAGAGGAGCAGGCGGTGGTGTAGTGGCCGAGTGGTCCCTAGGCGTCCTCCTTCCTCTTGGCCCTCTCTCATGTCCACCTTGAACTGTTCCTGAGAATCTACAGAACAGTCCTTATCCCTCCATGGACCCTGGGTGGGGTCTCAGCGGCCTTTTGCCCCTGCCTGGCAGGAAGAGAGGACATCCTCCATTGCTGTGTGAGGTGACCACACTCAAAGGCCAGCTCATCACGAAGCCCTTGAGAAGCACCTACCGCTGAGAAGAACCAGAGGCCTGATGCAGGGTTCCGTGGCAGCAGTTATCACAAGGAAGTTCAGGCTTGCAGGCTCATGGCCAGTGCACAGGGCCTTGGAGTCATCCGTGACCCTGCAGCTCCGACTCCCGGCTCTCCAGCCCTCTGTGACGCTGCCAGACCGCAGGACCCCCAAGTGACTGAGATGCAGATGGGTCGCTGTTTCTGTTAGCAAGCCCCAGAGCAATCAGCCCTGGTATCAAGTTCAGATTCCTCTGCATTCCCACGGTACCAGCAGTCATGTTGAAATGCAATATGTCCACCCCCATCCTTCAAACCAGGGTGGTTTGTGATTAGAATCCAGGCAGGATCCCAGGGCCTCTGAAGAGCCCGGGCAAATTTCAGCCCTGTTTCCTGTTTTATAAAACAGTGCCTAGTGGTTTGGGAAGAAAAACAAAAGCTCAGCCTATGTGCTTATCCAGTCCCCCCTAGCCTATATCCCAGTGGCTGTGAGCCCGAACCCAGAAGCAATGTTAGGTTATCATTAAGGCTTACTTTCAGGTTATCTACCCTCCATGAGATGACCACTTACGGAGTTGTGCTGTGGCCACAAAGGCCCCTGGAGTCCACTTCAAGGAGAATGAAGGCCAGAAGTCACCTAGCCACCAACTCCACCTTCTCCCTGAACACCTTTCTCTGCTGGTAATCACCCGCTAGGAGATATCACTTCCTCTTTGCAGTTTTTGCATGAGCTCACTAAGGCCAGCTTGCTCACACCACTTACACTGGGAATAATAGGCCATTGCCCAGGAAATCACTGGCTGCATTCCAGTCCTTTTTACTGTAATTATGTTGAGAAAGGGTAGGCATGACTTTGCTTCAGTAGGAAAGAAAAGATGAAGAGAATGAAGGAGGCACTTAGATCACTTCTATGGCTTCTATAGAAGGACAAAAGGACATCTCAGAAGCTACGGAATAGATCCTGTCCACATGTTGTGCTGTGTGATACCTGAGATGCTGTCTCTGTGTTGTGTGATACCTAAGAAGCTGTCTTTGTGCTGTGTGATACCTAAGAAGCTGTCTCTGCTGCGTGGTACCTGAGATGCTGTCTCTGTGCTGTGTGGTACCTGAGATGCTGTCTCTGTGCTGTGTGGTACCTGAGATACTGTCTCTGTGCTGTGCTATGCTGTGTGGTACCGGAGATGCTGTCTCTGTGCTGTGTGGTACCTGAGATGCTGTCTCTGTGCTGTGCTGTGCTGTGCTGTGTGGTACCTGAGATGCTGTCTTTGTGCTGTGCTATGTGGTACCTGAGATGATGTCTCTGTGCTGTGTGGTACCTGAGATGCTATCTGTCTCTGTGCTGTGTGGTACCTGAGATGCTATCTGTCTCTGTGCTGTGTGGTACTGGAGATGCTGCCTCTATGCTGTGCTGTGTGATACCTGAGATGCTGTCTCTGTGCTGTGCTGTACTGTGTGGTACCAGAGATGGGAATGGAGCCTTGTATGAGGTACCTGAAGAGGCAGGAAGCAGACAACATGGGCCTCCAAAAGCAAACAAATGAAAAACAAAACTAAATGAACACAGTAAAGGGGGCCTGTATAGATAGATTAGTGATTAGGAGTTCCTGATTCCCCCACAGAGGACCCTTGTTTGCCTTTCAGCATCCACACTAGATGGCTCAGTACTGCCTGTAACTCCAGCTCTAAGAGATGCAGCACCCTCTTCTGACCTCCCCATGTGGCATACACTCACACACTTACACATATACATACACTCACACATACACTACAGTCACACATACACATATATAAAAATAAAAATCAAATAACATAAAGCCAGTGTCAGAATAAGGATAAAATAGAAGTGTGTTTCTACGCTTCTGACACTTCCTAAGTGTGTATCTGACTTTTGTGTTTGTGACTTTGTGTATACCATGTGCCTCTACTATCTCTGAGCCTTCGTCTGTAACATGGTACTAACTCTAACCTGGTTTCCTGGGCAGCCTAGCCCGCGGGTACTGAACAAGGACGAGGCTTAATACTAGCCTTGTAAATAGAGGTTATTGGCAAATGGTAGCTCATGAGTGAGACACTCGACCTTCTGAGACCCAACCTTCCTCTCTGTAAATTAGGGTTTAGTTATGGTCTCTTTGGGCCTGCTAAGAAACTGTGGCTACCAACGGCCTGGCATGAAATGGGTTCTCAGTCAGTGAATGCTTCCTACCTTAGGGGATGCGTGCAGTCCTCTTTGGAGCAACTTTGAAGCAGGACCTCATCCTCACAGAAGCCCATTCTGTGGCTTTTGAACCTCAGTATGGAGAGGGAGGCTTAGGCTTTTCTTCTTGCAGAGTTAGGTCTCAGACAGGAGAGTCCAGAAGAGTTTTGAAAGAGATTAGCATATGCGGTAGCCGGATGAGGGCTTTTACAGAAGGTGTGCAGGAATGTGGGCGCACTGGCCTCCTCTCTCCTAGGTGGGTTTGCTTTAGAAGCTGGCAAGAACGGTACAGGGTCCACTTCTGTTAGAGTAGGGCCTAAGCCGTCGGCACTAGTTTCTGGGAACGGGAGAGAGGAAATCTGGTTCATCCTTTGTCTACATGTCCTTGCATCACTCTGTGGCTACCACAAGAGGGCAGAGTTGCCCCGCACAACCCACAGGATTCCCACGCCCTCCTCTGCAGCAGCCAGCTGGCCCCTGCGTCATTTGGGCTGGGAAAAGCAGCCAGGCTTAGCCACTCAACTCTACACTAGATGAAAAGACTGGGGTGGGAGCCTTGGGTGGGGCAGCCCTGCACTCTGCGGGGAAAGCTAGGCAGGGTGAGCGAGCCTAGGACTTTAATGACCTGGAGAGCAGATCTGAGCTGTCCTCGTCAGTGATGTGTAGGACTCTGATTCTTGGCTTAGGTCCTGTCTACAACAAACTGCCCTAGTCCCCACAAAACAAACTAAGCTTCTTGCTTTCTTCTCCTGCGACTTCAGGATGCAGAGACCATTAGGTATGATAGGTAATTTTGCATAGGATAAGATGGCATTGCTTGGCAAAAGCAAAAAAATATCAGTGTTTTCCAGTCTGACTGTTTCTGGAATCTTCTTTTCTTGCAGTCATTGGGACCTGAAGTCACAGTCAGCTTTCCCCCCTATAGCACAGCCCTCTGTGTGGCCACACTAACTTATCCATTGTAGAGAGACAAAACCCACCCCAAATCTTCACTGGCTTAGCCTCGGACTTCCTTGGCTAATGATTGACAGGACTCCTGCATCTGGGGCAATTTGGAGAAAGCACGGAAGGAACAGGGATAACCACAGGAGCCTAGTTCACTGCCAGAACCCTTGTCCATAGCTTGCCTGGAAAGGCAACCATTTAGTGAAATCCTGTCTCCTATTCCTTCAAATCCCAAGCTGTTTTTCCCTTAGAGAGAAAATGCTGTCTCTGTAAACCCATATCTGTGACCATGTGGCTGTGTTTTTCTTTCCCCTCTCTGCAGACCTCTTCTTGGGAATGGGGGAGCTGCAAAGCACTTTGGGGTCTGTGGACCTGCACCATAAACTGGGCCTCCCAGGGCTCTGATACAGTGATGGACAGGCCAGGCTGCTTTCTGTCCTAAGTGCTGCAGGCAGACAGTGGGCTCAGGGAGCATGAATTCCACATTCTGCAGCACCTCCTTACACGCCCCACATGGACTTTCCTATTTGTGCCTCCAACCATTGCTTTTTCTAGAGACCCCAAGTCACGGCTTTACCTAGAAATTGCGCTGGAGCCAAGCTGGGGCCTTTTCATCCTGAGCCTTCTCTGCCCGAGAGCGGCAAACAGCCCTGTCTGGACCACAGCTTGCCCTTACCCTGCGAGGGCTCCTCTAACAGAAAGATGAGAGCTCTTCTGGGAGCTTTCTCTTGTCTGTACATGGACAGAGTTAGCACACCATCTGGTTGCAGTGGAATATGGGCAGGGTGGCTGTCCCAGATGTAGCAATGTTAGAGGGTATGCATGTGAAGACAGCTGGCTCCTAGTCTAGATGATAACGCAAGGAGAGATGAACGTGCAGTCATACACAGGACCACCCAGAAACGGGGTGCGATCCCACCTAACTGCGCCCAGGGTCTGTTACTGGCCTGAGAGGATTGTGAGCGCTGTTGAAGACTGAGCAGATATGAAACTGGCGTATAATAGGTATTATTTAAGCATCAACTTATTTCTCTTTCTTCCATCTTTGTTCCTAGGCTTTTTTTCTGTGTCCTTTATTTCTAGACTTGGGAAGCTCTCCGGGGATAGAGATGGTTCTACCTCAGGCAAAGCCCTGGCTCTTACACAGTTGGGAGGACTTGAGGTCTGGGCCGTGTTCTCCACTTGTCTCAGAGTCTCCATGTCTAGGTCACCAGATTGGAAGATCTATGCAGGTAGGGGCTGTATTTTCTCCAGCAGCCTCCAATGCCTTAGTCAGTAAACACTGTTCTGTGGAAAACCAGGGTTCCCACTGAGTATGACTGATGAAATCTGAGATTCACTGAGTGGGCCCCTACTTCTGAAGGCACTTGGTAGCTCTCAGGGTGTTTCCCTAAGGTTAAGTGCACCCCAGAACTTGGGTCCTTGTGGACAGAGGGTGTTTCTGAAGTGCAGACATCTGGAGGGCAGATGTAGAGTTGGCTGGGAGGAATGAAGGTCTGGAAGAGTTGGGATTCCAGGCCCCGTGACTCACTTCCCCCATCATGACCACTCCTAGGCAGCTGGGCCGCCTAAGGCCAGAGGCCTGGACTGTGTGGAGTTAGGCAGCCAGGTGTGGCTGGGTAGTGATTCCTGGTCTGGGACACAGCTGCCTCTCCACTGGCTAGGACTGGAGAACTGACATAGTGCTGTCTACATCCCGTTCTCAGAGTTCCCAGGCTCTTGGGAGTGTAGCTGAGGGCGTGGTCTTACACAGGTCATTTCCGGAATGTGTGAACACCAAGGAGGTTGTCTATGTTTCAGCTGGGATGGGGTTCTCAGGTAGTTCTCGCTGTTTCCTGGCCTAGGGGCAATGAGGGGAGTAGATGCATTGGGGGTGGGGCAGGCTCTGTCTCTAGTGTTTGTCAACAAGAGTTCTCATCAAGGCAGTAGAAAGGGAGATGGTTTCTGAATTCAGCACCGTGGTCCGAGTCCTGGATGACGGTGAGAGCAGCTCAAAATCTCTCTGGGCATCACCTTCCTCTTCTGAAAAGTGATGCTAATGACAGTTAGGGTGAGGGCTGGGTCGGTGAAGTCCTGTGAGGGAGCATGCTCGGCAAACGAGTCTTGCCCGTTTGTGAGATTTGATTTAGGGGTGGCCTGAGCCCTGATTAAGCTGTCTTGGTCTTGTAGTGCAGCCCCCAGGGAGGACAGTGAGACGATGGGGTGGGGAGTGACGGACTAATTAAGAGGTGACAGGGGAGTCTGAGGGCGCAAGCCTACAGTGGGAGCCCTAGTGACATTCTCCCTGTGTGCACTCAGCAGCAGGAAAGACTTACCCTCAGAACACAGCCACTCGGGGACAAAGCCTCTGGCCGCGAGAAGAGTGTCAGTTTATCGGTTATCCTTGACCCAACGTGCTTTTCTGTAGTGTAGCTCAGCCTGGGGAAAGTTGCTGAAACTGGGTCAGAGGGCCAGAGACTCCTAACCCTTACATAGATGGGCTGGTGGTACCCCAAATCTCTGCTCCAAATATTACAGGACCCCTCCACACCTGAGGTAAGGAAGTACCCAGAATCTAGAGTCAGATACAGGAGGTCTGGGGTCCTCTGATGTAGCCAGCTGGGGACTCTATATCCGACACTTGCTTCTCGGAGTCTTGGATCCCCATCTCCAAATGAG
Organism: Chionomys nivalis; assembly: GCF_950005125.1. Lineage (NCBI taxonomy): Eukaryota > Metazoa > Chordata > Mammalia > Rodentia > Cricetidae > Chionomys > Chionomys nivalis. Next base: position 83,412,050 of record NC_080090.1, read on the forward strand.
GGCTGGGGTCCCCATTTCAGTGGACTGCTGTAAGGGGCCAATGAGCTGGTGTTGGAAGAGCTGTGGACGGCAGCGGTTGTGACCGTGGTGAGCAGGAGCTGTGACTGCAGAGGCTCTGCTGGCAGACAAGTCTCAAGGGGACCTGATTGTTGTCAGCGCCATAAATACCGCAGCCTCAGCACAGGGCCCGGCATTCTGGGGGGGGGGCAGCCGTTGTGAGAGGGCTGGCTTGAGGTGAGCCACCCCACCTCTTCCAGTTCTGCTTGGACTGCTCACCCTTCTCACCCTCACCTATGAGAGTGGAGTCCTTTCCTCTGCTTCTATATAAAGGACAACAAAAACAATGTGCCAAACAACACAAATGTGTTTCCTTACAGCCTAGGGCATCAGAAGCTCAAAGGATATTGCTGAATAAAATCAGATCTAGTTCAATGGTATAGCACTTGCCTAGTGTGCAAAGAGACATGAATTCTATCCCCAGCACTGAAAAAGAAAGAAAATAAGATAAAAATCAAGGTAGCTGTAGAGGGAGTCCTTCTGGATGCTCCAGAAGAATCTGTTATCCCTGCTGGCTTCTAACGGCCATCTGCAGTTTTGGCCATAGGCTCTTCCCCCTCCTCCAAAATCAGCCAGAGCTAGACGAGTGTTGGGCTGCCGTCCCTCTGAGCGCAGCAAAAGCCCCGGTGTTTCAGGGCTCCTGTGATAAGATTGGGTCCATCTGGACAGTTGAGGATTCACTCCCCACTGTAAGACTTCTCAGATCCGCAAGCCCCCTCTTTACCATTTTTGTGACACCCACAGTTTGAACAATAAAGATCGAACACCTCTGGGATTTGCCATTCTGCCAAACGGGGAAACTGCTGGTCCCCATCCTGGTGTAATTTGGTCAGGAATAAATACATGTCCAAAAAGGTTAGACATGTGCGGTGACGCATATACTAAGTGCTTGGTAAGTACCTGGGTATTCCACTCCGTGTGGGTTATTTTCTCTTGTTGCTAGCACCAAATGCCTGACAAAAAAAGCAGCTTATAGGAGGGGTTTTGTTGTTGTCTCATCTCATGGTTTGAGAGCGTCTTGGTGGAGAAGGCATTAGTGGGAATGGCTCATGCCTGTGGCAGTGGGAATGGGAGGTGACTGGTTATATGCCTGGAAAACAGACTTGTCCAATCAAACCATAACACCATCACTATTACTACGTAAACCATACAGTACTTTTAAAATGATTGTTCTCAGTACCACCTTTTGAGATAAGTCTTAGTTTCTGTTGGCTCCCTCCCTGTGCCTCAGTTTCCTCCTCTGTCAAAGGAGAAGTCCCCTCCCCCTATCCTCCCCCTCCCCCCTCCCCACACTTGGCAATTCACACACCAGGCTTGGGAGGAGCACAAAGTTTCTCTTGTGCTGTGTGCAGATGGCTGCCAGCGGCGGGCACAGGGCCCGGCCCACTGCTATCCCAGGGACACAGCATTCACCCAGATCACAAGGGAACAGAAGGGCCCCTCTTTTGAAGGGCAGAGAGGTTCCAAGCAGATCATTGCAGGAACTGAACCCTCTCTGTGGGAAAGAATTGCCTCCCTTGTGAGGCAGCAGCACTATTTGAAAAGAGTTTTACAATCATTTTTATTAGCGGAGTCCGTGATAATATAAGGGCTGTCACCCTGTCCCTCTCTAGGGGAAACTGAGGCCCAGAGAGTGGGAGGCAGGACCGTAGGGCACGAGGTGAACTAGATTTGCCCTCCAGGAGTCTTGTGGCTTCAAATCGGCATTTTATCCCCAGGGGTGCCAGGCATATCCCTTCCCCAGCCCTCAATCACTGAACTGAACCAAAAATTCATGCCCAAAGGCCCCTAGACACCACTTCCAGGCTTTTCTTTAGGAGATCATTTGAAATGCAGCCACCCTTGTGTGCCCAGTCTTTGACTGGCATTTTCTTTCCGATCCTGGTCGCCCCTCCATCTCCTGAAGCCCCGGGCTCTCCACTGACCCCATCCACACTCCTTCCTGTGGGTTCTATAGCCTCCCCACACTGTCCCTGCCTTCTTCCCCCAGCCCTCCAGGCTAACCAGGTGCTCTGCTGTTAAGCTGCAAAGCTGAACTGGCTTCCTATAGACAAGGGCAGACTGACCGCCTCTCTCAGGCAGTCCTGGGACCCACTGTTCTTTGAGAAGCCTCCCTGGGGCTCCATGGATGAACAGCCTTTCCTCCACCCACCCTCCACCTCTAAGGCCTTCTGGAGTGTTCCCCTCTAAGCCTGACCCATCATCTCCCTCCTCTGTCTACTCTCGTCTCCACCCGTGACCGGGATGTTGATTAGGGGGTACAACCTCCATGCACAAATGTGATATCATCTCTTCTACCTAGGTCATTCCATTCTTGCTAGGTCTCTTTCTTCCAGGGAGAGCAGTCCCTTCGCAAGCTCTCAAGCTGCCCTCCCCCAGCTCTACGCCCTCTCCCCATCCAGTCTCAAGGCCACACCAGGTCTCACAGACAGCTTTCTTCTTCTGCCCACCCAGAAACACACAGACCCCTTTGTCCCTCCGTGAGCCAAAGGCACAAGTCCTCCCCCATCCCCCGTTCCTCTCCCCAGCCCAGGTTTTATATAGTATTTAGATTTTTTTCCTTATTAGTAAAGATCAAAGAAAAATAGAAAATCTTAAAGTAGCGAGAATCCCCCACTCAGGAAGCAGACGTCATTATCATCTCTGCTTTTAAAGTTGGTTCTATACTGTCAGGATCATGGCCTGCATATAATTTCATATTTTTATGTTATGTCAGCTGGTTTCCCATATTACCCAGAGCTCTGTGCACATCCTTTCTTTCACTCTGTTCCTCGTATGTGCACCACGTTTGTTCATCTATCTGTGATCTCTGCGAATAATCTCCGGAAGACAGGCTGGTAGCTTCACTAGTGTTTTGGGATAGTCTGCCCCCTCCTGCCCCTGCCCCCGGCCACCGGAAGACCAACGCTCTTATCAGCTGCTGCTCACGGGACTCTGATTAGGATCTTGAGCTGGGTGGCACTGGAAACCAGCATCACACCCTCCCCACGCCCTGTCGCTTCCGGCCTAACAAGATGGGAAAACCATCAGCTGCAGTGGGGGATCCCCAAATATCCCCACCCTGTTCCTGGGGAGCTGGCTTCTGCTGGTTCAGAGGTTATCTCTGCTGGGGTTTGGTTTTGTTTGGTTGGATCTGGTTTTTATTTTTCCCTTAGAACTGCCCACAGGCTAAAAGGCATAGGCTGTCCAGAGGGCCTGAGACCTGCAGAGGCTAATGGGGTTGGAGTTTACACAGGAGATGAGTCACCAGGTGAAGGGTGAGCATTGCAGCTGGATGGTATCTGCTGATGCTCACAAGGCTGGAGGGTCGAGGCTCAGGGAGCCCATGCTGTCACTGTTAGCGATTCTGGCTGCATTGCTAAGGGACACCGATATCCACACAGTGTCTCTGAACCAGGGATGAGGATATCCTGTGTGTACAGACAGGGCCTAAGGCTGTCAGAGGTCTGAGAAGATGGGACTTGTGGCTCCTAGAAACTGTGTTCAAATCCAGCTTGGCAACAGCCTGTGTCCTGGTGCTTCTGTGTAGGAAGGGGGACTGACTGGGGTGAGCAAAGAGATACCTTCCCGTGAAAGACTGTGGCTTCTTCCAGGCTCCTGGACACCAGCTTGGCTAGGCATGTGTGTTTCTATGGCCTTGCATGCACATGATTATGAACCCCAGATGTGCACTTGGAATGGCCTTTCCCCATCAGGATCTTGTGGTAAAATCTGGGCATGGTGAGGCGCGCCTGTAATCCCAGCACCCAGATGGCTGAGGGAGGACCATTGTTGTGAGTTCTAGCCTATCAAGGCCTACACAGGAAGACCCTGCCTAAAAACAACGTAATACCCTATGGTCCAATGAGTACATAGCCCTCCCTGAACGACTAGAAGTCACACACCATAGGCTGCCCAGACCATTCCCTGGAGAGTTGTTGGAGTGTACAACCTAATAGAGACAAAGACAGGCAGTCTGGGGAGGAGGCCATGATTGTCGGCCACAGAGCCCCTTACCGCTGCTCTTGTGGCTGGATGCCGGATTGGCACCAGCCCAGAGCAAGGCCTTTATCTCATCGGTTGTAGTCTTGGGTGAGTTCTTCTTGGTCTTCATTGGCAGTCTTCTGTGGGAAGATCTGGGCTGCCAATGAAGACCTGGCTTGTCTTTTTCCCATGCCCGAAGACCAATTGTCAACACAGTACCAGCACCTGCTGCCTCCTCCAAAGGCTGAATTCGAAGCCCTAAAGCCCCTTGGCTGTGCTATCTGTTCGTCCTGAGTCTGGATGGTGGCTCATCTGGTAACCAGGGACCCGGGTGCTTTTCCTGTAATGTCTCTGTGACTACATCCACATGTGACCCCAAACACACATACAGTTGGTTCGGTGGGGGTAGGTTTGACATGGACAGGGCAATTAGGGATTTTGTTATCCATCTCTGGCCTCAATTTCCCCATCTGTGAAATGGGAATGTTAGTCATATACACTTTACAAAGTGATTAACTAAGATACATATGCACACTGTCAGTCTCCAAGAACGTATGTGTTCAAAAGGGGGCTTCGTTGCCATGGTCTCTGGGTCTCCAGACTGCCCATTGCCCTTCCCCTTCTCAGAGTGTCTGTCTGGTCTGAAAACCCAGATGTACACACAGAAGTTTCTGGTGCTCCCCTTAGGTCCTAGTGAAGAAGATCAAACTGAAAGATCCGGATGACGGTGCAGGGTGAGGCCGCCTTGGCTCCCCACGCCTCCCAGCTGCTTCCTGTTAGCAGGTCACATGGGGAAAGGCATGTTTCCTCCCTGCTCAGAGACAACCCAGGCAGCTTCTCTAATCCCCAGACCCTTGGTCCATAGTGATCAACAGCCCCAAGTTTTCAAGGACACTACAGGGTCATGCAAACTTGGTCAAAGCCTTGCTTGGGTCTAGGCAGCCAGACCTGGCCAAAGTGCTGAGGTTTGTAACCAGTTCCCACTCAGCTCCCTTCCAGCCTGTCCACTGCTTGGTGGCCGCAGCTAGGAACTGCAGCAGTTCATGGTTGTGACTTGACCTCCCATGATGCCAAGGCTTGCTTGGAGCAGGTTGATTTACGTAGGATTTAGATTTCCTTCAGTTTTGTGGTCGTTTGTTATATTTTTGTTTAGTTTCTTATTTTGTTTTGTTTGTTTGAAACAGGGTTTAACTAGCTTGGGACTCGCTGTCTAGACTGGCCTTGTACTTGCAGCGATCCTCCTGCCTCTGTTTCCAAGTGCTGAAAAATATGCCCTTAGCTCTACCTTCAGGTCTTGAAGCAAATGACCCCCAAGACCTACAAACATGATCATCTCTACATTCCCCGGAGACACAAAAGTGATATAACCCCTGAACCTAATAACTCAAACTTGCCTTCACATGTGGGGGTACCAAATATTGTCTTTTCTTTTTATACTGAGAATTGAACCTAGGGTCTTATGCACGCTAGACAAACACTCTTGGAGCTGTGTTCCCTGTCTTCTAGAGATGCCTTTCTGCCTCTGTTCAAGTTGACACTATATAAGATACCCTAGATTGTCGTGTGTGTGTGTGTGTGTGTGTGTGTGTAACACAGTCTAGAGGAGGTGCAGTGATGTAGTCGCTGGCTGTGTCTCTACAGTCTTTCTGGAGCAGCACTGAGAGCAAGGATAACGGGTCCCCTCGTGATGAAGACAGTCGCCTCTGAGTTAGGATGCCCGTGCTGTCTCTCCTGCTCCTGGTCTCTCTCTCAGCACACCAGACACAAAGATGATGCCCATTGTCTTGGTTAGATTTTTTTTTGTCAACTTGACACAAGATAGAGTCATCTGAGAAGAGGGAACCTGAATTGAGAAAATGTCCCCACGTCAATAAGCAGCGTTCCTCCACGGCGTCTGCTTCCGTTCCTGCCTCCTGGCTCCTGCCTTGGGTTTCTGCCATGACTCCCTTCAGTAATGGACTGTGAAGTGGCTGTAAGTGGAAATAAACCCTTTCCTCCTCAAGGTACTTATGGTTGTAGTATTTTATCACGGCAACAGAAACCCTAACTAAGACAGAATCGCGGAGAGAGGAGGGTGCTGCAGACAGAGAGCAGGGCCCTGCCTTCTGACCAGTGGTATGATCCTGGTTGCTGTTTTATCTGTGAACAAAAAAGAGAGAAAGCTACCACTGGACCTACCTTGCTCGTGAGGTCGTTCTGAGCATAAACGAGACAAATGTCTGAAGACATTTAACTGTTGAACAGCACTGCGCTCCTCTTACGGGCGCGGTTAAGAAAAGGTCTGGGCTGTGGCTCTGTAGCAGCGTTTGTGCACGGTGGTGGGTTTGATCACCAGCACCACGAGAAAGAAAACATGCCAGAGGCATCCTAGGGAAAGGGTACCGGCCCTCCCGTGTGCCCTCATTAAACTGACCTGGAAAACTCTGCCAGGCAAATCAGAGCAGGTGGAGAGAAGCAGGTTTTCTCTTTTCTTGGGAGGAGACCATGGCTCAGATGCAGGCAGTGCCCACGGTGACCCTGCCTTCTGATCCAAGATCTAGCACCTGCCTGGGTCAGGTCCCTTCCTGTGTTCAGGGGGGTTAGGGGGACGATGGTCAAGATAGCCCTGAATTCTGTTCCTCTCTCACTTCAGAGTCCTTGTTCATATAAGCCCCTGTCACGCCGTTCCCCTCTCCAGTCTGGGAGAAGCGCAGGTCTACAGAAGGGGGAGGCTTCTCCAGCTAGCTTGCCGGGAAGGTGAGTTCTTTCTGGCAGAGAAGTCTTTAGACAGGATGTGGTAGAAGCACAGGAGAGGTTATGGGGACATTAATGTGCTACCCAGAGGCCATCACAAAACACCCTCTCCTTACCTACAACCTGGTCTAAGCTGGAAGGTTCCCAGCTGGCTGACGACTGTGGCTCAGGCTAGGCTGTGGGTGAAACTCAGCAGGCAGCTGCCACCCCTCCCCCATCCCTCAGAAGAGGCCCTTAACAGTTACAGTCTCCCTCTCTTGGGGTCTGTTCTCTGAAACACATGATCATCAGAGTCCAGGTATGGGAACAGGGTTGCCTCTGTACCTTCTCTATCTCTAGAACCTCAGACCTGACAACATGGCCTGTTTTCCACCATTCGCCCCATGATTGCCTTGCTCTGCCGCTGACCCTGGTCGCCCGTTGCCAAGGCAACAAAGCCCTCTCATTTCCTGTGCTCTGCAGAATCTCAGCACCCATTTCCGCTGGGTCCACATCCACCCAGAGGTACCTTATGATTGTGACTGTGTCTGCCAAGGGCTAGATCAGTCCTGCCAGGACTGGCAGCCACTGGTTTCAAAAGAGCAGAGTGACCAGGATGCGCCGTGAGCTACTTGCGTCCAGGGGTGATGATTCCTGGATCTCTGGAAAAGTCAGCAAGACTGAACAGTGCCACAGTGCTGTGTGGTTAAGAGGAAACCAGACTCAGTTCCCTGAGCCTCGTTCTCACTAGGAAAGTGGAGGCAGTCGTAGGAGCTGCTGTGAGAGCTCAATGCGATAATGGATGTGATAACACAGGCAGGATTCCAACACTCCAGTGCCTAATCGCAATAGCTACCCAACGGATAAATGATAGTCTCTCCCTTCCCCTTCATTCCCATGACTGAATGTGCCTTCTGGCCAACTACAGGCTTCTGCTAAGGATTGTCCGTGTTCTAGGTACTGCCAGGCTCCAGGCACTGGAGGAAGCTGACCCGGCTGGCAGGGAGTCTGTAACATAGCTGGGGCCCCAGGCCTTGTACTATGATGAGATCACAGACAAAACAGATCCTATTGTGAGCTCCTTAGTCCTGGTCCCAGAGTCTCTAGCTAAGGAAGCCCGGAAGCATAACTGCAGGGGCCCCTCAATTATCCACCATCAAGACCTGGGAGCCTAACTAGGCTTTCTGTTTCGCCTAGAATTACTAGTTATAGTTTTTTTTTTCTTTCCTTCTGCAGTAAATTTCCCTTCCTAATTTGGTTTTGTTTATTCCACTATTAAAGCGGGATTGTTCAGGAATTTATTCCTAGTAAATGATCACCAGCGTATACAGAGATAGTACAAGAATGTGCTCTGTGGATTGCACACCACGGGGGGGGGGGCACAAACATTACGGCGGCTCATGATCACAGAGTGTTGACCGTCTCCTGGATCACCACCCCATGGAGAGAGGCCTGTTTTAGGTGATAGTGAATCTCCGGGAATGTTAGCAGTTCGTCAATTGGCTTAGCCATCCGGGTAGCCTTCGCCGAGCAGCTTCCAGGCATAACCGTGTCTTCTTTAAGTTGGTCATGATGGGGTTCATGATGGGAGAATAAGGAACCGGGGGAGCTGGGACACTTGGACTGAGGCGTACAACATGCCACATGGTGGACTTGTGTAGCAGTCATCTCTAACCTGTAGAGCCACCGAGCCAAGCTGGCTTCTGTAGCTCCCTGAGGACAGCGATGTGTCCAGCAAGATTTGCACTTAGCTGGCCTGAATTCTGACTTCTTTCAGCTTTTGTTGCCATCAGGGAAAGGGACACAGTTCTGCTTGACTGGCCTTCCACTAAGATGTCATTGCAAGACTCAGCAGAAGCAGCCAGTAGCCCCCTCTGACCTTTGTAGGGCAAACACTCGGATTTGTCTTGGTTTCTTTGGCTGGAGCGTGTGGGGAGGAGAGACAGTGTCCATTGATTCCTGGGAACTGCTTTTCTTTCTGTCCCGTTTTGTCAGTCTTCCCCACTCTATCCCTGCCCCCCACTCTCCTGGAAGTCTGAGCCATATGCTGTCGGCCCCATCATCCTAAGCTCATCTGTAACCAATGTTGTTATTGGGAAGTCTGTGGGAGAGCTCACCCCTTGGAAGCAGTCACGCAGCCCCATGTAGTGTTTATTCGTGTTAGTTTGGCTCAGACTGAACTGTGCCGGGAGGGGGTCATTCCTGTGGAATTTTCCATTTAGATCAGACCCTCCGGTGTAAAGGGTACACACATAGCGGGTCATCAGCTCAAGGCGGAACACAGAGAGCTGACCCTGGAGTACTGATGTCCCAGAACACGGCTGTAACCCCAAATAAGTGTTTTATGTTCTGGTGTGCGTGTGTGTGTTAGAGAAAGAGAGGTTCTTATATGTTGATGAGAAGATCCAGACAGACAATAAACACTCAGCAGATTTTATTTGTCGCCATTTTGGTTTTGGGCACTGGCACCTTCTGGGAATCTGAGAAAAGCTGTAGGTTTTGTGTCTAAAAATGCACGTGCAGCTTGCCAGGTAAGAGGGACAAGCTACCCAGTCTGGACAAACTGTAGAGTTCTCTTTATGAGTACTTACTGAGTACTCTGCAGTGCAGAGGGCAGGGCTGGGCACAGGGGAGGCAGCGAGAGGTGACCTTAGCTTCAGGGGCTAACCACCTGACACGCAGACATTTGCACTCTTGAAGTCTAAGGCAGGAAGGTGTTCAGAGAGAAAGTCTAGTGAAATGCTGGAAGGTTTCAAGGGGCTGGACACTCTACCCCCACCCCCCACCCGACTCCATAGGAGGATATGAGTGAGAGTTGAACTTGCTGGTTTGGGGCTTGGTGATCCTTGGTGGAAGGCAGCCACCCAGGCAGCGAGGACACCTAAGCCCAGCCCCCCTTTTGGTCCTCTATGTCTTTTACACCATCTATCTTGATCCCATTCATTTCTCTGTCTCTTTGCATCTTACCCTCCGCCCCTCTGAATCCCCCCCCCAATAAAACAAAATTTAAGAGAAAAGGGGGGGAAACACAACAATCTCGCCATGGAAGCTGCAGTGTGACACAGTGAGTGATGCAGTGAACCCCTTTGTCCATGTATCTTTACTTGCAAGTGTTCACTGCAGAGCCATTGGTCTGGCTCGAGGTCTCTGGTTTCTAACACACTATTGATGCTGGGCCCTCACTGGGACTCCTCTTGGATATTCTGATGTTGCCCTGTATTGTGGAGATCCTGCAGCTTTGGGTCTGCAGGTCAGGTCTCTTCAGGTGCTCCAGCAGATCATAGATGGGTGGATGTTGAGGTGAGTCAAGACATAATCCCGATTCTGAGCCTGGGCAGCTGCAGGGTGGGTCAGCCTGCCAGTTCTTCTCTGTCCCCACCACCAGGGTGAGCTCTCCAGCATTGCCCTGGCGGGTTCACCTCTTGCAGCAATGAGTGGGGTGTATGTGTGTGTGTGTGGGGGGGTGGTGGCAGTTCCCCTGCTTTCATGGTCCCAGGGTTGGCTCTTCCATGTGACACCATCTGGGCCAACTCTATTGTGTGGCCCAGGAGAGGTATAGGGAGCACTCTCCCTAGTGCTGCAGCTGGTGAGAGGTAGGGACAGCCCCCTTGCTCTTATGACCCCAGGACCAGCTCCTCCGCCTGTCTCAGTCATTCATGGACTGGGGTAAGTGGGGAGCAGACACAACTCTTCCCTCCCCCATGCTGCCACAAGACAGATGAGTAATGGGGACAGGTTTCCCATGCTCCCAACTTTGGGGCTGGCTCACCCAGACCTCTACCAACAGGGTTGGCTCCATTGTGTTGCCCAGGCAAGTACCTAGCACTCTTGGTAGAGTGGCCCCAGATGGTTCTCAGGATCTAGCCACAGCCAGGGCCATCAGGGTCTCTTTATAAACAAAAGAGCCTGCCCAACTTAACTTCAGAGCAAATGGGCCTGTCAGAGATCCCATAATTTCCAGAGCTAGTGGGAGGCTAACAACCAGGCCCGTGAAACCCGAGCTTCTGCCCACATCAAGCCTTGCCGATCAGCTACTTTACTGTTGCCAGAAACTAGAGCCACCACTGTTCCCAGCACTCACCATGATGGTGTAGGTTCTGCCCACCAGCCTGTCTGTCACTGAGCCCATCAGAGCTGTAGACAGAAGGAGCAGGAGATGAGGAGGTCTTGTTGCCAGCCCGCATTGTTTTGTTTCTGTAGACCAGGGCACCCTCTACTTGGCAGGGAGCATAGAAAACTGGAGATGGAGCCACACCGTTCTCCAGCAAGAGGAGAGAGAGCTGTGGTGTGTGCAGACCTTTATATTCCTATTAGGGATGCTCAGGTTCTCCCAGAGACTATCTGACATCATCCTGAAAAGCTGTTTTCCTTTGACATCCTATTTCAAAATAAGATGAACGCCTGAATGTCCCTCTACATTTCTAGATATCTTATAAACCTTGGGATTCCCCATCCCCCTGTGCTTGCTCTTTCCTAGAATTTGAGGATCAAATGGGGGGAAAAACTGAAAACACAGACACACACAGAGACAGAGAGAGACACAGAGAGACAGAGAGGTGCTTGTTGGCAGGGAGGTCCCCAGCATTCCTGTAGGACTCCCCAGCCCATCTCACATGTCCTTGCTATCTCCTTCCTCACTACCCTCTGTCTCCTAGACTCATTGCCTGTCTCTTGGCTGTTTGCCTATGGATTGCTAAGCTGTGCCATCTATTCCTTCCCATTAAGGAATTTACAGATACCTCAGTCAACTCAGCCAGTATTTATTGGCATCTACCTTGAAAACACCAAAATCCCCTGGGGTTGGCAGATCTTGTATTGAATTCTGTCTCAGAAGGTAGGAGTGGGGTGGGGGTTAGGGAAGGATATTGGCTGGGGTGATGAAAGTGTCTGCCCTTGAACTGCCCCCTCCAGTCTGATTGAGGAAGTAAAAGCAGAATTCCCCAGAAGGAGAATCCGAACCTAAACAATGGCAGACAGATGGCTGATTCTAGGAGTGATCCTGAATGCCTGGGGAGGCACAGAGTGGTGACAGATCCAAATCTGAGGTTGAACAAGGACTATTTGTTTGAAACAGAAGTGTTTTTTTTTTGTTTTGTTTTTAGTTTATTACACAGGAAAGACTGGCGGAGACAGACAGGGAAGGAGAGGAGCCCTGCGCTAGAACGCATCTATTTGTACCTTGATCCTCTTTCCCAGACTTGGGGTGTTTTGTCTTGCAGTACCTTGGGATCCCTGGAATTCCCCTTGTGGATTCATCCATGGTGTTTCTGGTTTTCTTTTTCTTTTTTTTTTTTTGAGATTTGTTTTTATGTGCATGTATGTGTGTATGCAGGTGCACACATCACATGTGTGCAGTGTGCAGGAGGCCAGCAGAGGGAGGGCACCAGGTTATCCTGGAGCTGGAGGGACAGGGGTTGTGAGCTGCCAGATGTGTGTTCTCTGGACGAGCTCGAAGAGATCTCTTCAGCCTCGCCATCCAGGATGTTAAGTATGGCTTTAGGTTGTTCTTTCCTAGAAATTACCAAACAGGATCCTGCCGTATGTATGGATGTAGCATAATCTGTTTATCATCAAAGGGCATAGGAGTTACCAACAGTTTTGGTAATAATAATAAAAAAAAATAAGTATTTATTTGCATAGAGGTTTTCTAAATACTGCTCTTCATTTCTCTGGGATACACAATTGTTGGATCATGTGTTTAGGTTTTGTTGTTGTTTAGTTTTTTTTTTTTAGTTTTTTTTTTTTTTTTAAAGAAACTGTTGAGCCATTTTTCAAAGCAAGTAGAACTTCCACCATCTCCACAAGAGCTGTGTGAATGACCCAGTGTCTCTACCCTCACCAGCTCCTGGCGTTGCCAGAAAAGATCTGGGCCATTCTGACATGTGTGAAGACATATCTCACTATGGTTTTAATTTGCATTTCTCTAATGGCTAATGATTTTGAATTTCTTTTCATGTGTTTATTTAGCCATCTGTATGTTCTCTTTCACGAAACAAATCCTTGCATGCTTGCTTTCTAATTAAATTGTTTGGTAATTGACTGACGAGCTTTGAGTTCTTTGTGAATTGTATATGCTAGCTCCTTGTTGGTGCTGTGGTTGACAAATATTTTTCCTATTCTGTAGCCACCCTCCCCTGCCCCTTAACAAGACACAGTGTAGAACCAAGGCTCCTTCTTGTTCTTGTTGTTCTCCTCCTCTTTCTCCTTCTTCTTAAACACACACACACACACACACACACACACACACACGTCTCCCTCTCTGAAACCCAGACTGGTCTCAAATCCAATCTTCTAGTCTTCCTCTGAGATCAGGTGTGCGCCAGCACAAAGAGCCACACTTCCTTAATTCTGGTACAATCTAATTCATTATTTTTTTTTAATTTTATGGATTTTTTTTTTAATTGTAGAACTCTTTGACTAGGTTCAGACCTTAAAAATGTCTTCCTCTGTTTTTCCCTAAAAGTTTATAGCTTCGTATATGACATTTAAATCTACAATCTGTTTTAATTTGTTATTTTTTTCCCCCATGGACATTCAGTTGCTTGATCATCCCTTACTGGAAAAGATCTTTGCTCCATTGAGTTACTTTGACAATTTTGTAAAAAAACAAAAAACAAACAAACAAACAAAAAAACCCAACAACAGTTGGGCTTGGAGGGTAGCTCCGTAGTGGAGCTATTTGCATAGCATGCAGGAAGCTTTAGTTTGCTTTAATCCTCAGCGTTGCTTTAATAATGAAGTGAATAACTAAAGGTCACTTGGGCATGTTTGTATGGGTCTGTGTGTGGGCGTTAGTTTTGTTCCTCCTTGCTCGGGAAACTTCCTTTAGCCATTCCTTCTGGTTTACTTGCTGATGACGAATTAGCTTGATTGCCCTTTATTTGAGAATTTCTTGGTGCTCTTTTTTACTCCCAACAGGTATTTTACTGGCTACTGGATCCTAAGTTAATCATTTTTTTTTTCTTCCAGACCTTGAAAAACATGGTGCCACTTCATTCTGGCCTTCAAGGTTCTCAACGAGAAATTTTGTTCCCTGGGAGATCAGAGGAACTATGTATTTTTCTAGGACTTTCAAGACTTGCAAAACAAACACCAAGCACTTGGGAGGCAGAGACAGGTGAATCTCTGTGAGTTCGAGACCAACCTGGTCTACAAGAGCTAGTTCCAGAACAGGCTCCAAAGCCACAGAGAAACCCTGTCTCGAAAAACCAAAAAAAAAAAACCAAAAAAAAAAAACAAAAAAAAACAAACAAACACCAAAACAACCTCCCAACTTCTTTATACTTATCTATTTGATATGTATGTCACACACACACACACTGCACACCTGTGCGCGTAGGGATGCACCTTCGACGGTGCATAGGTAAGGTAAAAGTCAATGGACACCTTGCTGAAGGTGGTTCTCTTCCTCCACCATGAGGGTCCTGGGATTGTTTGGGCTGTCAAACTTGGTGACAAAGTGCCTTTACCTGCTGAGTCAGGCTTCCTTTTTGGTTTTGATGTAGCCCATTCGCCATCCTCCTGCCTCAGTCTCCCAAGGCCTGTATTACACATTCAACTTTCAGGATTTTTCTCTTCATCATTGAGTTTCTAAATATTTGTGACTTGTCTTATTGTATATTTATTTGTGTTTATCCTCTTGGCGTCTGTCTGTTCCCTTGAATCAGCAGATTTTTGTTTCTCGCTAAGTTAAGAGTCATTCCTTCTCAGAATCTCCCCTTTCCTCCTCTCTGAGACTCCAATGCGTGAAATCTAGGTCTTTGACTACAGCCCTATGGGCCTTGCAGGCTTTTCCAGTATGTTTTCTCTCTGCTTTTTGGACTGTGTAATTTTTTTTTTTTTTTTTTTTTTTTTTTTTTGGTTTTTCGAGACAGGGTTTCTCTGTGGTTTTGGAACCTGTCCTGGAACTAGCTCTTGTAGACCAGGCTGGACTTGAACTCACAGAGATCCTCCTGCCTCTGCCTCCCGAGTGCTGGGATTAAAGGCGTGCGCCATCACCGCCCGGCAGTCTGTGCAATTTTTCTTGTGCTGCTTTCCAGATCCCCGTTCTCAGCTCTGTCTCTTCCGTTCTGTTCTTGTTCTTATCTGTGCATCTCTATATTTCAGTTACTGCAGTTTTAGTTTAAACGGTTCCATTTGGTTCTCCTTTGAGGATTCCCTTTTCCCCTCCATCACTGCTACCCTGGGAGGGAGTTCCAAGCCCTACTTACCCTCTTCTGGCCACCTGGTGGGACCACCTTCCTGCTGGGTGGGGCTGGAAGTCTGGCTGCCTGTGGTCTCCACCAAGGCTGAGGAGCGGGGGTCTCAAACAAGCAGGAAGGCATGGCAGTTGGGTTCTTGGGCAACCCCCCATAGAGCTGCCGGTGACCACATCACAGCTTGACAGCAGTGGGCTCTGGTTCCCTTTGCTGGCGTGGTGAAGGCGGGGTGGTGATTTTCCCCACAGGGTTTGAAAAGTGTAAACAGCTTTAGCAGTTTTCTTTCTAAGGGGAATTCCATCTTTCTGGTCTTTGGCTAGAAGAAGCAGACTCTTGTTGAGGTTTTTTTGGTTTTGTGGTTTTATTGTGTCCTTTGGTTTCTAAGCAACAATCATTATGTTACAAGTCTGGAGTGTATGAAGCAGACAAGAAAACTACCTTCTCCCACCAAAAACTGTCATCAAAGCCAGGAATGTCACCACCATATTGTCCTCCCAATCCCAAGGTCCCCACTCTACCTGCCTTCTCTCATCTTTCAGAGCCTTCTCCTGTTTGCTTTATATATAAAGTCCAGAGTTCTCAGTTTTACTTAGGAGAGGGAGTAAAGAGAAGCGCTTGTTTTAGTCACAGTTCTTCAGAGAATCCGAACCAAGAGGAGACATAAATAGACACGGCTAAAAATGGATATCCAAGAGGCATTTACTAGGAGACTTGGCCAGCACAATTACAGAGGCTGAGAAGTCCCACAATAGGCTGTCTGCAAGCTGGGGAGCTGGGACACTGGAAATGTGGCTCAGTCTGAGTCTAAAAACCTTAGAATTGGAGAACTTGAGGGCGTAATGGTCAGTCCAAGACCAGAGGTCTTAGGACATCAGGAAGATACTGGGGTCCTGATGGTAAGGGGCTAGATCAGAGGTGGACCCCCCGCTTTGGGAGGGGTAGGTGGAGGAAGGAAGGAGAAGAGGGAAGGGGAGAGAGAATTCACGGACACTTTTTCTCTGCCTTTTTGTTTACTTGGACCCGCAATTGACTCTGTCTTTGTCTCTGCCTCTCTGTCTCTGTCTTTGTCTCTCTGTCTGTCTATCTCTCTCTCTTTGTCTGTCTTTCTCTCTACCTAGTAAAGACAACTCTTTTTTACCCATTTATCCAAATGCCAGTTTCTTCTAAAGAAATACCTAGAAATTGTGTTTTATCAACTAGTCCTAATCTTGTCAAATTAACCATCACGCTGATTCAGCCTCCTCAAATGGTTCTTTAAACACTCATTCTGCCAGCATGTAAAGACATATTGAATTATTATTATTATTATTATTATTATTAATATTATGTATTCAAAGAGCTCAGAGTCTAACCAATGAAAGGAACATGAAAACAATTAGATCAATGACTGTGTTCAATTAATAAGTACTTCAGTTGGGGAAGATGAATTGCTACCAGGACTTAAAGCAGTGTTGTTACCATCTCAGCTGGGTCAAGACTGACTTCTTGGAGGAAGTAGGTAATATTTGAGCCAGATAAACAGATTTTTGAATAGACTTGATGACAAAGGGCATTCTACCAGAGAAAACAGGAGGTATAAAGGCTTAGAGGCCTCAAGCAACCCCGACAGCTCACCACAGGCTGTGCTGGATAGGACCTGGGAAGCTGACCGTGTGATGAAACCAACCAAGAAGTTAGTGAAGGTAGGGAGAGGGTGCAGAGGCATTGCACCCTTCTTAAACTTTTAAACATTTTTTTTCTTCATTTTTCAAGACAGGGTTTCTTTGAACAGCTCTGGCTGTCCTGGAACTCACACTGTAGACCAGGCTGACCTCAAACTCACAGAAATCCTCCTACCTCTGCCTCCCGAGTGCTGGGATTAAAGAGGTGTACCACTACTGCCTGGTTTCCCTTAAAAGTTTTTAAATACAAAATGATTGGTCAGATTTCCCTTTCTCGGTGGTCTCCAGGAGAAGTTAGTGCAAGAAGTAAAGAATCAGACTTTCCTTCCAGTTCAAGGACTGGTTTAACATGAACAGTGATGGTTAGAATAGATTGCAGGGATGAATCTGATTCCTTAGGAGACAAGGGTCACAGGAGACAAGGGTCACAGGAGACAAGGGTCACAGGGAAAAGGGAAGAGCTTGGCTTCTGCCATGTGATTCCAGCTTAAAATGGAAATGTCAGGTTTGGAGAAAGGAAAAAAGAAAACAAATTCAGTTTTCGAAGTTTTGAATTGGGGTGTCAGGTGGACAAGTATCTAAATGCAGAGGTTAAAGACAAAGCCATCCTTTGGGGTGTGGTGGCATACGCCTTCAGTGCCAACACTTGGGAGGCAAAGGTGGATGGTTCCAGGTCTGCCTGGTTGACTATGTGGTGAGATCCTGTCTGAAAAGAAATGAAAAAAGAAAAGGCCAGGAACAACATCTTGCATCTGTAACTCCAGGGTTGGGATGAGGGACAGAAACAGAAGGATCTTGAGGGCAGCCAATCAGTGAGAGTCAGGTTCGGTGAGAAGCCCTATCTCAAAAAAATAAGGTGGACACTTGGGCAGCAGAGGCAGGTGGTTATCTGTGAGTTCCTTCCCAGTCTAGTCTGCATAGTGAGTTTTAGACCAGTGAGCTACATGGTGAGACCCTGTCTTCAAAAAAACCTGTTAAATAATAATAAAAACAGAAGGTGGTGAGAAAGATACTCAGCTTCAACCTCTTGCCTCCGTCTGTGTGCTCATGGATAAGGGTGTCTGCACACACATGTGCACACCTATGATGTGTTGAGAGAACCAGGAGAACTGAAAAGAGAACACTGGCCAAGCTGCCACATGTGGGCAGTGGAGGAGGAGCCATGGAAGATGACGAGAGTCTGAGGAAGGCGAGGCAAAGCCTGGCGTGTTTTTTCGTCAGTCTTATCAGAAACTATTTCTTTACAGGAGAAATTTTGATACAGGTATCCGGTTACCTGGGTTATGGAAGAGTCAAGGAGCTGAATGGGGAGGAAGTAGCCAGTGTACCCAGGCAGCATGGAACTCAGCCCCATGAAATCTAGAACCACAGAGGTCCGTCTTGGAGGCACTGGGCAAGTCTTGGAGCTTGCTGGAGATGCATTCTAAGATAAAGAGGAAAGGATCATCCCATCTGCTCTTCCTGTGTCTCCAGGGTACCTCCTGTTAGCAGAAGTCTGCTGACTCAGAGCTGACAGAGTCAGGCCTAGGGAACCAGACAGCCTCCCCATTAGGGACAAGGAACAAGTCAGGGTGTAGTGAGAAAGCGGATGTGGGAACAAGTTGCTGGACCTCCAGAGAGATCATGAATTGCAGGACCCAGGGTTGGCTGGCCCAAGAAGAATGATACCTAGGATTGGGACTTTTGTTTTGTTTTGTTTTTTAAGACAGGATTTTACTGCAGTTTTAGAGCCTGTCCTGGAACTAGCTCTTGTAGACCAGGCTGGCCTCAAACTCACAGAGATCCACCTGCCTCTGCCTTCCGAGTACTGGGATTAAAGGCCTGAGCTACCACTGCCCAGTTTAGGATTGGGACTTTTAAAGAGCATGAGCAATTTTTGCTCAGGAACGTGCTGGTCCCCGGCTGGGCAACATCTCTGGCTTTTTAATTGTAAAGCTACCAGCCTTTACATCCTTCAACAAGCCAGTCTCCACTGCTCTCTTTCTGAACTTTTTTCCTCTCTGTGACCTTCCTGCCTCCAATTCCCAATTGCTGGGATTGTGGAAGTGTGCCACCAAGCCCAAGGACCTAAGATCTGAACTCATAAGCCCACTCTTAGACTCTTTCTGTGCTGTTCTTCGACCCCAGGCTCTGGGAATGGTGTGCACCATCCTTCAGCATCCACTACCCCAGCCCTGATTGCTGGGCCTGAGGCCTGGCACAGTGGGTTTCAGCCATTCTCTGGCAGTCTCGCTGTCTGGATGAGGCTAAATATGGTAGCTCTGCACCCCCGGGGCTCAGCCCATTTGGTGACTCTCAGCCTCCTCTCTGCCTGGCTGCTTTCTTTGTGTGCCTTGGCCGGGCTCATGCTGTGCCAGGCCCGCCATGTGGGTATAATAGCCCCGATCTCTGTGCTTGTAAGAGAAGAGGCAGCAAGGGCAAGGCCCCATCCAGGGCTCGTCAGCCCTGTGCCCCAGCTGTGTTAATTGCCCAAGCCCTCCAACAAGCCCACCCTGTTTCCCCTCTGCAATTAAAACAGAAAGCTCGTTATCTCTGCTGCTCACATTAGCTGCAGACTCTGCTACCAAGCTTTCCCTCAAGAGCAGCACCTGCAGAGGCCGACAGAGGTTGGCATTAACTCCTTCCCTGCTGTAGCAAGGCACCCGGGAGCCAAAGAAAGTGGGTGAATGAGCAGCTGGGGCTGGTTGGAGGGTTCTGGTAGAGAGGACCACAACTGAGGTCTTGGCATGACCTTCAGCCAGCTGGGTGACTTTGGGTCAATAGTTTACGTTTCCCAAGCCTTCCCTGTCTTTCCTTCCCTTCTGCCCATGAAAGCTAAGGGGATGAGAAAGATATTCAAGTTGCCGACTCTTCTGAGTTCCTGTAGACATCCCCGGTCCTCTATTATGGTGGCTAATCATGTTTTTAGGAGTCACAGTTCATGCCAAGAGAAAAACATGTGAGCAACCTATCAGCCAGTGCTGTCAAGCCTGGGGAAGAGGAGCAGCCAGGCCTTGAATCTCCCAAAAGACTTGGGCTCCAACAGGATTTAGCAACCCCACTTCACAGTGTGTCGTTTAGCAAGAGCTGTGCCTCTCTGTGCTCTAGATTCCTCGTCTAGAGACTCCAACTTGATATTCCCCCAAATGCTTTCCAGCTGAGAAGTCTCACATTGCGATGTGAGAAGTAAGGAAATCAGCACTTACTGAACCCCTGTTGCCAGCTCTTTCATGAGCACCATTACCTTTGTTCAAGGGAGGAAAAAATATGTTTCAGGGAGGTAACCAAGTTGACCAAGGTCACCCAGTCCCTGGAGGACTCGCTCAGATCTGTGTCTGGGAGGCTATAAAGCCGTTGCTCTTTTTGATGCCATATTTAAGAGGCGTATGTTTCCGTACAAGATAGAAATGCATAGAGAAAGAAAAGTAACCTAGTAAAAAATGAAGATGTGGTATACGGACCCTTTCATTTCTCTGGAGTTTTAATAATGTGATTGGGAAAGAATGAATGAGAAACAATATTATTTCCTCTGGGCTTGCCTGTGACTCTGAAAGATTGTCTAAGATATGCAGCAGACTTTTAAAGAAGTTTGTGTAATCTTTAGACATTGAACTCATGTTACCATCTGGGTAAACTGAGGCCTGGAGATAGGTCAAGTACTAACGCAGCAGCTGGTTCAGCCCAGAATGTGCTTGTCTACTGCAGACGTGACTGACTTGACAAGAGCCTTCCTGAGCCTGTTTCTGGAATCTTCTCTGAGTCCACAACAGCTGCCTAGGGCTTAGCTTGTCTGTGCAGCTGACAGGAGGGAACACTCCAGATGCTTCTCCACGGACCGGGTTCTGGACCTGCAGCCTTGCCCTCTAATCTACTCCTGAGCCATCCAGACACAGGGTCTGGGGAGAGTCTGAAGCAGACAGGGATAGGAGGAGTCAGGGAAATCTTGACAAGCTGGCAGGGAGCCCAGACCCTGGCAATCTACAAGACAGGACAAGTGGCCTGCATTCTTCAACCAAGGCCTCAAAGAGAAAGCAAACGGCTAAAATCCTTATTCCTCTGTTCCACACCCCAAGCACAGCTGCTAAGGTAAAGGCCCCCCGCTGGGGTGTCCCCATTTGAATAGTTGCCCTAGGAATCTTCTCCTTGTCCCCCCAGCTTTGGGTATACCCTTTGTACGGGCGACCCTGACATCAGGTCTTAAGAGTCCCTTGTTTATGATGTCTCATTTTCTCTAGAGGGCTTTTTATGTAGTCCTGAAAAACCCTCATAGCAGACAGTTTCACAGTGTTCTATGGCTTCTCACCAGGGACTCTGTGAGGAGGAGGAATAAGTTGTTGAGGGGAGATGGAGAGAGGTGATTGACAGCTAAGTTTTGGAAATGCAGCACAGCCCATCTGTCTTTTAGAATTGTGGCTCTGAGAGGTTTTTGTTGTTTTGGTTTTGGTGCTGGAGTTGAGTCCAGTACTTCATGCACGGTAGTCACTGGGCTCCATCCACAGGTTTCTGGAAAGTTCCTCATTCACAAACTCCAAAGGAGAAAGTAAACAATTTGGGGTTTGCCAAGATTTAAAAATTTGTGTTTCCAGCACACACACACAAATACACATTTCAAAGGAGGTGCCGGGCCTAGTGACATATGCCTGTACATACCAGCACTTGGAGGCAGAGGTAGGGGGACTCATGGAAGTTCAAGTAAGTTCAGGCCAGCCTGAGCCGTAGAGTGAGAGCCGTCTCCAGCTCTGCTCCCACAAACACACACCACGAGGGAACTCTGACACAGAAACATGCTAAATGAATTCATCACAAACAGACCAAGACGGTGTGAGTCTACCCTAAAGAGAGGAAACGGAGCACTCTTGTGTAGGTGTGGTAGCCCCCTGAAACTTAAGGGGCTTCAGGGGGATGCTACTGGTCAGTGTGGTCCACACGGCAAAGACGCAGCTCCTAGAACCGATAGGGAGTTTGAGTTTGCTGGACTTACCATTTCAGAATGGTGTCTGTTTCCTTTCTTCCCACCACTTGACTGCTTTGCAGTTCATGTACCCTACCCCCCCCAAACCCTTGTAAATCTGATACAAGTGATGAGTGAAATAAATGTTGAAAATTTGTGTCTCGTGGAACTGGCCCGTTGTGCTTGTTGGCATTCCCAGGTGATTCCTGCCTTTGACATTCTCATAGTCAACATCACTGATTGACAGGGGACAATGCAGCCTTACTCACACTGAGGAAGAAAGTATTACAGGAATGAAGTAGGATTGATTCAACAATGTGCTGTCAATTTTACAATATTTTCCTAGTCTTGGTGTATAGAACATTATTGAAACGGTGGTCTTAAATATTGAATTGTCTGTGTTCACATTGAATAATTATTTCTTCAGATGTATTTTCTCGTTAAACTACTGCTTTAGTTTGATACCTTGAGTTGTCAAAGAATCATTTCTGTATAAATTAAATTACCATGCCTCAAAAAGAAAAAAAAAGATAGTTTCCAGGAACTTGGGGTAAGAGAAATGAAGAGTTACGTTTTTGTTTGCTTTATGGGTACGAATATTTTGGTTGCATGTATGTCTGTGCAACATGTGTGTGCCTGGTCCCCAGGGAGGCAGGAGAAGTTGACAGATCCCCGGGGACTGGAGTTACAAATGTTTATGACCCACCATGTGGGTGCTACGAATAACCCAGGTCATCTGAAAGACCAGACTCTGCAGCCACAAAGTTGTCTTTTAATGGGTGCAGTTTGTTTTCCAAGTTGAAGGAGTTCTGAGGACAGATGATAGTAATGGCTGCACTCAGTATGAACGCATGCGATGTTGTTTATGTTAGCCTGCTTAAGCTGCCATAACAAGATGCCAGAAAAAAAATAAACAAACAGGAATTTATTTTCTTTTTTTTTAATATTTATTTTTATTTATTATGTATACAATATTCTGTCTGTGTGTATGCCTGCAGGCCAGACGAGGGCACCAGACCCCATTACGGATGGTTGTCAGCCACCATGTGGTTGCTGGGAATTGAACTCAGGACCTTTGGAAGAGCAGGCAGCGCTCTTAACCACTGAGCCATCTCTCCAGCCCAGGAATTTATTTTCTTATGGTTCTGGAGTCTGGGTTTCCAAACAAGATACCAGGATGAAGTCTTTCTTCCTGGCTTGCATTAAAAAATGAGTGAGGGCTTGGGATGTTGCTCGCCGCTAAAGCACTTGCTTGATATCCAGGGGCTCGTGGATACCATCATTACTACCCCAAAAAGAATTTTAAAAATAAGATGAGCGAAATATTTGAATAGGCATTTCTCAAAAGAAGACACACAGATGGCAGAGAAGCAGAGAGAAGATGCTAAACGCAGCAGTCATTCGGGGAGTGCAAATCGAAACGTGACAGAAACACTCGTCGCCCATGGTGAAGGCTATCATCAAAGCGCTTGACAGGGACCTGGAGGCATGGCTTGGCGGCTAAGAGTGTCTTGCTCTTACAGGGGATGGAAGTTCGAATCCTTGCACCTATGTTGGGAGACTCCAATTTCAGGAAGTCCAGGGAGAACCGAACCCTTTGGTCTCTGGGGCATCTACACTCACATGCACAGACACACATATAAAGTACACAAAACTAAAAAAGAAATATCTTTTAAAAGAACAGTTGGCAAAAATGCACTGCTATCGGATTACAAAGCAGGAGTAGCTTTGGGAAATATTTTGTCACATTTTAAAGCAAAAGTACCATTTGACTTGGCATTTAAAAAATAATGTTTTTATTTATGTGTATGTGTATTTGTCTGTGTGAATGTTTGCCATGTGTGTGGGTGCCGATGGAGACAAAAGGACGGCATAAGATCCCCCTGAAAGTGGGGTTATAGATGGTTGTGAGCTGCCTAATGTGGGTGCTGGGAACTGAACTTGGGTCATCACAGGAGCAGCCAGTGCTCCTAACTGCTGACCCATCTCTCTAGCCCCTGACTCATCATTTTATTTCTGATACATACCCCCCAAAAATTGAAAGCTATAATAAAAACTTTACAGGTGTTTTATAGCTTCAATTTTCATAATGATTTATAGTATAGAAATTATCTAATGATCGATAAAATGGATAAAGTATAGTAATGTCCCTATGTTATGGTCTGAATCTGGTATGTTTCCCCAAAGCCTCATGCTTTAGGTGTCTGGTCCCCACCTTGTGGCGCTAGTTTGAAGGCTGCTGGACCTGTAGGAAATAAGGCCTAGCAGGCAGAAGCGGGTTACTAACAGTGAGCCTTTGTGGGTTCTAAGCATCCCTGGTTCTGTCTCCTACCTCTGCATCCTGGTCCATGCCTTGAGAGGAACCTTCCCTTCTCACTTTTGTCACCATGCGCCCTGCCAAGCCTTCCCCATCATGATAGAGTGAGATACTTTGAAACTGAACCAAAAGAAATCCTCTCTCCCCTTAGCTTGCTTCTGCCCTATATAGTGGCCACAAGGATGCCAAAAGCAACCAGTGTGCAAAACTGTGGCATACTCTTCATTCATAAGAAACAAGTACAGCACCAACACATGCCACAACAAGGATGAACCTTGAAAACATTATTTGCATGGCATAAGCCAGACACAAAAGGCCATGTGCTGTGTGAGTCTGCTTAGTCTCAGAATGGACAGATCCATTGAGACAGGAAATGAATGAATGTTTCCCCGGGGAAGAGAGAATGGCTCCTGCTAGATGTGGGCTTCTTACGGGGATGTGTGGATGTTTTGGAATTAGACAGCAATGATGATTGCACAATTTTGGGAGTCCACTAGAAACCAACAAATTATGTGTTTAAAAGGACAAAATGTATTTATTACATTCAGATTTTTTATCTCAATTAAGAGAGAGAACTATTTAACCCCAGCATTTCTTTAGTCTATTTGAATTGTGCATCCTTTGTAGTTCGGGCAATGATAGGAATGGCCCATTTACATTCAGTGAAAGACTGGAATTTTCCATTTAATCCAAGGAGAAAGGAGGAGAAAACTCCACACCTGTGCCTCAGTTTTTTCATCTATGATCCGAGGATAACGAATGGTACCTAATACTTTGTAGGGTGGTGTTAAACCGGTTTTTGTAGTTGCCTGCCTAGCAACAGGTGAGCAAACGGTCATTGCTGTTATCTGAGCAAGTGTTACGGAGTGGACCCCAAATGCAGGTCGTATGGCTTGATCTCCCAAGCATTCTGTGGAGAAGACAATGTGATTTTCCCATCACAGGATCAGAAAGTGAGGCGGAGGAGGCGTGGTTAAGGAGCACTGGCACCATGCAGCTCACAGGGACAGTATGAGACAGGAAAAGTATCCAGGCTCTTGGGATGGCCAGTTCCTCCCCTGTCTCCATCCCACTCTCGCCTACAAGGCAGCTCCTGCCTTTCTTTTTATTTATTTTTTTTATTTATTTTTTTTTTAGAATTCTGGCAGCTTTCTTGAGGTATAATGAAATTCAGTGTGCTTTTTGACAAAAGTATACGGTTGTTTAG
Organism: Chionomys nivalis; assembly: GCF_950005125.1. Classification (NCBI taxonomy): domain Eukaryota; kingdom Metazoa; phylum Chordata; class Mammalia; order Rodentia; family Cricetidae; genus Chionomys; species Chionomys nivalis. The sequence goes on from NC_080090.1 coordinate 83,437,095, forward strand.
TTTTAATCGTGATATAGAGCATTTCCATCTTCTCAAAGGCTCCAACCAGAAGTCTCCATCTTCCTGGTCCCTGTACCCTCCATCTTGTTTTTGTTGTTTATTTCTTTCTTTGTTTTGTTTTCTCCCATAAGTGTTAATGACTATGTGAAAGGCTCAATCTTTGCATGGAGAAATTTTTGTTTGGTTGGGTGAAGTTTATGCCCCAGGGTCAGAATATCTGGTCACAGGTCACTGATTTGGGCCAGCCACACCCTTACAGCCTAGCCAGCTGGGCCTCCCTTTCTAGCACCAGAAGAGTAAAGTGGAGTTGGGTAGCACAGGACCAGGAGAGCCTGCTGCGGCTCTGATCAGTGCCCGGTCACCAGTGACCTGATGGCTTCTCTTCCTCGTATCCCCTCCTCCGTGGTTCTCCTCTGTCCTTCTCTGGCTTTAGTTTTCCTGGCTCCATGGACCCATCCACCCACCACCTATCTTTTTCTCACATGCCTCTCTGCCCTCTGGCTGCTCTCAGTTTTCTGAGAAAAAGGGTGGGGAGACCATCTTCTTCCTTAGAGAATCCCTGGTTCTGACAATGGCATCCATCACAAAGCCGAGCCTACTGGCTGGATGAAGGACTGGTCCTGTCCTGTATTCCTTTAGTAATAGGGCCCTGTCCTTTTCCCGTTCTGTGTAACGACTGTGGAAGAGTCAAAAACCTGGAAGGCTTTTCTCCAGCCCTTTATTCTGATTTGCTTCTCCTCCTTAGACAATGGAGGGAGAAGGTTGTAGTGGTTGTCATCCCTTAGCCTCAAGTGAAGGGTGAGCCAGTAAGGGCCCAGAAGGAAATGGACTCTATGCACAAGGTATCTGCATCAGGCCCACATGAACTCATTTGCAGCGGATTGGCCTCCGGGGAGTGGGGGGGGTGGGGCTCCTGGTGAGGTACTGGTCCCGCTCGGCTGGGCAATAGGAAGCTGGAGGGAGCTAGACAGGCACTAGGAGAGGAAATAAGCATATACAAATGTATGCAGATGTATGCAAATCTCTGCAGGTTTGCAGCAAGCCTAGGGCCTCTCTGGGTAGGAGCCTGGGCCCCACCCTAAGTTCAACATCTCTTTTTGGCCCATTAATCCCTACTTCCTGCTTCTCCTTCCCAGGAGCTTCTGCTTCTTCACAGTGGCATCTCCCCTGGACTGCACAGGCGGTCTGGGTCTGGGAAGATAAGAACGCTGAGTCACCAGTCAGGGAAGGGAAGAGACACAGTTTCAAGCTGAGAAAGACAGCATGGGAAAATGGCAGGAGAGCTACCTCACTTCCTGGTTGCAAGTCTCTATTTTGCCCCAGATGTCAAAATCACCACCTTTTAGATGGGGCATGACTGCTCAGTATCCAAAACAATGTAAAGCAGAGCTTTGTGGGGTCTTGGGCAAGCCAAGCAGTGGGAAGAGGATTGTGAATGGGTCCCCTCTACCTCTCCTCTTGGCTCCTGCTGTCCTCTCACAAAGCAGGGGGCTCCTGGGGTACCTGATGTGTAGTACTAGCTCTCCTGTGGTATGCTGCCCCACCCCCACCCAGTGCTCTAATGAGCTGCTTGCTCCCCGTCTTGCTGCCTTTCCTAGAGCTCACATCCTCTCATTTATTGGCAGATCTGCAGGGCAGTCAGAGTGGATGTGAACCTCAGCCTAGTTTAAGGGAGAAGCCTGTGGGCCCCACTCTGCGGAAAGCTTGGGACCCACTGGCAAGGGGTAGGATGAAAGAGACCTGTACTGTGGTCTGGACAGCTCTTGGCTTTGTTGTTCCTCTTGCTAGTGAAACAGACCCGGAGTGTGTGAGTAATTTCCCTAGAGTCCCACAGCCAACACCGGTGACTCCTGCTTCTCTTGTGACGGCAGGAAGAGGAGTGGTCAGTGTGTCAGTGATGAAGACCTAGGAGACTGGAGTCGGGCTTGCACTCCAGGACAGGTACCGGAAGTCACTAGAAAAGAAAGAAGAGTGATGGGGTGAGATGACCAGTTGTGTCCAGTGGGGAAGGTAAGAAAAGTACAGGGCTTGTGTCTCAAACAGCAAAACGGAGGAGATACCTTGCCGAGGGGCCAACTGGTTGAGGATCCAGCCGCTGTCTCCCCAGTTCAGACTTGACTGTCAGGCCAGGAGCGGCCCAGGGGTGACTGAAATACATTTGGTCACCCTCTTCTATCATTCGGAAACTGACATTCTTAATTTGGGGTTATGCCCCCTCCCAGTTACGTCTTCTCATTCCCTCTTGATTCCTAGGATCTTCTGGGGACGCTGTCCTTATCATCAAAGATGTCCTCAAGCCTTGCCATAAATGTTCCCAGACCTTTAAAATTTACATCTGGGTCTGAATGGGGGCTGTAACCAAGACTCTGTGGAAGGAGCAGCGGTGTAAGGTCACAGCTTCCTGTCCTTTGCCTTTATGAGGCCTGCCACATGAATGCCTTCCCCAGCCCCATCCCGACTCCAGCTGTAGGCCCAGACATCCATCAGCTTCACAGCCCCTCGGTGAGAAAGGGACACTAGTCCTCAGACTGCAATCCACTCCAGGCCTGAGACTTCCTCTCCCCTGGGGTAGACTAATGCAGACCCATAAATTAAGACATCTGCTCCCCACCCCCCAAGTCCCAGGAACCTGGGGCTCTGTAATATCTCCCTTGTTTTATTTGGCCCTATTTAACTTTCTCCCAATTAGTTAGGCCCCGGGGCAGCCACCAGACGACAGATGAGTCAGAGGCACCGAATCCAGAACCCAGAGCTTATCCAAATGTCGGCAGCCTTTCCCTGCGTCTTCTGCTTTCTTTCTGTTCTTTCCTGTCTCAATCCTCTGGGCTTCTGCACCCTGGATCTGCACCAGATTCATGGTAATTGATGCATTTCCCCCTTCCCTGATACGACAGGGAGGGGGCTGTTTAGCACATGTTTGAGTACACATTTTGTCCCCACCCCAAGACTGAGGCTCCCCGGTGTTCTTAGTGCAGGCTCCTCCTCAACCCCGAGCTACACCCCGTTCTGGAACCATTCCTGCTGCCTTTGCTCCAGCTGCAGCTGCAGAGATCATGGGCTGAGGCCATGGAGGGCTCACCAGGGTGGTGATGAATTAAGAGCAGGTGTTAGGGATCTGAGTTCAGGTCCTGGGGAGCAGGGTAGTGGGACCCCACCAGTGCAGGTGGGGACAGGGGAGAGGATCTTTGTGCACTGCTCTGCTGAGAACAACACCTGACAGGAGCTGAGAGCCAAGAAGGCGGAACTGCTGTTTCCCCAGCCCATGCGTGGCTCAAAGGGCCACTTTGGGTCCCTGTTGTGCTCGGCCCTACACCACAGCAGTGCCTCCTGCACACAAAGGCTCCCGTCTGCCGGCCTTGTCCACATCAAAGGCTCTTGTCCAAGGCAGGCTGAGGGTAAAGAAAAGGATAGGAGGAGGTGGCTGCCAGAGTGAAATACAAGAAAGCTTGGGGTCCGCAGGAAGCTGCAGGAAGGGTGCCTCTGAGCTACCCACAAGGAGGTCAGTGCCGAGAGGAAATTTTAGGGTACCCCGAGACCAATGCGTGGATACAGACAGAGCCAGGGCAAGTCTGGTGGTTCTGAGCAAGGCCAGCTGTGTAGCCATCAGGATGCATGCCTACGAGCCCACTGTCTGTAGGGCATGGAGGAGCTGCCTAACTAGGTTGCATGGCTCTAATGGAGAAGGAAGAGGGGAAAAGCAGATTGGGAGATAGGCGTTATCTCCTGAGCGTATATCAAAAGCAGATCCTCTGACAGGAAGGCAGAGTGAAGGCCTGTAGGAAGGGTAGCTCCTCTCCCCTCCCCTCCCCCAGCCAATCTTGTAGAGCAGAGCAGCAGGAAAGGGTTAGGAGGGAGGAGGGAGGAAGGCAGAACCAGGCCTCCACGCTGGACCCGGAGGTGTGGGAGCTGTCCAGCATGGGAACTGCTGAACCGAGGAAGGACCTGTGGCCTGGACTTGGTAGAAGAGCCCTGTCTCCCGCAGGGTTACCTTTGCAGCCTGTTGCCTCCTCTGTGTTTCAGGGAGGTGTGTCTGAGGAACCATCCTGGACAGGCAGATTTGGGAAAGGGAGCGTGAGTGGAGAAGACCCGAGTCTTCTCCATGGGGAAGGGAAAGAAAAGCAACAATGCTCAAAGCTGACACTAGTCAATGCCAAGGTACACTGTACTTGCGCCAAGCAAAGCTAGCACATCTCCAACAGCAGGGTGTGGCAGTATGAAGGACTGTTCACGCCTCTAGTACTAACAAGGTGAGCAAGAGTTGAGTGGCCACTGGGGTGCTGTTGGACCCTCCCTGTGTGTGGTGGCGCAAATGAATGTAGACAGATTATATAGATATATACAGCTTTAATAAGGAAATAAACTTACAGGACCAAAGGTTCCCGCGGTGTACCGGAAAAGCGGAGCAAAAGAAAAGGGCCTGCTGGGCTCACGCCCGGCAGATTTATCCGTAAACATTAGCCCAAGGCGAACACGCCCCCAATGGGTGGGGCTATGTCCCTACATCTCCCCCTTTTGTCTAAATAAGATAAAACCAAACCAAATACAATTATATACAATAATAACAAATAATAAATATAACAAACAATATTGAGAACAAAACTTTTGCTAAACATTTTATCTCAAGGAGTCTAAATAACATAGAGAGTAACTACAATTATATAATCTTTAACTCCGTTAAAGATCTGAGAAGGGAATAAATATTACTTAACAATTGAGAGATATCCAAAAATGTGCAACAATTGACAGAGACAACTGACTACCTGGGCAATCACCCAAAGTCTCGTTTGTAATGTTGAGTCAACCAACTTTGGCTAAGGCCTAACATAACTGGCATACCATTATTAAAGGCAAGGAACTTTTTTAGGACTATCCTACCCTGTCTTGGCAAGATAAGACAATCCTGTTTTATCCACTTAGGGATATTTTGTATCTTTGTCAGAAGTTGAGGTATGGGCTTTTCTTAACCCAAAGGCCAGTTCTGCCAAGAAGACAAGCTCCCAGTGGAGTGTCTTTGGTGCTCAACGTTCTCTCGGGAGTAGAGTGGTGTTGCCAGGAGTAATTGTGTCTCTTTGGTATAGAAATTTTAGGTTAGATTAAAGGCCATTTTCTACAGCTCTTCGAAGAGGCTGAAGATTATACTATCTATACTAAATATAATCTCTATGTAACTAAAAGACCTGATAAACTTAAAAATAAATATGACAAACATATAATTCTCAATACCTATCTAACTTTGAAGACTAAAAGAATAAACAACTGTGCAATATATGAAGACAATGATCTTTAACTGTAAACAATGTCATAGTATCAGAGGTAGAAATGTACAATGTAATATGGTAGATGTATTAATACAATATAGACAAAGTTATAAGCATACTCATACAAAAATAGAGGTAGGAACACTCACATTTAATATTCAACATATCAGTATACAAGAAACAGTACCAGTACAATTTTCTATAAACAGTAATTCACAAATACCAATCATCCCAAAAAACCAAAAATGTGGTGGCGCAAATGAATGTAGACAGATTATATAGATATATACAGCTTTAATAAGGAAATAAACTTACAGGACCAAAGGTTCCGGCGGTGTACCGGAAAAGCGGAGCAAAAGAAAAGGGCCTGCTGGGCTCACGCCCGGCAGATTTATCCGTAAACATTAGCCCAAGGCGAACACGCCCCCAATGGGTGGGGCTATGTCCCTACACCTGTGTCTAAGTACTGGTGTGTCTAAGCATGCCTGCCGGTGTGATCTGGTCCTGGGGCCTCGGGTACTCGCATTAGGAGAGCTCTAGTCTCAGCAGAGACAACCAAAGCAGTCTCAGGCACAGCCTGGGTATCTGCCTCTGCTTCAAGACTTGCTCATTTGAGCTCTATTTTATCGGGTGTTTCTGTGAGCTCCTGTGCAGTGCTAGGTGCAGGGACATATGAAAGTCACAAAGACACCTTGTCCGGATGTCCACATGGCTGTTAGAATCAGTTTCACTTCTCTTCCCCTAGTCATTGCATCTTTCCCATTTGGCTGAAGCTTTCTCAAAAATGCTGTCCTTAGTGACTTTCCCTTCTCTGGCTCAACTGCCACTTTTTCCTCAAGTGCTTTCCTGAAGCTCCCCACCCCACCTCAGATGCTGTCTTAGCTAGGGTTTCTGTTGCTGTGAAGAGACACCATGACCACAGCAACTCTTATAAAGAAAACATTTAACTGCAGTGACTCACAGTTTGAGAGGTTCAGTCCATTATCATTATGGTGGGGAGCATAGTGGCTTGTAGGCATGCTGGAACTAAGAGCTAACATCTTGCAGACAACAGGAAGTCAACTGAGAAACTGGGCAGTATCCTGAGCATAGGAAACCCCAAAGCCCGCCCCCCTCCCAATGACACACTTCCTCCAACAACGCCATACCCACTCTGACAAAGCCACACCTCTGAACATAACCACTCCCTGTGAGATTATGGGGGCCAATAGTACTCAAACTACCACCGATGCTCAGGCATCACCTCTACTCTCAAATCCCTTCCTTACAGACAGACCAAGCTTTTGATTAGTCTAGGAGCCGGCTTTGAACTGGGGAAGGACAGGCCAGAGCAGCTATGCGCAGTGAAAAGCTGGAGCTAGGGTTTATGATCAGGAACAGAGGCTGGTCCTTCATCATGGCCGCTGTCTTATAGCCCAGAGAAGGAAGACGAGACCCCATCCCACTGCTTTGGGATTAGGTGAAAGCTGCGTTCTTGTGCTGTTTCCGCTATCACCTGTGCATCTCCTACAACCAGGAGATCCTCCGCCTCCTGCTTCACTCCCTCCCAGCATGCCCCTCTTCCAGTATACTAACTAACTAGCTGTGGTTAATTCACTTCCTGACTAGCTCCCCAGCAGCTGAGCACATCATTTGCACTAGGGATGTCATGGGGAGCTAGAAAGGCTCTGCAGCCTACAGCTTGGGCTTAAATATTGGCCAATCTGGTCTGTTTCTTATCGTGATTAAGACAAGCGCCTTGACCAGGTTTGGAATCCCTTTTCTTACCTGTAAAATGGAAACAACAACATTTTCTACATCATGAGGTTTTCTGAAATTGAAGTCAGCTGACACATAGGAACCGCGGGGAGCAACGGCGGGTGCGTGGTGAATAGCCGTGTGTTTAGCTCTGGGCAGTATATTTCTCTCAAGCCGATGGCCCTCTTGTAGGTCTCGTCTCTCTGTGACGATGAACAACCTCAGAGCACCTTCATGTATCTCCCATCAGCCTCTAAGCTTCCTGAGGGCAGCTATTATCCCCTTCTCTAGGGTAATCCAATAGTGATGCTGAAGTTAGCCTACACTAACGCGGCTTTGGACACACTGAAGGAGCATGAGCAACCTCATTCCATCACTGCCTGAGCCCATGTGGAGGAGACAGAGCCCCTCATAGGCTATACCGTCAAATAATTCCTCCTCAGCTTTGTTTTGTTTTCTAGATCGGGCAGGGACTGCACTGTTATTCTCTGGCTCTCCGTTTGGTGCAGGTTTCCCTTTCTGAGTCGTTCTCAAGTGACGTCATGTAACTATCTAGTTACCACGTCTATTGAGCATCTATCACACATCAGGACTATGGAAGTTAGTGGGGGACAGAATGTCCCCACTGTACTTCCAGCCTAGTTATAGGAGATGGAACATATAGGAGGGCCTTTAACAAGGGACACGTAGTAGGGACACTGGTTTAGTCTAAGGGCTTAGAGATGTGGTCGCTGATGAAGTGACCCTGTAATCAGAGGCCACGAACTAAGAGGGGAGCCTGTATGGGCAGGTTAGAAATCTTTTTGTGTTTTCTGCAGCTTCAACTTGCTTCCCAGCCTCCACCCTCTTAAAACACCCAGTGTCTTAGGGTTCACACACACCTGCCTTAACCACACATCTGCCACTTCCAACCTTAGTATCTTAGTATCTTTTTTTTTTTTTTTTTTTGGTTTTTAGAGACAGGGTTTCTCTGTGGTTTTGGAGCCTGTCCTGGAACTAGCTCTTGTAGACCAGGCTGGTCTCGAACTCACAGAGATCCACCTGCCTCTGCCTCCCAAGTGCTGGGATTAAAGGCATGCGCCACCACCACCCGGCCAACCTTAGTATCTTTCAGGGGTCTCTGTGCTGATTGGCATTGAGGCTTCCTAAGCAGGGTTCACTGTGCAAACCACAGGTGATCATATAACCTCTTACCATGCCCTAGGAAGGCTTCTGGCTGTTCCTAAAGACGGGCTTTACAAACACCTCCCTGCAGGCTGCAGCCTCTACTCTAGAGTAGTACCTAGGCAGAGTGCCAAGCCAGGATAACCTGAAAACACAGCAAGAATTTGATGGGCCAGATTTCCTCCCTCCTACTCCTCAGGAAGTCCCACCCCCGCACTCCACCCTAGTTCCTGTTTAGCAGGGAAGATGCCCAGATCAGCTTCCTTAACAGCTGTCCCTCATGTTCTCTGTTCAGACTGGTGACCTAGAGGCTCAATGAGATGACGTGAGGCCAGTCCTTCTCTAAGTTGAGCCATCTCCTGCCTACCTTTATTCTGAGGCCTGCAGAGAACAGAGTTAGCGGAAGTTGACCTTCCTTCCTCTGCAGTCAGAGGAGGAGAATTCAGCTGCAGAGACCTAGCATCAAGAAGCTGTCTGGTCAGGCAGTGGTAACACACGCCTTTAATCCCAGCACTCAGGAAGCAGAGGCAGGCAGATCTCTGTGAGTTCAAGGTCAGCCTGGGCTGCAGAGCTAGTTCCAGGACAGGCTCCAAAGCTACAGAGAAACCCTGTCTCAAAAAACAAAAAAGAAGAAGCTGTCCAACACATATTGACATACTGGACGTATTGATTGTCCAGTGTGATCCAAGCACAGTACACAGTGTATCACAGTGATCACAGCAGATGAACTGTTCCTTAAGAAGACAGGCAGAACTGGAGAGTAATCCGGGGTTGACTGGAAGGGAGGAGCATTGTTGTGTGCATGGCATAGGGGAGCTAAGGGCCTCTCATCTCCTCACAGAAGGTCAGGGAGACCTTCCTGATGAGACAACCTCATGGAACCTGGAGGATAAAACTAGCTAAAGACAGACCTGAAACCCTGTATTGTGTGGGCAAGCCATAGGGTGAGTAAAACAGGAAGCTAGGGAGAAGTAAGGGTGTGGGATCTTAGGGGCCCAAGAAGCTTGATTGTTCTCAACTGGTGAGCCATGGTCTCTGTGATAGTCTGGACCCTGCAAAAATTCTAGTGGTCCAGCTACTGTCGAAGGGGAAGAGCAAGACTGACTTGAGTGAGGGGAAACGACACCAGAAAGGAAGAATTGAGAAAACCTGCCAAGACCTCAAGGGTGCCTGCAGATGTTTGGTCTGGAATCCAGAAACTGGGTTCCAGGTGGCTCTGTGACCTTGGACCATCTCTCATATTCTTTAGTCTTCAAGTTCATCATCCCTCAGATAACCTCTCCTGGAAATAAGACAGTGGGTGAGGCAGATACTGAGCTGCCATCGTGTGATCTGCAAGGATCTACAGCAGAAGCCTAGCAGGATCCTAGCCATCAGGAGTCAGTCTTCAGTTCAGCATCGGCGGGTGGGGAGAGGAGACTGCTCTTCACGCGTGGCTAGTCCTGGAGTTGGATGCGTCCTGCCAAGGTCATCACATCCATTCTCTGCCTTGGACTGGTGGTTATCATCTTGGAGGCATTAGGATTGGGGGGGGGGGATCTGCCCTTTATTCAGAGACCACCTCCAGCCTTGTGTGGTGGTACAAGCCTGAAATCCCAGGGGATCCCAAGTTAAAGGCAAGACTGGACTACATCTTGAGTGCCTATTTCCAGAAACAGAAGACAACAGAAACATTGCTGGAACTTTTCCTGGGGCCAGGATCGGATTGGTCTCACAACCAGATATCTCTGTGTTGGGAGTCACTGACTTCCTCAGCCTAGGCTCAGCTGGCCAGGATGGGATCCCTGGGAAACAGAAATCATATCAGAGGGTTCCTGGAAGCTATGTCACATGATTCAGGGTCTCCAGCTCCCTCTCTTGTCATTTCCTTGTCTAGCCCCGATCTTTACAGTTGGAAAGGAACTTCAAGACCCTATCTTAGTGAAAATGGAAAACAAAGGTTTTATATCTGCAGGGCCATTAGCCAGCTTCCCCTTGATTCTCAGTCCGGGATATGCCACCCCAATCCATTAACCTCTCCCCTGCCAGCCCTCCCACCATCCCCCGCCTCCGGGAACAACTTGGTTCCTGTGACCCTCATAAACTAATGTGTTGAGAGTTTCATGAGGCCCTGACCCCCAGTACATGGGTGTGCAGTCTGGAGAGGTCTCTGTGCCATGGTGGCTGGCAGCCTAACTCAGACTCTCAGACACAGGACTCCCCCATCCCCCGCCCGTGCTCATGTCCTGGGAACTTCCTTCCATGAATCTCACCTCTCTAGAAAGATGAGCCTTTGCCAGGAGTCCACCTTTTTAATGAGGGGAGCCACAGGCAGGCTTCTTGAGCACACCCAGCCTCCTGTTAACACAACTCCCAAGCTTGCTTTAAAAGAGGCCATGCCAGGGGTGGGGGTGGGGGAGAGGGAGTGTGTGTGTCATAAGCAAGGGAAGATACTAAGTGGTTAAGCCCTGGATGCATCACTAGGACAGTCTGAGGAGGAAAGAAGCAGCACTTTATTTGGAAACAATTCTGCTGAGATGCAGAGTGTCTCAACGTCTCTTTCCGGCTGTTTGCTGTGAGGTGCGTGCTGCATGCTCAAAATAGGGGCTGAGTTTTAAAGTTGTAGGCCAAGTTCTGGGCCCAGATCCAAAGGAGCAGCTCAGGCCTGATGATCCACTCTTAGGAGAAAGGTCCTAAGCAATTGTCTGTTCTCTGTCCCCTCATTCATTAGGGCTCTGGGACAGCCCTTTCTCAAAGCCTTTGTACTTGGAATGACCCCTGAACAGGAAGACACCCAGGCTGAGGCAGAGGAGGGTTCCCACAGAGACAGTCTCCAGGTGGGGGCAGCCAGTGAGTCTCCTTGCTGGCCTCGCCTCTGAGACAGACTTTCTGCTTATTCCTGCCATCAGTTCCAAACCTAGAGTGGACAATAAAGCAAGTGTTTTTTGCTTTTTGCTTTTTCCCTGAAGCATGATGAAGCAGACCCAGTTTTTTTTTTAATTAAATTTTTATTTTGCATGCAGGTGCACATGCACTGTGGTGTGCGCATACACTGTGGTGTGCAGGTGGAGATCAGAGGACAACTTGCAGAGAAGTCTATTCTCTCCTTTTACTATGTGAATTCTGGGAATCCAACTCAAATTGGTGACCAAGTGCCTTTACCCACTGTAGTTGGATTTTTCTTTGGGCTTCCAGCTCACAAATAATGACAGAGAAACTTATTACTAATTATAAAAGCTCAGCCTTAGCTTAGGCTTGTTCCTATCTAGTTCTTTTTTTTTTTTTAAATATTTATTTATTATGTGTACAGCATTCCTTCCATGTGTGCCCGCATGCCAGAAGGGGGCGCCAGGTCTCATTATAGATGGCTGTGAGCCACCATGTGGTTGCTGGGAATTGAACTCAGGACCTCTGAAAGAGCAGTCAGTGCTGTTAACCACTGAGCCATCTCTCCAGCCCCCCTATCTAGTTCTTATGACTTAAATTAACCCATATTTTTTAATCTACATTTTTTTAAAATCTTTCCACAAGGCTCATTACCTCATCTCCATACTGCACATCCTGCTTCCTCCAAGCCTGGCTGGCAACTCCGTCTTTCTTCTGTCCAGAGTCCTCTCTCTGCCCGGATGCCCTCCTATTCTCTCCTGCCTAGCTACTGACCATTTAGCTCCTCATTACACCAATTACCGCGGCACACCTTCATACGGTGTAAGCAAATATTCTCACAACGACCCACTGAGCCATCTCACTGGTTCAGGACTCAGTTCTCAAAAGGAATTGTGAATTTTAGAAGGTAGAGGCAAGCCAAATACAGGGAGGTTCCTGGAAGAAGAAATGGACATTGAAGGAAAAACCCATGAGCTCCAAAGGAAGCTTGCAGTGTAATTAGTAGGAATACGTCGATGTTGGTCTTCTGGTGTTGACAATGCGCCATGGTTGTGTGAAGCCTGAATGTGAAGGGAAAGTGTGGGGAGGGTAGGGGGGAGGGCTTTATCTTTTCATTGAGAAAATAAATAAGAGCAAGCGCTGGAGAGGAGTCAGAGAAAAGGGGACATTTACATCCTGCTGGGGAGAATGTTAAATCAGAACAATTAGAACAGAAATTAGTATTGAGGTTTCTCAAAACAAAGCAGCAACAGTCAAAAAAGGTAGCTCATGACCCAGCTCTACCACTCCAAGTCAGCAGACCAGAGATCTGCACATCAGCATTTATGGTAGTGTTATTACAGTAGCTAAGCTATGGAGCCCACCCAGATGTCCCTCAACAGAGGAATGGATAAGAAAAAGTGAGGATGGGGGAGGCTGGAGAGATGGCTCAGTGGTTAATAGCACTGACTGCTCTTCCAAAGGACTCAGGTTCACCTCCCAGCACCTACATGGCAGCTCACAACCGTCGGTAGCTCCAGTTCCAGGGGATCAGATGTCCTCATAAGGCATACGTGAAGGCAAACTGCCAATGCATATGAAATAAAAATATATAAATCATAAAAAGAAAAGGGTGGTTAATATTCACAATGGAACTTCATTCAGCCCTAAAGAACAAACTGTGTCATCTTTCAGGAAAATGGATGCACCTGGAGATCGTCACATTAAGCAAATTAAATCAGATTCGAAAAGCCCAATATCACATTTGTGGATCTAAGATTGTATAGAGATCTATAGAACTATGTATGTGACATAGAAACAGAAGCAAAACTGTCTGGGAGAAGCAAAGGGACTCACAGCAGGGGAGAAGGGGACGGAAAGGGGGTATGTGGAAGGACATGGCCAGAGTACATTGTATCATTACTTATAATTACATCATATTATACATTATCATTACTGTGAATTCAAGGCTAGCCTGATCTACAAAGCAAGTTCCAGGACAGCCAGGGCTACGCAGAGAAACCCTGTTTTGAAAAAAATCAAAACAAAACAATAAAACAAAAACAACAAAAAATTGCAAAGAAAAGGTGGAGGAAGTGGAGAAAATGGCGAGAAGTCAGATGGCGCATGAGTCACAAGGAGAAGTACGTGCTTAAGCGTGCGACCCCCTCATCTAGGAGCATAAAGGCGTGCGACCCCCTCACCTAGGAGCACAAAGAGCTCTTCTAAGCTGCAGCGCTTAAGACCAAGTCACCACCCAGGACCCCCTCCACGCCTGGCAGATTTCCGAGCTGAGATCTGGCTCCTGGGACGTTTATCTCTCCCACGGACTCCGCAAGGCTGAATCCTTAAACCTGCTTTTCTCTTTCCCTTCCCAAGCTCTCAACTTCTGGTCAGAGATGACAGATTAAAGCAGCAGTGGTCACCTAGGCCCATCCCAGGGGAGACATAGTGTTTCAGTAAAATCTAACGTAGAGAGTCTGATTGTGTCCCAGCATTCACACGTTGAAACCATATCTCAGCATACACATTGACACTGTACCTTAACACACACGTTGACCCGTACCCCAGCACACACGTTGACCTGTACCCCAGCACACGCATTGACCCGTACCCCAGCACACATGTTGACACCGTACCCCAGCACACACGTTGACTCCATACCCCGGCACACAAGTTGATATCATACCCCGGTAAACACATTGACCCATACCTCAGCACATGTGTTGACACCATACCCCAGCACTCACGTTGACTCCATACCTCAGCACAATGATACTGAGTGATCAGGCCTCAGGAAGAGGGCAAAGTCCGAGAGACCCTCAAATTTCCCATATGTGAGGACACAGAAAGGGGGTCCTTTGAACCAGAAGGCGGCACCTTACCAGACAGTGAATCTAATACCTGGATCTTGAGTTTCCAGTCTTCCAGAATATGATCTGTACGTGTTGTTAATAAATTACCCCATCTATAGAATTTTGTTACAGCAGTCAGAACGGATTAGATGAAGAGCCAACATTTAGGACAGGTGAACCTGAAGATGGGCTGGCAAGATGGCTTAGCTAGTAAAAAGAACACATATGTAAGCCTGACCACCTGAGTCAACCCCCAGAACCCACAGTGGAAAGAGAACTGACTCCTGAAAGTGGTGTTCTGGTCTCCATATATGCACCATGGCATGGATGCTCATGTATGAGCACATACATACACACACACTCATAGATACACATATTCACACATATATACACATATGTGTGCACACAGACATACATACACATATATTTACACATATACACACATATGCATACATACACGTGCACATACATACATCACACACATATACACATATTCACACATATATACACATGCATGCATACATACATACACACATATATTTACACATATACACACATGCATACATACATACACACATATATTTACACATATACACACATGCATACATACATACACACATATATTTACACATATACACACATGCATACATACACACATATTTACACAGAAACACATGCATACATACATGTGCACATACACACACATATACACACGTGCATGCATGCACACATATACACATAACATATACACTAAAAATAAATAAAATAAAAAGCTTAAATGTGAAGATAGTTAAAACAGAGGAGCCCTCAGCACCCACATCCGCAGACTCAGCAAATCCTTGAGAAACTTCCTACCCCGGCCCAGCTCAAGTTACCCACTCCCTCCTCTCTGGTGCCCTCAAGATGGGTTGCTCATGAATGCTTCCCTCCCCCATTCCTTCACTTACCCACCCAAGTGAATGGCTGTGGAAAAACCCACCATCTACGTATTCAAGATGAGTACCAAACCAGGTGGTTCCAAGACACATTCATCATCAGGGCTGCCTTCTGCCACCGTCCTAAGTCTCTTTGGTCGCTGCAGTTCTAAGAGCGTTCCTTCCTTCATGTCTCTTCCTAGGACAGGAGAGAAAGAATTAGGTACCTGTCCGCCTAGAGTAACCCCAAGACTAACAAGACCCTCCTCTAAATTTCGTTCTGTCTTGTTTACCTAGTCCTTTAGCCTTGTTGTGACAAGGCCAGGCCTGGTGAGCACCCAGAGAGCTGCTGGGGGCTGGGGATGCTGCGATGGGCCAGGCTCGGAAGCAACAGCCTACCAGCTCTTGCTCACATTCATCTTGGCTTCCCTGGTTCCACCAGTCTCCACTCTCAGCCATCCCACTCCTGGCAACATGCTGGGCTCTGGCCAAGCAGAGATGGCAGCAGCACTCCTCTGGTGTCTTGTTGGCATTATTGGGGAAGTTGGCTTTGAAACCACAGAGGTTTCAAGTACCGGGGGAGAGAGCTCAGGAAGCCGTGGAGACAGCGAGACAGCTGAATTAAACAGCATCTGTCTGTGTGAGTCATTGCTCCCCTGCCTGCCACCATAGTCCTTGTATGAACCTTGAGCTGGTGAGACACCTCAGCCCACTAAGTCTCTCCTAGAAGCAGAATCAGAGTACTTAGCTGAGAATTGCTGCAAGAAAGGATTCCCTGAGCTTCATGGGCCCCGAGGCACTACATACAGTTTCCTGAGAGGGTACCCAATAGTTGCCACAGTTGGTCCCACCCTTCTTAAACAGCTTCTCCTGAGACCTGCGGCCCTCTCCTCGTGGCTGCCCTCATGTCGTTCCGACGTGACATGGTAATCAGTAATCAGCATAGCTGCCTTCTCTCACTGCCTTATTTTGCCTCCGGTGACAAACTTCGTTGGTTTGACAAAATTAGTTTGTTAGAAAACTACAATGGAAGCCCTGTCTTTTCCAACCACATGCCTGGGTTCCACCTCTCCTGGTTTTCTCCATGGTGACAAAGAATTCAGGAAGGTTGAAAAAGTCCCCATCTGGAACTTAAGTTTACCCCAAAGGCCAGCCAGGCAGAGGGGCAAACGGGAGTGTACCTACAGATCATGGGCCCCCATAGTCTCTCTATGGTACCCAGCAGGCACTGGGGCATTCCCATCAATGTACTTGAATGGGCTCCTCCTCGTTGATGTGAGGGAGAGACTGTCATCCATACCGCTCAACAGATGAGCTGTTGGCTTCCACTCATAGGCTGCTGGGTGTCATAAACAGTGGGTTCATTAATCTAGATGGCAGTCAGGTCTTTGGGCATCTGAAGAGTCTTTGGGCTCTTTCCATTCTATCCATTAAGATTGATTAAGATAACAACATGGGTTGGCTGTAATTGCAAAAGGCCAACAATAGCCGGGCGATGGTGGCGCACGCCTTTAATCCCAGCACTTGGGAGGCAGAGGCAGGCGGATCTCTGTGAGTTCGAGACCAGCCTGGTCTACAGAGCTAGTTCCAGGACAGGCTCCAAAGCCACAGAGAAACCCTGTCTCGGAAAAAAAAAAAAAAAAAAAAAAAAAAAAAGGCCAACAATAACCCAGACTCCCACATACCAGAGTCCATCATTCCTTCTCATTCTGCAACAACCCTATGAGATGCACATTGCTATTCCCCTTTTGCTTTGGTTTTATCTTCTCACAGGGTCACACTATATAGACCAAGCTAGCCTTGAACTTATGATTGCCCTGCCTCAATCACGGGAGTGCTGTGATTACAGGTGCGTGTCACCACACCCAGCTGCTAGTCCCATTTTATGGATGAGAAAAGTGAATGTCAAAGAGGTTATCCCTCTTGATTGGGTCACGCATCGAGGAAGAGGTGCTCTTTCCATTACATTATGAAGTCTTATAGGATTTCTCAGCTCTTATATTTAAGGACTTTAAAATTTTTTGTGGTTTTTTTTAATCTATCATCCTGCTACAACATAAACACAGCTATGAAAATACACTAACGCTTGTTTGTTTTGCTGTTGTTTCTACAAGAGCATTTTAGCAAATACACAAATAGTGACCCAGCCCTAGGGAGGTCACAGGCTCTCTCTTCTTGCTTCTGTATTTATGTTCTCTTCATTCTGGCCCTGTCTTCTGCTTCTCTCCTATGCCTTTGTGTTCCCCCGGGGTGTTTCTCTGTTTTCCCACCTTCCCTCATCATCTTTTCTGCTCCTTTAGGCCTTGGCAGCCAATCCTGTACCTTTAGCATCTCGTTGCCAAGCAACAGACTTTCTACCTGCCCCATTGTGTTAGAATCTCCATGGCAACAAATATTGCCAAAAAGGAAGGGAGAGGAGAGTTATGTGGGTTGCAAGAGGACCTTGTATTTTAGGACATTTGTGCGGTTTTGCCAGCCGTAAAATGCTCACTCTTGGGGTTCCCAGAGGACATCGCAGTTTGCTTAAACCTAAACCTTCTAGATGGCTAGTCAAGAGACATAGTGTGAGTCAGGGGAGACAGACTTCAGCTTAGGGATGTTCATGTGTAGTGCAGGGTTGAGCGCCATGAGCACTTTTTGCATGGTCAGATGGAGCAGGGCCGTGTGACCACCTCTTTGTGAGACAGTTCTGACAACCTAGACAAGACAGGACCTCTCAATGCGGTTAGTGAGACAGGTAATGAAGAGTTTTTCCGCAGGGCACAGGGAGGCTGCATGTGAAATGGTCTTGCTCAGAATGCAGCATTGAGGAAAGGCTAAGAAGTAAAGGATGGGGAATAGCATAAGATTCTGGCCACATGGGCTCCCACCAGAGATCTGGGGCATGTGGCGTGTAGGAGCCCTGACAATTCATGATCTGTCCTTAGGCACCGGACAGCCTCCCTGCCCCCAGTCTCTGCTCCCCTTCCTTCAGAGATCTGGGGGGATTCTGCTGGGAAAAGGAGGAAGAGGAGGTGGGAAAGAGATGGGGGTAGCATGAACTCCCAGCGCTTATGCTGGAGTGCAGCAGGGACGTTAGCTCTAAGTCCACAGACTCGGAGGGATGTCCTGAAAGATGTCCTTCTGGTGTTCGGCTGGGAAGGGGAAGCTGAAGCTACCTTATGAAGAACATTAAGGGAAGGCAGGCAAGCCTGAGCTGGTCAGACCACCTGCCACCCCTCCCCGTGTGGAGGGTGACCAGCCAGGATTCTTTAGAACACAAATAACCTCGTATGATAAAACTTTCTCATGGGCAGAACAGGCTGCTCTCTCTGTAGAGCGTGTGGACAGCTGTCCATCCCAGGACCCAACACTCATGGGGACTGCAATGATACCTAACCACCCCATTTCACTGGTATTTTCTTTTCTTTCTTTCTTTCTTTCTTTCTTTCTTTCTTTCTTTCTTTCTTTCTTTCTTTCTTTCTTTCTTTCTTATTTTTCGAGACAGGGTTTCTCCATAGCTTTTTGGTTCCTGTCCTGGAACTAGCTCTCGTAGACCAGGCTGGCCTCGAACTCACAGAGTTCCACCTGCTTCTGCCTCCCGAGTGCTGAGATTAAAGGCGTGCGCCACCACCGCCTGGCTTTCACTGGCATTTTCCTCAGTGGTACCACATTGCACGGCTTTCCCAAGGCCACAGGTTATCACACCCCTGGCCCTGGGCATTCCAGGCAGAGGAACATCTCTGTCTCTTTCAGCTCCAAGCAGGCAATAAGAAAGACACAGTTTCATTATTTAATGCTCTTTGTGCTTAGAAAATTCTCAGCTTTAAAACAGAGCATTGCAGATTGTTTTTGTTTGTTTGATTGATTATTTCTGAGACAGGGTCTCCCTGATTGGCCCTGGCTGCCTTGGCACTCGCTCTGTAGATCAGGCTGACCTTGAACTCTTAGAGCGCTGTCTGCTTCTGCCTCTCAAGTGCTAGGTTAAAGGCATGAGCCATCATTCTCAGATAGTCCAGGTTCTCAGTCTAGTGGGAAGGAGAGCAGATGGGTCATCCCCCTCGCAGGGGTGGAGGAGCACCCCTACATCTTCTCCAGCTGTGCTCTCCTACCTCTTTGGCCTGTTCATGCTCTTGTATGCACGGCCAGGCTCCCAGTGGGTGACGCCCTCCTGCTGAACAAGGCAGTTTAGATGCTAGATGCTCGCCACTGAGAGTGAGTCAGACACTCCAGACACTGTTGAGGAAGAAGCTGGCTGATCTTTTCGGAACAGCAGTCTGCAATTTGTAACTGAAAGGCTTTTCAGGAGTCTCTCCTTCTGGACCCAGCCAGTCTCCTTCTAAGAACGAAGCCTGAGGAAAAGATCGGAAGCACAAGCAGAACCGCCTTTGATTCCCATGCTCAGGAGGCAGAAGCAGGCAGATCTCTAAGTCTGACTTCAGCCTGGTTTACAAAGTGAATTCCAGGACAGCCAGAGCTACACAGAGAAATCCTGTCTCGAAAATCTGACGGGAAGAAAGAAAAAAGAAAAAACCGCAATTGGGGAAAACTGGAAACACCATACGTGGGCAGCAGTGGTGGAGGGGTTTACGGGGTTCAGACAATACATTTCCATAATGATTCATGATCCGATAAATGTGCTTAGAATGACATTTGGAGGGGCTGGAGATATGGCTCAGTGGTTAAGAGCATTGCCTGCTCTTCCAAAGGCCCTGAGTTCAATTCCCAGCAACCACATGGTGGCTCACAACCATCTGCAATAAGGTCTGGTGCCCTCTTCTGGCCTTCGGCATGCACACAGATAGACTATTGTATACATAATAAATAATAAATAAATATTAAAAAAAAGTTTAAAAAAAAAGAATGACATTTGGAAACTTAAAGTAAAAGGCAAAGATGCTTAGTACACGGTAAAGAAATGTACACTTGTAACTATAGTACAGCCGCAATTTTATAGTATATGTGTATTTTGGGGGTTTGTTTTTTTCTAATATATGTTGTGATTTTTTTAAGAGTAGTAACTACCCTTTGGGTTTTTTTAAGAAAAGGTAAATTTTATTTTTATGTGTATGCATATGTGTCAGGTTGTGCTGGTGCCTGCAGAGACCAGAAGAGGGCCTTGGATTCCCTGGAGCAGACATTGCCAGGAGCTAATCTGGGTGCTTGGGCATAGTACTCTGAGCCTCTGGAAGAGCAGCAAGTACTCTTACTTTGAACCAGCCAGCCATCTCTCCAGCTCTAATAGTAATAATTTTAAAGTACTCTCTATGTGTTCTATGCTTTGCCCATTTCATCTTCACAGTTCAGTGGTATGTGTCATCCTTGTTATATAGAAGCAAGCAAAGCTTGAGAGGCTGAGCAACTTTCCCAAAGCCACACACCTCACAGAGTCAGATCCTCCACACACCTCACAGACAGAGTCAGGATCCTCCACGCACCCCACAGACACAGTCAGATCCTCCACACACCTCACAGACACAGTCAGATTCTCCAAACACCCTGAAAAACAGAACAAACAAACAAGCAAACAAATTCATGAAAAGCTAATACTGTCATTGGGTGGGGGGTGAGGGCAGGTGTGTGGTACTCATCTGCCTGACTTGTATCTGGTCCGAGCATGGGAATGCCAGTATATTCCAGCTGTGGAGACACTACACTCGCCTTGTCAGGTAGCCTGCTCAAACCTTCTATCAGCCCTTGCAAGTGGAGATGGTGCTGATCTGAGACCTTGTGCACACACTCCCAGGGTGCTGAGACCCAGAGTATTGCAGGCAAAACCCAGCCCAGTGTGGGGAAGGATAGGTGTGGATGGTGGGAATCCCCCCACCCCAGAAAAGCAGCTTGGAGCTTGAGCATTCCAGAATCCTAGAGAGCTCTCTCCTACCCTACCATCAAGGAACCTCCCTTCCCCTGGCCCAGCCCTGTGCCCTAAGCTTTGCTGACCGATACACCTCCATCTGCCCAGCTGGAAAACTCATCTGTGAGTGATGCTGGAAACCTTGTGTTGGGGGAGAAAAATCATAATAAGTTAAACGTGGGAAGATTGAGCCAGTCAGTCCTAAAGAGACCTGTCGTCTGGCTGGCTGCCAGGGTCTCTGCTCTCTCTGTCTTCATGGAACTCCCCACCCTCAAGGCTCCACGCACAGCTGCTCCCTCCACTCCCCCCCCCCCAGCAGCCCAGCAGTCCAGCCTGGGTCAATCCACCCTGTACCTAAGCTGTCCCTTAAGAAACCAGACCTCCAGCAACTGATTCTTGGAACCTAGACATGTGCGTCCGGTGGCTTCAAACTATAATCTTCATCACAGGAGCCAAACACAGTGGTGTTTGGCATTGGTCGTAAAGCAGGAACATTCTGAATTCCAGGAAAGTGCCTGGGAAGAGTGGGAGGAGAAGAGGGTGGGGAGCAGGCGGGGAGAGTGGCTTCTCTGTCTAACTATATAGTTGTAGAAAACTGTGGGCGGGTCCCATGCTTCCCAGGCCCATCCCAACTTCCCCAAGAGACACTTATAACAGACCTCCAGCCCCCTGTGATTTGTGGGACAGTTTTAAACCATTGATTTTCATTAGCATTAAATCATTCCTCTGGGCTAATTGAAAAGGAATCAAAGATACTGCTTTGAGTGGAGCCGCTGGATGGAGCAAATCAGCGAGCTATACCAGATATGCTGACAGCAGGAGTCTGCAACCAGGAAGTTCCGCGGCCCCTCCCTGAAGTCCAAACTCCAGTTCTGTGGCTGAGGCCAGGAACTGAGAGTAGCAAGCCCCCAGTATGAGGAACTAGAAAGTGCATTTTGTTTTTTAACTAGAGGGGTAGAGGTGAGATGCATAGAAGAACTTCTAGCCTAGGGGAATGGGGTGACTGGTTCTGAGATCTAGGAGGAAGGTAGTGGCTGCTGATTCTGTGTGGTGTTTGAGATCTCAGAGTGCCCTGTCTTTGGCAGCCTGGGTGTAGATGGAACAGCTCATGGTCAGGGAACAGTTAGGGAATGCTGTTTGGGAAAGTAGGTGACAGGCATTCCAAGTCTGGGTTTTGCTGCATTCAGAAGCCTCTGTCGGGGATCAGTAGGACTGGACTAGAGGCAGGGCTGGACCCCTGCCTGGCGATTTACTCGAGTTATGTTGGGAGTACCTGAGAGTCCCTCAGGACCCCATCTTTCCTCTGTAAGAATGTCACCATCTGGTCAGAAAGGAGGCCATGTCAATCTGCAGGATCAGGGAATTCCTAAGAGCTGGCAGAAGCCTGGGGCTCAGACGGGACATGGGAAGGAAATGATGGATCCCACTGCCTTTGAACAATCCTAATCCCTGTTCTGAGCCAGGAGCCAGCCAGGCGGGCGCTGGGGTACTGAGCCCACACTGCTCCCATGCCAAATTGTAGCCATTTCCTCTGCTTTCTGCCAATCTTCTGCCCACTCAATGATACCCAGTAGCTGTCCACCCTTGTCTGCTCTCCAGAGTGCCTAAGGTGATTCCCCTTTCTGCCAAGGACCTGGCAGCTGAATTGCGGGGGTGATGCCCCCAACAGCTCTGTTCTCGGGCTGGCAGAAGATAGAGACTGGACTACATAAACACTAACAAATGTCTCTTGAGGCTCTTCACAATTCCAGATCTGAGAGAGACTGAGGTCTATCATGGGCAGGAGTCTGAGTGGTCACACCAGGCTCTTCTGTCATTTCACACTGTGACTCGGGACGAGCTTCTTCCTTGCAGGCAGGGGATGCCTATCTTTGCCTGTGTATCTTGTCCTGGGTAGCACACATGTACTGTACCAGGTCCATTACTCCATTCTCCAGGGAAAGCCTGCTGCATGCTGCAAGATGTGGAAGGAAAGGGGGCAGTGTAGTGGTGAGGGAGCTGGGAGATGTGGCAAAGCACTTGCCACATAAACGTAATGACTTGAGATCAGTTCCCAGGGTATTTGTGTAAAAAGCTAGGGACTCATTGGCATGTATAAATGCATCGCTGAAAAGGTAGAGACAGGAGGATTCTTAGAACTTTCTGACTAGACAGTCTATCTGAATAAGCACTGGGTCAAACAAACAAAAACAAGGTTAAATTGCATTTGTAAACAAGTTTTTTAAAGATTTAAATGATATATATGTTAAAGAACGTGTGAGGTTGAACACATATGTTTGTGTGTATCTGTATGTGTGTGTGTATGAGAGTATGTGACTGTGTATGTGTATTTATGTGTGTGGGTGTGGTTTGCCTGTGTGTGTCTGGCCAGAGTATAAGTGTGTATATCTGGGGGATGAGGTGCATATCTCTGTGTTTAGGTACAGGCATGTGTCTCATCTATGGAACATATAAACCTCAGAAATATGCTGATCACGAGACATGAGATCAAGGTATTAACAGATTCACTGTCTGGTCACTGGGTCTTCTGGATCTTCGTATGACAGAAGGACAGCATCCTTAAGCCACTTTGAAGAGGGTACTGATCCAATCTGTAAGGACTCTGCCTTGACGTAGTCACCTCCCGAGGGCCTGGCCTTTGAATGCTATCCTTGGAGATTCATCTCAGCATGCGGATTTTGGGAAAACAAAATCATCCAGACCATGGAAGTATGTGTCTGTGTGCAAAGTGTCCAAAGGCTGGAACAGCCAAGTCACCTTTTCACTGTGGCATCAAAGGACATGTCTGTCCGTTCTCTGTTAAGGTTCAGCCCCTGGGGAGCCAGACTGGAGTTCTAGCCAGAGGAAAAGCCTCAGTTGGAGCTTAGTTATGGGAAGTAACGATCAGGATTACAAAGGCAAAAGAGACCCCATGGCAAATGAAGTAAGATGCTGTGAAAAGACACACATGGCCTAAGACTTCCCTCTGTGGCTTCTGGCTCCTCGCAGGTCATCCAAGTCAGCCTCCTGGCCCAGATGTTGCCCCTAGGCTCTCTTCCTATAGTGAAAGCCTCACCTTCAGGAGTATTCCCACAACTTTGCACCCTCTTTTAACACATGCCACTTTTAATGCATTTTATTTTCTATGTATGAGTGTTTTGCTGTATGTATGTTTGTGTACCACGTGCATAGCTGATGCCCTCAGAGGTCAGATAAGTGTTTCAGATCCCCTGGAACCAGAGATAGAGACATTTGTGAACCACCATGTGGGCGCTCAGAATTGTGGGTGCTGGGAATAGAACCTGGGTCCTTTGAAAGAGCAACTGGTGCTTTGGACCACTGAGCCATCTCTCCAGCCCACTGTGGAGATTATTAACTTTACTATTTTATTTTATTTTATTTTTTTATTTTTTTTGGTTTTTCGAGACAGGGTTTCTCTGTGGCTTTGGAGCCTGTCCTGGAACTAGCTCTGTAGACCAGGCTGGTCTCGAACTCACAGAGATCCGCCTGCCTCTGCCTCCCGAGTGCTGGGATTAAAGGCGTGCGCCACCATCGCCCGGCAACTTTACTATTTTAAAATTATGTGTATATATGTATATCCATATATGGGTATGTGGACTCAAGTGCACACCCACTGAGTCCATAAGATGGCATCAGATGCCCTGGAGCTGAAGTTCCAGGCAATTGTGAACTGCCTGGTGTAGATGTTGGGTCCTCTGAAAGAACAGAGTGTTTTGTTTTCTTTTTAATTATTGTTAGTTGTGTCTAGGTGTCTGAGGAGGTTGGAGGGATGCCACATCCCCTGGAATTAGAGTTGCAGTTTGTTGTGAGCTGCCTGGCGTGGGTGATGGGAATCAAATTCTGGCTCTCTTTAAGAACACGTACATGCTCTTAACCGCTGACCCATCTCTCCTCCCGAGCAGTATGCTCTTCACTGCTGAGCCTTCTCAACAGCCCCATGCCATGGCTTTAAACATATGAAAGCTTGCTGTCTGGCTTTGTGCATCCATTCCACTCCAGTCCTGCATAGATTAGGCGACCCAGTGATACTCCGGTGAAAATGAAGTTTAGATTAGAAATGAAGCATTCTGAGCAGTGCTTGCTCGGCTTTGACTGACGTGGCTGCCATGGATGCTAATGGTAGAAAGGGTGGTCAACACTGGGCCCAGGACATAGCTCAATAACAAGCAGCACTCCTAGTGGAAGAGTGGCCACTGCTGTAGCCTTCCTCTCCTAACTCCCCCATCAGTACACCTAGTGCTATAAGGCGAGCGCTCATCATTAGCACCCAAGAAGTGCGCTGCTCTGGACTGCCTCTAGCCCTCAGGCAGGATGCATCAGTGCCCATATCTGTATGACAGTATGAGGGAATGAGGAAGATGAGGATGTGGCCAATTCAGGTGAAACTGGCTCCAGATCTGCATCGAGCTGCCACTCTGTGCTCCGTAGACTGCTCCAGGCCAACAATGGCTGTGTAATTTTCCTCCATCTCTTTTCTATATTTTTCTTTTCTCTCCCCTTTTCCTTCCTTTATTCTCCTCCATTCTTTCTTCTTATTCCAACATAACATATCCATCCTCGTCATACTGTGATTAAGATGGCCGACTTTATGGAGTGGGCATCTTAACTGCTTCCCCAAAGATCTGTGGCGGCCTCTTTAACTGGCAGCTGCGGGAGGAGCTGTCCTATCAGCACCACGACCAGACCCCGCCCACCCTGCCCTGACTGCGGGCTGCTGCTCTAGGGCAGATCTGGCAGAGGAAAGCTGTCCCACAACTAGGGATCTGGAGAGTTCTCCAGCCTCATAATGGACCACCTTCCTCCCCAAACACCCTGCCTAGGCTCTGCAGAATGGAGGGAGCTAGCGCTTGGGCTCTCACCACCTTCTAAGCTTGAGTAAAATATTTATAGACCCAAAATACTTCTTGGCTCTGGGATTTGCAGAGCATTAAGCCAGTTAGCTGGCATTTGTCCTGATGGGGCCTGGGGCCAGAGTGAAGAGATGGGATGGGGGCTGGAAGGGAGCCTTGTTCCAGCTATATGGTGAGAAGCTGCAGAGGGCTAGCGGCAAACAGAGGCTTGGAATCTGGGCTCTGTAGGTGTCTCCTAGGTTCTGCCATCTGTAGCCATGTGATCCTGAGCAACAGCCTTAACCTACCTGGGTTTTGTAGTCTGTGCCTCTGAAGCAGGGATGATGGTGACACCAACGGGTAGGACAATTGCAAGTTACTGCAGTAGAATGGTTAGACTGGTGTCAGGCATGCAGCTCGGAAAGACAACTAAAAGGAGTTTAGTTTAAAAATAAAATATAAGGGGCTAGAAAGATGCCGGTGAACTAAAAGCATTCCTGATCTCGTAAAGGACTCATGCCAGGCAGCTCACAGCTGCTTGTAACCCCAGCTCCAGTGGATCCTCTGTCCTCTGTAGTCATCTGCTCTTACATGCTCACACACTCACCCACGCAAGAGTTTTAAAATTAAATCTTTAAATATGTGTTTGTGGTACCAGGGTGAGTGTGTGAGAGCAGGTAGTTGGAGTATAGACACTAAGGGAATAGGGTGGGTTGATCAAGTGCAAATTTTTGATGAGTGTGCTGTACACCATGCTGGGATCCTGGGGCTGCTCCACCCGAGGCCACCAGCCTCTTAACTTAACTGCAAAACAACAGGCTGTCCCAGTTGTCATCTGAATTTGGTTCCTTTCCTGGAGGAGGGACAGATGTTCTAACATAGTTTCTACTACTGCTGTGTGCCTGTTACTATACTGAGTGTCTTATTTTATTCCTTCATTTAATCTTTCTGAAAGCCCATGACCAAATTTTGCAGGTGAGAGAAATTTCCAGGCTTAGAAAACTTTCCTGAAGCCACATAGTGAGAAGTGATGAACCTTCCAGACTGGCCTTCCACTTACCACCACATGTTTTTCCAACTGGTCAGCCTCTTTCTCCTTCCTCTGGTAGACGGTTAAGTGGAATCATATCCAGTATGGGTGTAATGAATCTTCCTCTGTCCTACCAGCCAACTCCCAAATAACATGGAGACTTATTATTAATTATGAAAGCTCGGCTGTCCACTAGCTCTTATAACTCCAATCAACCTGCTTTTATTAATCTACACTTTACCATGTGGCTTTTTACCTTTTCTATGTGTCTGACTCCCTCTATATCTGTATCATTGGCATCTCCTCCACACTTAGATTATCTACTCCTACTTCCTCTCTCTGCCCAGAAGTCCCACCCATACTTCCTGCCTAGCTATTGGCCATTCAGCTCTTTATTAAACCAATCACAGCAGTAGACCTTCACACAGTGTGCAAATATCCCACAACAGGTGGGCAGTGTTTGTCCTGCTGCAGATTTATAACAGGAGAACCAGGCAGCTCAACCTCCATCCCTGAGATCTCTAGCATAAACCAGACACGGAGGCTGATTCTGTGATGCCAGTGTGTGGGAAGGGAAGCAGGAGAGTCAGAAGTTCAAGGTCGTCCTTGGCTACAAGAACTCTCCAAGCCAGCCTTGGGTACATGAAGCCCTGTTTCTAATAGATAACACAGACAAATGCTACTAATGATAATAAAATGAGAGAGATCAGACTGAGGTCCTAACAACTGTTTGTTGAGGGCCAGATGAAGCATGGTTCTAAGCCTCTTGTGTTTAACTAACTTACTTATTGAAGCTGTCCTAATAGGCAGGAACTGATCTTGGTCTCATTTTGTAGAATGGAAAACACAAGTTCTAGAACTTACCAGGGGTCACACTATAAGCAAAGTCAGGCTTTGGGTCTGGAAGTTTACTCTTCATCATTGTAGCGCTCGATCTCTTTGAAGAGCAGGGTCTGAATGATGGAGCGAATGGATAGACCCGTGGGTATGAGGAACCCTATACCACATCACCATTTCCAAGACTGAACCACCAGCCCTATTGTTGCCTCTTCCTTGAAGTCTCACTAGCTATCATAACCTTAACAGACTATGATGTCTCAATGGTGCTTTATTTTATCTCTTTAGTACCTACCAGACAGGCTGCTCCTCGGATGCACTGTGAAGGTGTCATGAAGGCTGATGGTGGTAACAGCCAAGCTCTTTGGCTTGAATGGAGTCAAACATCTCCCCAGGATCCCATTATTATGCCTGTTTAGGACTCAAAACAATGAGGAGTGAGGGCAGAACAGGAGCAGAATAGGCCCCAGAGCAAGTACAGAGTTCCGAAATTATTTGTCTCACTAAGAGTGCAGTAGGTGCCACAGCCAGCAGGCATCAGACTGTGGCCCAGGACAAAATACCGGGCAGAGGTCTACTTATGACCTCAGGAGGCACCATTGTCCATGTCTCAGCTCAGAGGCCCACACCCATGTGTCTTTCCCACCCCCTACCCTTTGTCCTAAGCTGTATTAGTCAGCATTCTCTACAGAACTAATAAAAAAGAACATAATGACTATATACATATATTCATTAATTAATATATTCATATCATTCATTCAATAAATCCCACATATATTTGTATACACACACATATGTAAGGGATTTATTAAAGTGGCTTACAGGTTGTGATCCAGATAGTCCAACAGTGGCTGTCTCCTGACAGAAATCCTGTAGTTTTTCGGTTCATGAGACTGGATGTCTCCATAGACCCAATCTGATGCTGGAGTCCTAGAGGATTCCTAGAGAGCTGCTGGGCTTAAGTCTACAGTGGAATCTCAAAGAAGTTCTAATAGCAGCCAAGCAAGGCCTCAACAACAGGACAGCTGAAATTGCCAGCAAAAGTAAAGGCAAGCAGGCAAAAAGCAAAAGCTTCCTTCTTCCATGTCCTTTTATGTGTCCAGATTTAGGGTGGGTCTTCCCATCTTAAATGATCCAATCAATAAAATCCCTGACAGTGATGCCTAACTGCTTGGGTTAAAGTTGATTCCAGATGTAGTCAAGCTGACACCCAAGATTAGCCATCACACAAGCTTCTACCCTAACCACGTGTATCTCCAGTCACCTGCTAGTCATAATAGAGCTGTAGCCAGGCTGAGTTAATCCATCACCTCTCCCCCTCTCCAAGCCTCTGCTCCATTCTCATCCCAACCACCCAAGGCAAACAGAATGAGGGGGACAAAGAGTATAAGATATAAGAGATGTTGGGGAAAGAAGAGCTCACCACCCAGTGCTGCCTATGACCGATTTTCTCCTGCCCTGGTCTCCAACCTATGCACTTGATCTCCTTCCCAGCTCCATCTCTGAGAGGCTCAGAACCATCATGACAGCAAGGGAGAGGCCATCATGGCACAAGTGGTGTTGGGGCTGAGGCTGGGTACATGGTGAGCGTAGCCTGCCGATCCGCAGGGCTCACCCCCTCTCCGGTACACCTTGGCACAACTCACTTAACCGCAACATCACCTTCCTATCCCTTGAAAGGGCAATGGTGAGACTTGCCTTCTCAGGTTGTTGTGAGGATTCGAAATAATGTCTCACTGAGAGACTGCTCCTAGGCACACAGGGAGCGGCTTGGTAAGGGCAGATGTGCGAGTTCACCTTACAGTGCCCGGAGATGCTCGCTTAGAGGCAAGCTAGGGATGCCCCTCGGTGACCCCTCTGCCACAGGCTAGAATAATGTGCTGCCTGGTGCGTGATCCTCCATCACTCTAAGGCTGCTGTGGCCCTCCCAGGCTCCACCTGGGATAATGGTTGTCACCTCCTAAGCAGCATCCTGCTTCCAGTCTCCTAGAGGGTGACCTTCTGAGGAGGAGGGGCAAGCAGCTGCAATGGAGAGGCAGGGCGGGGCCCCAGCGACCTACCACAGCACGGTTTTAAAAGTCCTCTCCCATCATGCTTTTTAAAAAAATGATGATCTAGGGAAAGCAGCAATGAGTGGGTATACTCCATTAGCAAGGGAGCTAGAAGCAGCCTTGGCCTTCAGACTGCGAGAACTGGAAAGCCAGCCAGCCCTAGCCAGAGGGCGTGGGGACATCTGAGGCCAGGAAGTCCAGACTAGGTCCTGCAGGGCTAGGAGCTGGCGGTTCCTGGCAGAGCAGGTAGGTGGGCTGCTATGGGTTTTTGGGTCAGGGCACAGCACCTTGGAGACACTCGATCAATCAGGCTGAACCAAGAGGCAATTTGTAAATTCTCTAAAAGATGAAGTTTCCAGAAGGGGTGGTTTGAGGGGCCTAACTGGGTTTGGTCCCCACGTTGGATTGGGATTAAGAATGGGAGCAGAAATAAGCCTTTGCAGCAGCTTACCACGGGGGCTAGAGCGTAGAAATGCCGAAGTCTTGAGCATGGGTACGATAGGTCAGTAGTCTAAAGCCTTTGTCGCAAGTGGGCCTGCTGGTCAGTTCAAATGCTCAGAGTCCAGCGCAGCTCAGTGTTCTAGGCCAAGGTCAGCCCCGTGAGCCCACATAAACCTCCAGGCTAGGGCTCGGCACCAAAGCTGACAGACAGAGCTAACCACTATAGGGGATGGCTGGGCGGAAGGCCAGTGACAGGCTGTGTCCTCCCTCCACCCCACTGAGGCCATAGGCTGTCTAGCAGGGTGCTCTCTTCTTGTTGAAGACTCATGATCTGCGCCTCAGTCTTATCGCGTCTTCGTTTTTCAGGCACGGAGAGGTTACATACTTTTCCAGGTCCTTGCAGGCGCAGGCAGTACTTGCTTGCGTTTCTCTCAGATATCTTTGTGGGAGAACCCTCGGTCCTTTCATGCTGGGACTGAAGACAGAGTAGGATGCTGTGCACCCCGAGCAGACCAGGGGTGACTCACTCCCTCAATCTGACCAGGCAGAAGGGCTAGGAGTGCACAGCAGGGCAAGCAGGAGTCAGCCGAGCCTTGGGTGTGGTCCTCCATGCAGTGACCCTGGAGGGGAGAAGAGAGCTCATTGTGGTCTCTGAATGCACATGGCTTGGCTAGCTACCTCTAATGGAGCAAGTGGAGGGTACCTTAGGTCATCCAGTAATGTCATCAGGACCACTAAAGTATAAACTGGAGGGAGGGGAGAGGATATGGCTTCTCTTTCTTGTCATCTGTTGGGAGAATGCCTGTATGTTCTCACAGCCTCCAAGTTGCTTCTACAGACCCACCCTGACTGGAGCATCTATCTTGGCTTCTCACAGGCTAGTCCACAGCTCAAAGGTCAGGGAGAGATCGCCAATGGCATAAACATCCCCAACTCTGATGCTGGCTTCTTTTTTTGTTTTGTTTTTATTTATTTATTTTTGTTTTGTTTTGTTTTTCAAGACAGGGTTTCTCTGTGTAATAGCATTGGCTGCCCTGGAACTCTCTCTGTAGACCAGGCTGGCCTTGAACTCACAGAGATCCACCTGCCTCTGCCTCCCGAGTGCTGCTGGGATTAAAGGTGTGCACCACCACCTCCGGGCTCCTTTATTATTTCTGCCTTTGATGTGGTGCTAAGAAAGTTTTATTTTTCCCGTAACAAAATCATGGACATGTTCGTGTCTGTATTCTGTAAATTCTTATATTTTGATTTTTAAAGACTTGACTCTTAAATTGATCCTAATTTAATTATATGTGCCTTTGTAACACTACAGATTCTCTTTGATTAATTCTCTTCACTCATTAACATGGCAGAACTGGGGACCTGGGGTGGGAAAGGAAGGCTGAGATCTGGAAGGGAGATGGGATAATGAACGGATCGAGGTGGAAGAGAAGGGAAAACGTGCTGGTGACTGAAGGTATTTGACCTTCAGGTGAGACCCTCAGTTTCTGAGGTTAGATGAGGGGGGAGGAAGTGGCAAAAAACAGTCTTGAGGATGCAGGTGGGGAATGAGCAGAAAGGACCCATGGCCAGGGCTCAAATCCCCTGTTGTTGTAGGATTAGGAAAAGGACCAGAGGAGGTCATCAGCTAGGAGGGTAAGAGAGTGGGAGGAGCCTGGGCCTCACGGAGACAAGTTTCTGGATTGGAAGAACTGTGGTCTGCATGCCATTGGGTCCAATGGCATGTAGGAGGATATTGCATTTCCCTCAGGAGGTATCTAAAGGACTTGGGGTACTCTGAAAGTCCTGATCCCCTAGCGTCTGTGAGGTGAGTCTGTCTCCATGACTGGAGAGGAGCAGAGTCAAGGAAAGTCAAACAAAACTCATGCGCAGAGCGTGTTCTCAAAGGCTTTTCGTGCATAGGCTTACCTGTTCGTCCAGATTCAGGCAGGAAGCCCACAGCTGTCTGTTAATGCCAGCACCATCCTTATGCACCAGGGACAGGGATGTGAGACTTTACCTGACATTCTCCTCTTCTCCGTCTCTGCAGGATCCTAGTGCAGCCCCAGCTCTGTTGCTGACGACGCAGGGGATGGCCAACGTGAATTCTGCCAGCCGCCCACACTACGCCTCTTCCATCCCTGTGCCTCGGGCTTCCTCACAGACCAGGATTCACACCCCAGGCGCTTCTCCCCAGCTGCGGCCTCGGCAGGCTGACTTGGCCCTGAGCCCCCAGCGTGCTACCTCCCCAAGACGGGGCAAGACTGCAGTTTCTTCCAGAAACTCTTCACCCAAGGCCTACAGAGGAAGAGGCACCCCCAGGGCGGCAGGGCCAGCCAAGGAGTTAGCTGAGAATGTGGAAAGCCTCCCCAGCTCCCCTTGGAGCAGCCCCAGGATAACCCCCAAAACAGCCTTCTCCAGTCAGGCGGGATCCAGAAGAACTGGGGAGACACAAAGCACCCAGAGGAAGAAGACCCAGGAAGGGATCTCCGCTCGCCAGACCAGGGGAAGGAGCCCACCCCAGACAAGCTGTTATGGAGAAACTCAAATTCCAGGGCCTTATGAAGGTCGAATGCTCCCTACCTGCCAGGGAAAAGAAGAAAGAGACAAAACCTACAAACGCCCTAGGTCTCTGGAGCCTGATGAAGGGGCAGCTTCAGGGACCTCCTCTCAGGTCTGCAGCCCTGTGCACAGCATGAGGCCCTCTCCGACTCCTGGCGTCATTAGCTTTTCCTCCGCCCATCAGCAGACCCAGCCAATCACAGCCACGGTGGCCCCCTTTCAGTACAGGTGAGCTGGGGTGTGGAGAGAGAAAGAGGAACAATGGCCCTGAGGACATGAGGCAAACTCACTGAGAACAGAGGCTTTGGTGACAAATGGCTGGTGGAGACTACAGGGCCAAAAGCTAGGAAAAGGGATGGCTAGAAACTTGGGTTTGCGAGACAGACCTATAATCTTAAATCCTCTGCTTTTTCTCAACTCTGGACCTTGACAACAAACAGAGACTCATGAGGGTGTCCCTAACATGGCCATTTCACATACTTGGAAATGACGGAGCTGTATTAGGGTATTAAAGATGTCTAAGCACCCGATACACAGGCAGGAGGGTCAGCGGGTGCTCTTGGCTTGCCAAGTTTGTGTAGGCCCTCTGCCACCACTGTGTGTTAGACAAACTGTTGTCTTGAGCGCCGACTCTTCCGTAGCTTGAGTACTCAACTGCTTCTCTGTGCTGTTCTGATAACGTTTCTGTGTCTGTCTGTCCATCTCTCTTTCTCTCGCTGCTTGCACCGCTTGTCGCACGGCCTTGTGCCTGTTTATGTGCATGGTGTATTGGCAGTCAGTAATACTTTTTAAATCACTACGTAGGTGTTGTTGTCATTGGCAGTGACCATGTGCTCACAGCAGTGTGGCCAACACGCCAGCCTCTCGAGCTTTCAGACATGGCAAGTTGAGTACGTGGAATAACATTTAGCCAACTACGCCTTTTAAGTAAAAATAACTCTTTACTAACATGACCACATTGAGTAAACTAAATTTTAATTACTAATCATTATGTAGGTTAGAAATGCCCGAATGCAGCCAGGTGGTGGTGGCGCATGCCTTTAATCCCAGTACTCGGGAGAAAGAAGCAAGCGGATCTCTGTGAGTTCGAGGCTAACCTGGTCTACAAGAGCTAGTTCCAGGAGAGGCTCCAAAGCTACAGAGAAACCCTGTCTCAAAATAAAGAAAGAAAGAAAAAGAAAAGCCCGAATGCAAACTAAACCCTTTCCTGACCGTACTCACTTCCTGAGTTTCCCCCACTCCCGTGCGAATATAGGAAGTAGCTACTAGTTTGCATTTTGGGGTATATAAAAGCTCGTGCATCAGCCCCTGGGTACTGGGGACCTCTGAGACAGATATCAGAGCAGCTGAAGGCCAGGGTCCTACGAGTATCATCCTTCACTAGAGATCAACTCACATGCATATAGATCTCTAAACAGTTGTGTGCAACTTTATATCACAGGAATAAGTGTTGGGATCCGGACAAGGAAGTTAATATCCACTGTATTTTGCTTGTGGTCAGGCCTCACTTGCAGTGCTACATTCAGTTATGAGCACCAGGTTTTAAAAGGACATCGGCGCACCAAAACACATTTAGAAAAGGGCCGGCAGATTGGCGAGGAGTCCCACAAAGGTGTTTAAAGAATAATTAGAAGCCGGGCGGTGGTGGCACACGCCTTTAATCCCAGCACTCGGGAGGCAGAGGCAGGCGGATCTCTGTGAGTTCGAGGCCAGCCTGGTCTACAAGAGCTAGTTCCAGGAGAGGCACCAAAAACTTCAGAGAAACCCTGTCTCGAAAAATCCAAAAAAAAAAAAAAAAGAATAATTAGAGGAAGCAAAGAAGTTAGCTTGCTTTGGACGAGAAGGTGCAGGATGGTCTGTGAGCTGTTCTCACATATGGGAAAGGCTGTCATGCTGTAAGATGAATTAGTTTGCTTGGGGCAGCTCCAAAGAGCTGACTCAGTGGCATGGTGGCTAGGAATTAGCTCAAGACAGATTTGAGGCTGGACAGGAAAATCTTTCCGACAGCGAGAAAGGCCGACAATAAGGCAGGGAGTTATATTACTGCAAGATCCCAGCAGATTCCACAGCCCACGAGTCCTTAGCCAGGTGAGCCCTTTGACCCAACTGTTCCTACCGACTCAATGCACAGAGGGGCGGTCACATCTGTCCCTTTTCTTTCCCCGCTGAGAGTCTGAAGCTAAAGCTGAACCAAGAAGCATAGACATAGAAGTTCCTTGTTTGTTTCCCATTTGCTGGGGTTCCAACACACAGCTACCTGCATGCTGGGCAAGGACTCTACTCCTGAGCCAGACTCGAGCCCCAGCCTTCTTTGGAATGGCCTTTTCCCTAACAGCTAAATGCCTCCCAGGTGACTGCGACTTCCTTTTCCTACCTGATTCCCTTCATTTTGAATTCATTCTTTGGGAAAAAGTGTCAAGGTATTAAGTAGTCTCGGGTTTTATATTATCCACCCTACAAGTCCCCTGGTATATTTACAATCTGGCGTTTTTCAAAGAGGTCAGAGTATTTCCCTCTGAACATTTTATCGCAACTTAAACAGAGCGGTGTTTGGACTCAGCATACATTGACTGCACGCTTGCATTTTAAACATTAATGGGATTGTTGCACCTCGGGGAAGCGGTGTCCTCACCGCCCACCCTTAGACCTTGCACTTCCCAGGCCATCAGTGGTGGTTGGAGGATGGGTCACAGCAGGAATAAGATTTGGATGGAGGATACCCCGGCATGCTGTAGGCAGATGGGCTGGATCTCTGCACACCCTGCACGGCCGAGAGCTGCTGCCATGGACAAGCTCTGCCAAGAGCTTGGCTAGGCCACTCATCTAAGCTCTACAGCCAAGGAGGTGCCATCTGTTCCCTAGAATCCATAGACATCCTGTTTTCGTGGAAATCTACCCTCCACCCACAACACCTTGGGCGTTGTAAAACCTCAGGTGTATTCAGAAGCAGAGGTTAATGGGTTTCCTCCTCCTGTCTCCAGCCTGATCTGGGGAACAAATCCATTACCCGTCTTTCACTTTGCCCCAACCTCCCAGCCATATCTTTTCAAAATCCTGGATGTGGTCAACCCAGTGACACTCAACTGCCTGCCACCTCCCACATCCTCCTGATGCCCTTCCTTCTTGAACCCCAGAAGGTAGAATGTCCCTCTGGCCAATCCAGTTTCTGGTCTCACACGTCCAATTCCATCACAATTTTCTCCTTACTCTTGGTATGTTTCTGTAAAAGGGCCAGTGTGCCTGCATCGTCATCGTACCTCTCCCCCGCTACCAAGCGCTGTCGTCCGCTGATCATGCATGCCTTCCATCCACGGGCCAGTCTTGCAGCAGACTTTAGTTAAGGAGGGATGGCTGGCTAAAGGTGTCAGGAGAGTGGAGTCGCTGAGGTCACCACTGTGGTTTTCCTCTTCTCTCTGGTTCAGCCTCTCTCTGACTTCTGGCCTAAGTTGCCCTGTCCTTTGGGGCTGAAAAGCGAGACAAACTCCGGCATATATAGGGAATAGAGGCAGGTACAGACTCATGTGCAGAGCCAACTAATAGCAGAGAGGCAGAGGCCACCTTCCTTTATGCTCCTGGGTTTGGGAATCCTGGTACAGACAGATGGCTCGTTCTTACCTGTCGTTGTGACACAGTGCCGCAGTAGACAGCACCTGGCTCCTCCAAGTCAGACACTGCTTATATATAATACTATCAGTGAAAGCTTTCACATAGTATATAGAATTCCCTCACACCAGTAAGCTGTCCTGTTATTTTCACGACAATATGTTGCCTGTCCATTCTGATTTTTTTTTTTCCAGGAAAACAACTGTTTCGTTTCCCCCGTCCCCTTGACTGTTGTACACTTGAATAAGATGAGTGTCCCCATTATATCAACACCTCCCAGGGGCCAGCAGAACGAGATCTCCTGCTTTCTTAGTTTACTCCCACCCTCCCTTGTACCCAGCATCCATCTGAGGGTGGCAGGCATACAACAAACACCTCATCGCTGCCCAGATGGCTCAGAGAGAGGCAGCAATACCCACAAACCCCTGCTGCAGACCCAGTAAGCAACTTCAGCCTGGCCCTTCAGAGGTCATCACTCCTGGTCCTGATGAAAACCAGGCCCAGAGAGGGGAAGACGCTTGGTTGGGTTACACAGTGAGCTCATGGCAGAGATGGATTCAGAGTCCCAGACGTAGAGGTATTGGAAAAAGTGAAAACCTAAGAGACAAATTGCAGCAGCGCTAGAGACTCCCAGGGTCCCCTGGCCCAGCCTGTCAATTTTCCCCTCTTGTCTGCACAGCCCTCCCTTCCCCCTCCTGCCAAGCTGCCAAAGGGTCCATTTAGCTGGTGACATTGGGCGGGGATATGGGGATAGGCGGGACTGCTCTGAGCCCAGGGTAATTGCATGTAAGGAGAGCTCCCACAGCCTTTGTTCCTAGAGCAATTGTACGGTTGGGGCTGAGTTCTGAGGTCTGTACACTTGGTAGCCAATGTCCAGAGACCTCACCCTTCCTTCCTGTTGGGACCATGGATCTAGCATGGGCTTGTCCTCCTGGGAGTCATTGTGACTCAGGCTGAGGTACCCCTCCTTTCCTGACCTAGTGTGCTTGAGGTGAGCAGTTCCACAGAGGCCAAATGCCCTCTGAGTACCAGGAGTCAGTGGCTTCAACGTCAGAGACAGCCCTTCCCTGCGGGTATGCTTTTTGCTGTGCAAACATGAGCATCCTAAGGACAAGAATCACAGCAGGGCAGAGGAACCCAGGCCTGAGATGCAGGGGTATCTTTCTGCTCTGGGAATGATGTATGCTGCTGGGCAACAAAGGGCAACAGATGTTGAACATTTCAGTGCCCTCGGGGACTCCTTCCTGGCCCAGCTCTGCTGCTTGCTGGAGTGTCCGCATGTACACATGTCCCCAGGAAGGGGTGGCCCAGAGAGCTGAGAGCATGGTAGATAAGAGTACCCAAGCTCAAAAAGGGTTTGCCTAGCCCACAGAAGGGCTTTGAAGACATGAGTTACCTTTCTTTCTCGGCCCCACAGGTTGCAAACGGACCAGGAGCCTGGCCCCGTTCCTCAGGAAAGCTGGACCCTTGATGGATATAGCAGCCCCACTAGCAGGACTGAGGACAGCTTGTCCTGCATGGGTAAGTACCCTGCCTGGGGAAGACTTCCTACACAGGAGCCCATCGCTGTCTGGACTCTCCTTCTCTCCAAGGGATGAAGTGGCCTGGGACTAGGGACCCGCTTCTTTTCTATTGCTTTGTGACAGGACCTCACTAAGGACTCCGAGCTTGTCTCAAACCTGTCATTCTCCAGTGCTAAGTGATGCCACCACATCCATCTTGGATCTATCTCTTTAAAAAAAATGTTTATTTTAGTCTATTTTTTGAAGCAGAGTTCTACTATGTAACTCTAGCTGGACTGCAACTTGCTATGAAGATCAGGTTAGCACCAAGCCAGCCCTATATTTTTCAAAAATTAGGGGTGTGTGTGTGTGTATATATATATACAGGTGTCAGGGCACATGTGGAGGTCAGAGGACAACTTGTAAGAATTGGTCCTCTCCTTCCATCATATGAGTTCCAGGACTGATCTCAGACCATCAGCCTTGATAACAAATGCCTTTACCTGCAGAGCCATCTCCCCGGCCCTCAGGTCTGTCTCATGACAATGAGATACTAACTAACCTGTGAACTGTCCTGATAATTTCTTCCATGCTTGACTCAACTCAGGGTAAAGCTGTCAAGTCCAAAAGCACCTCAGGGTCAGGCTAGGAAGGTGGCCATGAGGGGTCACTGTCACGTGTGTCCAGTGCTCAGATTGTGAGAATCTCTGTGTGTGTCACAGGGAGATCACAATAGAAAGGTGACGAGCTGGGAGAGTGACAGCCAGGTTGTGGTGAAG
The DNA here is from genome assembly GCF_950005125.1 of Chionomys nivalis. Taxonomy (NCBI): domain Eukaryota; kingdom Metazoa; phylum Chordata; class Mammalia; order Rodentia; family Cricetidae; genus Chionomys; species Chionomys nivalis. The sequence goes on from NC_080090.1 coordinate 83,475,316, forward strand.
CCCAAGTTCAATGTGAAGGTGCTGGGAGCCCGGGTGGCAGTCCATAGCTACCTGCCCAGCTGCCTGACCCCTGCTTCACGCCCAGGAACACTCTTAATAATAAGCCACTCCCACACCTGTCTCCTTCCCCATGTCACCCTGTAGCCAGTGTCACCCAGAGCACACATGCTGCTAACAAACCCAAAGACCCCAGACTGACCGAGTAGACCCTAGAATTCAAATTCAGTAATATGCCTCTTCCAAATATGCTCACTAGCTAGGACCTAAGAGAGTCATATTCTACACTCTGCATTGCATTTAGGTCTATGTGCTGATTGATTTCCTAGCAATATTAAAAAATAAAAATAAACCGTAGAATTCAGCAGCGTGTGCACCGAACTACACATAGCAGCACACCGGGAAACACACTCTATCTGTCAGCTTCCTAGGCCAAGGGAAATTTGCTCTGGCAAAACAAACTTGATTTTGTTTGCGGTGCTGAGGAGTAAACCCAGGGGCCCATGCATGCCAGACAAATCTTATAACCCTGACACCGTCAGTCCGTAATGAACTTGCTCAGAAGGCCCAAGCCTGCCCAGAGGGTTGGTCTTATAGCTTCATCTCTGTGCTCTGCTCCAGTGGGCAAAATGTGAGGTTAGCTCACAGCCTGGCCTTGACATCATTTGACAGTGATAGCACATCACTGTGTCTTCTCCGTTCGGTGGGAAGGTAGGTGAACTGGCTCTACAGAGCTCAACAGCAGTGATCTTAGAGCAACTGCAGGACTGCCGCACTCACTTCCTACAGCAGGCCTTGCGGAAGACAGTCCTGGGGCAAGGCCCGGGCATTTAAAGGGTAGCCATCTCCTCCCACAATAGCACACATGCAGTGGGAGCAGGGCACGGCAGGGGACAAAAGCGAACTGAATTTCACAGGCGCTGACAAAGCATCAGAATAGAATGCGGTAACCAGGAAACTATGTGCGGCTCTATTTTTACATTTGCAGTTTTGTTAGCGTAATGGCTTCCTTATGTGTATACCACATTGTTAGGCTAATGATCTCCATCCACCTAGCCAGGCGCTCCTTCCTAATTATGACCCCATGAGCTGGGAAGAGGACTTTTGCTTTTCGTGTCTGCTGCAGGCTGACACTAGGAACCCCTGGACTTGCTATATTGGAGAGCACTCTTATCAGTCAGATCTGAAAATGGTCCTCCAGATCCCAGGTTAGGGGATCCGCGTGTGGGGAGGCAAGAAGCCTTGAACTCTAGAGGTGGGCTTCACACAGAACAATGGGAAGCGCCAATCTCCCCCAAGATACCAAGGGAAGGGGATCAAGGTTCATGGCGCTGCCTGTGTTGTGGTCCTCGCTGGTTGTCATGGTGACAGACACATCTCTGCTGAGGATCCACTGAGCTCTTTGATGGGATGGATGGGGAGAGAGTTAGGATACGCCTTCTTTGTGAGGGGCCCTAGGCTTTACTGAGATTGAAGAAGATAGGAGAGGAAGAAAGGCAATCATGAAGTTTCTGCTGTTTTGCCCTTTTGCTTCTGAACTCACTCTGGACGTGTCGCGAGTCTCTCACTTGTGTATTCACTACTCAGTCAGCAAGCGCCCAGTGAGCATTTGCTCTGGGCCAAACAAACACTGCTGGCACTGCAGAAGAGGAGGGGGGCTTTGATCTGCTCTCAAGGAGCTCACAGTATAGGGGTGACTCTGCAAACCCTTTCAGAATAGTTGTTGGTGTCCCTGAAGTCCCACCCAGTGTCCTGCCCATACCTGTTGACAAAGCAGTTGACTGTATCAGGTGTGCATAGAGCTGCAGTAGAGCCCACTTCACATGGGACAGTGGGCTCATTGCTACTTCTTCTTTTCCTTTTTTTCTTTTGTTTTTGGTTTCGTTTTTGAGACAGGGTTTCTCTGTGTAGCCTTGGCTGTCCCAGAACTCACTATGTAGACTAGGCCAGCCTCAGACTCAGAGATCCGCCTGCCTCTGCCTCCTGAGTGCTGGGATTAAAGGTATGTGCCATCATCTCCAGGCTATTTCCTGGTTTTAATACTAATTTAAATCAGATTTAATACTAATTTTAATCAGGTTTAATACTAATATGTGGGAAATAGGAGACTTTCCTTTAGGCTCAGACTGTTGGTGAATTCCCTGTTTGATGAGCAAGGAATCCAGAGTGAGCAATCTGTTGCCCATGCCTCCCCTGTGAGCCAGGTTTTCCCAACTGAATAGAAGCCACCAGGCTTTCTCTGCTCTTCTCATAAGCATGGGGGAGGTGCAGGGTCCTAGAAGGGAGAGAGAAGGAGAATGCCAAAGAGTTCTTTCTGCCTGGAACAGAGTCCAAACGAACACTTTATAATCTTTATATAGCAAGAAGAAATTTTCCCATGATGTCTTGCCACCATCCTGGGGTGTTGGGAATGGCCTTTATGTGTGCCAAAGACTGTCCACAGCCAGCTGTTCCTTCTGCTTTGGCCCTGGGGGCAAGAGTCTAAGATTCTAGTCCACAGGTGCTTTTGTGTGTTCCCCGACTATCCCAGGGTCCCCCTGGCTCTTCCAGGGACAACTTGGCATTGAGCCCATCTGCTCACACTCAGTGCTGGCTCTCTCTGCAAGGTCGTCATCAGATCTTAATTTGAAGAGGCAAGGAAACCAGGGCTGACTCTGCCACATGGTCACATGTGTGAGTGAGGCTGTGTACAGGACTAGAAAGGGTTGCCTTGAGGTTTACATGGATTCCTTAATTACTTCCACTTTGTGGCACGTTTGAGTGAGTGCTAAGTGGACACACACTGAAGGGATCTTCTCTCAGAGAAACACATGTCACTGGGGACTCAGCCAGAGCCTCCTCCCCGCCTCCTTCTCATAGGAGGGTTGATAAACACACAGACCAGGAGAGGACTGTGCAGTTGGCCTCCTGCTGGGAGAGTTTACTTCTGGTCTTTGTCTTTTCCCTTGGTGAGCAGACTCTGTCTTTAAGCCACAAGTTCAAGTCTCGTGGACTGGAGCCCAGAGAGCTCATTCTAAGAAATGCGGCATATCTGCTAGGACTTCGTCTGGGGTAAGAGTGAGGTGTGAGTGCCGTGCTCTCGGGGAGAGCATGAAGAGATTGTTCTGAGCTCATGGCTGCAGCACAGAGGTGAGAGCAAACATCAAAGAACATAGTGAGTAAAACCTCTTGTAGACTTTGTAGTTCCGTCGACCTTGGCCTCGTTCTCCCTGAGGAGGGATCAGCCTTAGGCTCATGATTGATGCTGAGTCAGCAGATGGACTTAAACTAGCAACATTGCCCCCCAATTTCCCAAATGCTAAGACAGCAAGTGATAAAGATGGCCACCATTTATCGAAGCCTACTATGTGTAAGCACACACTAGGTGCTCCTTATACAAAGTTCTTTGTGAACACAGTGTGGCTCTTCAACAATGGTCTTACTCCTGTTAGAAAGGAAAAACCTCAGGCTCTGGGAGGCTCTGAAGCCTGTCTGAAGACTTGCATCTCCGGGCTGGGTCAGGATTTGAGCCCTGCTTGTCTGCAGCTCATGCCCTTCTCCTCTCATCCCCTTTCCTTTCCACTGCCACCAGGACTCACTGTGGTGACTGCACATGGTCCAAGCTCAGGCCAGTCGCTGTAGACCCCGGCCAAGTGGCAGGGAAGGAAACAGGGTCACCGAGCCACACACCTTGCCGCCATCTCCCTCGACTCTAGCAGACCCCAGGATGTCGCTGGCACCGCTGGCACTCTAGACCCATTTCATTTCATGCTGAGTTCACACTGCTGCGTTTCCTGTCCTCTGGGGACTTCTCAGCCAGGATAAGCCGGATGTCCCAGCCATCCGTGGAGAGAGACATGCAGACAATTGACCAGAAAACAGAGCAAGTATAGAGTGGATGCTATTTGTTGTGCTGCAGGGCTGTGTCCCTAATGGGGCAGAGGAGGCTGCAGTGTGGCTAGACCTCAGAAGGAGACTTTTTACATAAACACAACTGCCATCTGGGACCAAGTAGGCTTCCAAGAGTTGGGGTAGGAGGGCATAACACTTGTAGCGGCAGCTGAGACTTATTGTGGCTTTCTGTAAAGCAGGCATTGTTATAAGCATATTTAATCCTTCCAACAACTGCACGAGGGCTGGAGCCTGGCTCCACAGCTTGCCTCTCTGGTTGCACAGCATGGGAGAAGATACTAAATCTCTCTGTGCCTCTGTTACCTCGGTTGTAATAATAATAGAGATACTTTTTGCAGCTGGGCATGGTGGCTTATACCTGTACTTTCAGGAAGATTGGGAGTTCAAGGTCATCCTTGCCTAAAGAGTGAGTTTAAGGCCAGTGGGGGCTATAAGAGACCATGTTTTTAAAAATAGTTTTAAATAAATGAATGAATTAATAAATAAACCTTCCCCTAGGGGTTTGTGGGAATTAAGTGCTTCCACAGGAAAAGTGTAGAAGAGAGCTTGATGCTATTGTTTAATATATGCTCATATAAAATACATTCCTTATCAAGAAAACTGTTCTCATCACCCCACCTTACAGATGGGGAAACTGTGGCACAGAGCAGTTAAATGATTCACCCAACTTGGTCCATTCAGGATTTGAACTCAGGCAGCCCGTGTTTGGTGGCCACACCCTTAGCCATGCACACTATGACCTCGGTGAAGAAGAAGATGTATTGAGCCCAGAGAGGGGGAAGTGGCTGAGGGAGAAGCAGTGGGGTGGCTAATATAACCCAGCCAGGCTCTGTGAGAGACCCAAAGGAAGAGGCTGGAGGAGGGAGGTCATCTGAGGTATACTGCCAAGGGGACTGAAATAGAAAGAGAGGGATCCGGATGCTGCCGCCTTGGAGCGGGGAGTGGGGAGCCAGAAGACTGAGTGACTCCTCCTGACGGCATTTGGCTGGCAATGAGATTTATCTGCAGAGTAAATTGAACCCAGTAGGAACAGTTTTAGCGAATATCAAGAGCTGCAGAGGCTGGGCAGCCAGAAGTCCCCTTTGCCACGGTTACCCGGGCCAGACCCACCCCACATTCCGCCTCCTGCAGGTGTGTGAGTCGCTCTGCACAGCATCTGCCACTTTGAGTTTTCCAACTCCAACACGTAGGGTTGAGAGTGCCTGGTTTTCCTGTTTTCTGCTGCACTACTCAGCAGACTCATACAGATGGAGCTCAAGGGCAGGCACCTTCTGCGCGTAAGGTGACAGACACAAGAACCAGGATGGTAGGCTCTGTCTTCCATCCTATGTGTGGCCCGGAGCAGACAGGAATTCCAGACTTAATAGAAAACTAAGGTAGGGCCAGTGAGTTCCAGGTCACTCATCCCAGAACAGGAAAAGCCCTGGGACAGGGAAAAGAAATCAAGAAATACCTGGCTATACCTTCTTTTGTTTTGTTTTCGAGACAAGGTCTCAATATGTAGCACTGGCAGTCAGAAACTTGCCATGTAGATAGACCAGGCTGTCCTGGAACTCACAGAGACCTGCCTGCCTTTGCTTCCCAAGTGTTAGAATTAAAGACATGAGCCACCACACCAGGTTGTACTTTTTTTTTTTAAGGATCCCACTGCCAGTGAGGGTAGAACTAGGAAATGAAGGTGTTCTGTAGGGTAAAAGAGCTAAGGGAACTTCCGAGAACTCATGGGACCGAAGCAGGGAATGTGGAGCCTGAGTCTCCATACTAAACCGGTCCAGCCAGGAGCAGGACATCCATGGTGACCTCACTGCATCCTTCCTGCTGCAGAGGTTGGGTTCATGTGGAGGAGGCAGGAGGAAGTGCTGAAGTGGCAAGCTCCTGTGGATAAAGCAGACTCTGAGAAGGTGAAGTTCTCTTCTCAGCTCTCAAAGCCCCACCCACTGCTCGGGAACTATTTCTAGGATTTGCAGAGCTATTTTTCTGTGCCAAGTAATTGCCAGTGATACCGGTTAAAAATAATCAAAAATATGAATCCATGGCAGCCCTCTGTTGAATGCTGTGTCTTATTGAGAAACCTAGCAAAAACTCTAATAAAGCACAGAGGTGTCAGTGGGCCACTAAGAGCAGCCACAGAGTGGGAGTGGCTTCTCTCTGGGCAGTGCTTGCCCAGGTGTCTCTATGCTGTTACGGTGGGTTATGGTTTCTGTATGCATACAGTTATCTTTAACTGTTTGAGGCTCCAGAACCTCCTTAAGAAACCAGTGGACATTATGTCTCCGAGGCAAATGGCTACCATCTGGCCATGTGGCTGATATTTGGTGACTCGGTCTACTGACCTCCTAAATCTGGTCTGTGGATACAGATCACAAAGTTATTTTTTGTGGTAGGATGTCATCAAATGGGTTGGCAAGACAACCTCAGCTGTGGCCTTGTGTTTTCCCTCTGTTTTGGGGGTTTGTTTGGCCCTCACTGAGGCAATAGGGTTTATTACAAATAGGTCAGTTAGTCCATGAGGGAAAATATTGCATAAGACTATCTCCAAGGTCCCATGCAACTTTGTGATTCAGCGCTATGAGACTCTGCATGGAGTATCTGCTTTGATTCTGGGTTAGACCATTAAAAAAAAAATACATGCTCCCACAAGTAGTTTGCCTGTTTCTACAGAATATATATTCTCATTCTCTCTCTCTCTCTCTCTCTCTCTCTCTCTCTCTCTCTCTCTCTCTCTCTCTCTCTCTCTCTCTCTCTCTCCACTTTCCTCTCCCTTTGCTTGCCTGGAGTTTCCTACCTCATGCCCATAGTTGCCATGACAACCAATCTAGGCTGGTCTTGGTCTGTGGACCATGTAATCTAGGTGGTACAGAGCTCATCTGAGGCTCAGTGTGCAAGGACCATGGTAGCTGTGGGGGTGGGGAGGGACAGTTGCCACAGTGATGTATAGGACACAAACATGTGGAAACACCTGGACTTCTGCTTGACCAGAGAAGCAAGGGGATGTGGTTTCAAATGAGTACAGTTTCAGACAGCGTGCCCTAGATTAGGTATTTCTCCCTACTTTTCCCTCCGGGATTCCTCAGAGCAGAGAAAGTGGAGATCCCATACCCTCTCCCTCTCACCCTACCTAATTTACAGGACCCGTGGAGGTACAGAGGAAACAGGAATCTAACGCCATGTAGCACGTCCAAAAGAGAACCCAGGACCCCCAAGATGAGAGATTAGGGTAAACCCTAATCTCAAGCTTGTGGGTCTGTTAGGGTCACTGGGATTGAGGAGGACAGAGTTGATGAAGCTGAGACAAGAGACTGGCTGTACTGTATTCCACTTCCTCTGTCCATGGGATGGTCCCCCACAACAGAATGGTATTCGATCTCTCATTATCTTGGGTACCCACAATATGGTCTTGGGAAAGTTTCTTACTCCATAAAATGAAGTTTTATGATGAGGCTCCCTAACTCATAGGGATTATGAAATAAGGTACTGTATAATGTTTGTAAGAGGCCTCCGGTACCTGGTTCCTGGAGGACCTGCTGCCCTCAGTTCAGCAAGCCTCAGTGTGTCATCACCATCTGCCTTATGTAGGAGGCTTTCAATTCATTGTTGGTGGAAGAGGATCCGGCTCTGTGATGCAAGTAAGCAGAATATGACTACATAGTCCTCAACTACAATCAGAAGTCAGGAAAGGCCCAAAGTTGTGTGAGGCAGTCAAGGAGGGCTGAGCAAGGAAGCCTTGTGAGATGCACTGGACCTGAATGCATACAGAGAAAGGCCAGGCAAAGCAAAGGTACAGGGGTGAAGTTAGATCTGGACAGAGGCAAGTAGGGGAGCAGTAGGGGGCACAGTTGCCAGGAGATGAGGCCAGAGCTGTGTAGAGCTTGAATGTTGGTCAGCACAGGCCTGTGTGGCAGCTAGGCCCCAGAGATTGGGGTGGTCCTTCCTGAAAGGCCACCCAGACCACCAACTTAGAGAACTCTTGGGGATCACAGAGCTGTAGCTATGAGGGGAGGAGGGCCTCCGTGCCTGCAGGTCCTGAGCCCACACCTCCACTTCCTGGACAGCCCTCCGAGAACCAGCCACCAGGAAGAAAGGCCCCACGCTCAGGCATGAGGTCCAGAACATCTGACAAGAACAAGCAACAGCAGCCGAGCCCTGAGCTAGATTCTGCTAAGACCCAGCCATTGTAGCCCTGGGGGTCCCTAAGGAGCCTGTGGCTGGAGGAGGGGCCTGTCCTCTGCCCTTCCACACCAGATCTGGAGCAGCCTCTCTTGAACAGGCCTCAGCCTCTGTTACCTCAGGTTCTACAGACCTCTGGAAGAGGGTCAATGTCTTCCCAGACTTAAGGAGATGTCTAGCTGTCTTTAGGTCCTGTCACTTTGTGTGACGAGAAATGACTTGTTTTTATTCTCCAAGCCTCCTCGGCCCTCCATGCACCGCCCTATCCTGTCAGGGGAGGGGAAGGCCACGCCGCTGGGAGTTCTAAGGAAAGTGTGCACGGCTTAGGGTTGATCCACATTTCTGTCCTCTTGGGACTGGAGCAGGGGCAGGGTGGGGGTTGACTAAGGTCTAGAACCCTGATTCTGTTACCAGCTTTCAGCTTGCAGAGCCTCATTTTCCCTAGTACGCAGGGAGTAAACCAATCTAAGAGGACTTCCTGTAGGTACAAGCATGCCGGGGTGTTGTGCGACATCACTGTGTCCGTTATTAACTTTTCCTATGCACACAGGAGTAAATGGTAGACTCTCGTCCTAGTTTTGTGCTAATACGTGTGCTAGACAGACTGGGCTGTGAGAACACCTTGGACATGCTTGCCCCTTCTGCTCCGAAGTGCGGCAAAGCTCCCCCGTACCTCTGAACACAACAGAAGTTTGGGGGCACGAAGTAGTCTCATAGCTAGATGTCCCAAGGTCATTCCTTGAAGATATGGAGTTTCTGGTGAATGGCACAAGGACAGGGTCAGTGGCCTCCTCCTGTCCTGGAGCTGCTCTCCCAGAGGCCTGGCTTCCACTCCACACTCCAGCTGTGCTGTCTCTCACCACAGGGTACTGAGAGGTCACCCCTGTTTACAGGCCCCACACATCTGTTCTGAGTCACGCATTCATTCATTTAATCAGTCGTCATTCACCAAATATTCCTGAGAGCCCACTATGCGCAGAGGACTTTGATGGCCTTTGAGGACAAGTTCAACCAAAAAAAAAAAAAAAAATGGATTCTTGAGAAACACGAATAAATGAATGATGGCCGAGATGTTAGGAAATCATGAGAATGGCTGCAGTGAACTGTGGGGAGAGTTAGGGTGCCATCCTTAAAGGAGCAGCGTTCCCCTTCACAAGGGATTGAGGGGAGCTGGGTTTGATGACACACTGATCTCAGCATTCAGAAAACACTAAAGCATGAGGAGATTAAGTTCAGCGCTAGCCTGGGGGGAACTTATTTTAACAACAACAACAACAAAAGAAAGCCTGTGGTGGCACACAACAAACAGGTGACAGCATGGTCTACAGCGCGAGTTCCAGGACAGCTAGGACTACACAGAGAAAGCCTGTGTCTTGAAAAACAAAAACCAAACAAACTAAAACAAAACCACAAACAAAGAAACATAGAGAAATTCCCATGCAAGAGTTGTACGGACCAAAAACCTTGGGGGAAATAGCCTTGATCCCTTTCTCTCCCACATACCCACATTTAGCCAAAGAGCGAGTTCTAAGGGCACCAGTGTATACCATGGCTGACCATTTCTCATGGCCACCCCTCACCACCATCATCTTTCCCCTGGCTTCACCACTTCAGCCAATGACCCCAAAAATGTGCCTCCACATAAGACTCAAATGGATCTTTCCCCAGGGGAAGGCAGGTCCCCCTGACCTGCCAGTGTTATTCCAAGTAACCAGTCCCTTATATGAGGACCTACAAGGTCCTCCATGCCACGCCTGCCCTTACATCTCTCATCCAGTTCCTGCAGCTTCCCTTCCGTTTTCTCTTCAACCTTTTATCTTCCTCGTTGTCTTTCAAATACACCAGGAATTTTTATTTCCATTTTTTTCCTCCTTCACGTTTTTTTAAATGTTTCTTTTGTCTGTGGGAGCTCAGAGGACACCTTTCAGGAGTCAGCTCTGCCATGTGGGTTCTGGGAATGGAACCAAGGTTGTCAAGCTTGGTGGCAAGTTTGCTTAGCCACTGGGCTATCTTGCTGGCCCCCCCTTAGTGCTTTCAAGTAGCTGGCATCTCTAGCTAATTTGCTGTCTTTCCCGTTTGAATATAAACTCCACAAGGACACGCATGTTTTATTTTGTGTTCTGCTAAATCCCCCAGCATCTATCCCAGCTGACCTGACCCATTATGAGCAATGGGGGGTGGGGGGGCGTCTAGAGACTTGGTGTTTAAACATCAGCTATTTCCACAGCACCTAGCATGGCCTTGCTCACATCCTGAAGTCCCCACTGAGGGGTAGAGTGACATAGGGAAATGACCTGGTAGAATGAAGTGTTGGGGGGCAACAGATAGTGGACATTCTACAGAGAGAGATGGGGTGTCAGAAATTTTTCGGGGAAGTGGCAAGAAGGCTCAGCACAGGAGGATGAGCCCAGAAAGCCTTTAGCTTGTCACTACTCTTTGGGGTTGATGGCAGCCCCAGCACTAGGCCAGGATGGGTAGGCTAGCTTTGCAGTCACATGGTTGTGTCTCTAGTCCTTGTTCCCCAGATCCTGACTGTGGGCACAGAAACAAGAGTGATGCCCCCCAAACTCTGTCCTGTGCTATGTGGGGAGCAAAGTGTGGACTCCTCTGCCCACTCCTCTCTCCCTCACAGTCCCTTCTCCCAAGGTTACCTTTCAAGGTCATCAGGGCAGGAACAGTCTAGCTCTCATTTCTACCTTCATCTCTCTTCTCTGCCTTTCCTCCAGCTAACACTACCCCACCAGGCAGAGCCCCAGACCACCGCCCCCTCACCCCGGGTTACATCATTTCCAGTCATGGGGGGGTGATGTGAGAACGTAAAGTCCCACAGCATGTCTTTCCCTGGCCCAGTGCCTACATCTTCATTCCTCAAATCGCCTCAAGATATTAGTCAACAAATATGGTCAAATTACACAACCTATTTCCAGTACAGAAACTGGCAGAAGTGGGGTTTTATGCTTGTTTTAGGAGATCAAGCAACTGAAGATATAAATGATTCCAAACTGGCCTCTTTCCCCCACCTCTCCAGTAGGAACTGACAGGAGCCAGACCTCACAGAAGGTTACTGACATCATCAGCACTCTCTGTCTGCCCAGGCCACTCTCTCCCTCATCTTGCCATCCCTTGATGATCACTGGTCTCTAAGCAATGAACCACTTGAGCCCCGGCATTTTTGCAGGGTAGGGAAGGAGGGAATGCCTGAGTAGGAGGGGCTCAGGGTTGATTGTGGGGATGGTATGATATGGCAGAACTCCCTCTTTTCAGGAATCACTGTAGAAAGGCTCTGTACATCTCCGCTTTATCGACGAATGCCAGAATGGCTGTTGCCACGGCAGCAGAACATTCTCACTACAGAAGAGGATGGTTGGACTCAGGGAATGTGGAAAGAATAAAAAAGAGTGAGAGAGGTAGAGGTGGTACTAGGGAGCCTTGGGTATTCCAAGATGCCAAGCTAATGTTTAAAGGGACCACCACCTGGCCATGGCAAGACCCTTTAAAGATGGGAGGGGGGACTGGCAGTGAGTTAATTCACGACATCGTGCATAGATAGTATTTTACTTCTCAGAAACCGACAGGTGATGTGCTGTGTGGGAGGGAGAGGAATCCAGACTTAGAGGGTAGGAAGGGGCGGTGCCTCTCTTCTGATAAGAGCAGGTTTTAACCAAAATTCGAAGGAGCAATCTTTCCTTTATCTGCACTGTCTTCTAAAGAGAAGCAGAATTTCAGGGGCTGTTTATCGAAGGAGGAAAAGGGACTTGAGATTTGGGAAATAAGCTGTCCCATGAGAGAAGGCACAGAGGAACAAAGAGGATACAGAGAAGAGGAAGAACTAAGCTAACACACCAAATATCAAATGAGGGAATGAGACAACCATGGCGGAAGGAAGGTCAGGTCCCGGGGGCAGGAGGCATCCGGAGCAAAGGAAATGCAGGTGGACAGAACACAGGGACTAGGGTTTCATGAAACGCTGAAGGCTGCACTACAGATACTACACCAGAGATGAGGGCTCAGGGTAAGCCAGGCATTTTGGCTACAGCAGTAGACATCAGTAGATGGACACCGTATTGTTCAATTTTGTTAGCTAAGGCGGAGATGAATTTATACACAGGGGGAAAATATCAACCACAACCGAGAACTGGGTAAATCAGTCCACAGGTATCCTTTCCCAAATTGCAATTTCTAGAGAAAGTAACATTCCCATGTGTTTGAATCAGGGAGGTCTTGATTAAATTACAGAATGACAGACGGATACAAATGAGGACTTTAAACACGGCATATGTACAATCCAAGCACTCGGAGGGCTGAGGCAGGAGGATCTCAAGTTCCAGTTGTTTGTGACAGTATTACAAGTCGTCTGTGGGATCAGAGACGCTCTCCCTCTTGCTTGAACTAGGAGCTTATTCCAGGTAGAAGCTTGAGGATTGTGTGTCCTGTGGCCACCTCTATGCCTGGTCATGTTCTACAGGGTTGCTACTCAACAGTCCTTTGGCCAGCTTCAAATTGCTTGTTTCCTACATGAACTCACAGTCTTTTTTTTTTTTTTTTTTTTTTTTTTTTTTTTTTTTTTTTTTTTTGGTTTTTCGAGACAGGGTTTCTCTGTAGCTTTGGAGCCTGTCCTGGAACTCCCTTTGTAGACCAGGCTGGCCTCGAACTCACAGAGATCTGCCTCCCGAGTGCTGGGATTAAAGGCGTGTGCCACCACCGCCCGGCTATGAACTCACAGTCTTGACTCTACCTCTGAGCTTCTAAAGATCTGGATTTAGGGCCTCTGATCACTGGCTACCTGGCCAATCTCTGCACCCAGCTCTCCTCCCTCGCTCCTTGGAGGCATTGCCTCTTGTCATCCCTGTAATTAGAACACACACCCATGCCTGCCTTCCTGAGATAAACGTGTGTGACACTTCATTTCCACAGGGACGAAGGACTTATTTCCCCAACTCCTGGGTTGTCTGCCTTGTATTCCCTGGAGGCCAGGATTTCTATCTTTCTTTGGATCTCTAAGGCCAGCTGAAAGTCCACTGCCCTTGTCAAACACGTCTCTGCCCAGTAACATCCATTCTCAGCACTGTGCTAGACATGGTCTCTCTACTCCAGTCCCTTTCCTAGAAAGACTCTCAATCCAGCCCTGGGATGGAGAAAGTTATCCTGGGATGGAGGAGAGTATCCTGGGCTCTGGTCAGCGCCTGGTGTCCAGCATTCAGACCTCAGAGCCCGTTAGCCATTAACACCTCCTCTGAACGAGTGTGGCACTTGGAGGGCTACGCTGACGGCATGGACATATCCAGGATCTTTTTCATTGGTTCTGTCTCTGCCAAAGGATGGATGCTAAGTCTCTTCAGAGTCCTTAGGTTTCCAAAGCCCCGTTACCTATGAAGCCAGTATCATAAACCCCCGTAGGAGCAACAGACAGCAAGAGAGCTTCAATGACTTTGACAAGGTCATGTGATCAAGAGGATTGGGAACTCAGATTCTTGCTCTAAGGGTTAGCCCCTTCCATTTACATCCCAGCCCCTCTTCTCTGTCAACCCTGGGACTTGTTTGAACCACCCTAACTTGTACTATGTCCCTTACCTTCTGGGCTTACCTCAGGGCAAAGTGTACCCTACAGGACTGAAGGTAGCAAGAGAGTTTCCTTGGGGGAAACTAAAGGTGGTGTGTGGGAACCACAGGGTCTACTGGTTTCTACCCCAGACCCTACAGGGCAACTTTGTCCTGTGTCCACAGTTACCCTTTCTCAGTACCTTCACCTGCACCTCTAATCTCCTCCACAGATACATTTTCCCAGATTCAGTAGGGAACCATATACCTCATCTCTCTGCAGAAAGCAAGAAGAAAAACTGGTGGGATCCTTTCTGTGCCCCCAGGGCTCAGCTCACAGACACCTCCCCCTCCCGAGCCAGAAATAGACACACTCTCTCCCCTACCTCCCTCCCCTTGCACACACTCCACCCCTCCTCCTGTTTGCTCCCTGCCTTCCCCCTCCCCTTTTTCGCCAGGAGCTGCTGCCTGCAGTCTCTCCACGAGCTGGAAGGAGGAGTGTAGTGAGGGCGCTGCCCCCGAGTACGCGGCCCTCAGCGCACAAATCGGGCCAGCATCACAGCACGTCCCCGCTTCGATGGAGCCTCCGGGCTCCCATCCTTCCTTTGACTGATTTACATTTTTTAATTTATATTCCCCCCTGCCCCGCCCCTTTTCCTTCGATCCCGCCCCCATCGCCCGCTATTTCCTCGCCTTTTCCTCTTCCCGGGCTTCTTTCCCTGTGCTTTCCTGCATTTCTTTCCCCTTCGCCCTCCGCTCGCCCCCTTGCTCCCTCCCCTTCCTCTCCCCTTCCTCCGCGGTTTCTTCCGTCTGCCCCCCCCCGCCCCCTCCTCTCGCTCCCGCCTCCTTCCCCCGCCCCGTGCCTGCAGACGCGCGGATCGTCCATGCGCTCCTGGCAGGCAGAATGCTGGGCAGCAGCGTCAAGAGCGTGCAGCCCGAGGTGGAGCTGAGCGGCGGCAGCGGCAGCGGCGGCGACGAGGGCGCGGACGAGCCTCGGGGAGCCAGCAGAAAGGCGACCGCGGCGGACGGCAGAGGCATGCTGCCCAAGCGCGCCAAGGCGGCGGCGGGCGGCAGTGGCAGTATGGCCAAGGCCAGCGCAGCTGAGCTGAAGGTCTTCAAGTCCGGCAGCGTGGACAGCCGTGTCCCCAGTGGGCCGCCGACCTCCAACCTGCGCAAACAGAAGTCGCTCACCAACCTCTCGTTTCTCACGGACTCCGAGAAAAAGCTGCAGCTGTATGAACCTGAGTGGAGCGATGATATGGCCAAGGCACCCAAGGGTTTGGGCAAATTGGGGCCCAAGGGCCGAGAGGCTCCTCTAATGTCCAAGACACTGTCCAAATCAGAGCATTCGCTCTTCCAGCCCAAAGGAGGCCCTGCGGGCGGCGCCAAGACCCCACTGGCTCCACTAGCGCCCAGCCTAGGCAAACCCAGCCGGATTCCTCGCGGACCCTATGCGGAGGTCAAACCTCTCAGCAAGGCGCCTGAGGCAGCCGTGAGCGACGATGGCAAATCGGATGATGAGCTGCTTTCCAGCAAGGCTAAGGCGCAAAAGAGCTCAGGGACCGTGCCCTCAGCCAAGGGCCAGGAGGAGCGGGCCTTCCTCAAGGTGGACCCCGAGCTCGTGGTGACCGTGCTGGGCGACCTGGAGCAGCTGCTCTTCAGCCAGATGCTGGGTAAGTCTCGCTGCCCCGCCCCACCCCGCCCCTGGTTTTCTCCTGGCCCGCTCGCTGCAAGGAGAGGTGGGGAAAGCGAAGCTTCCTCCCTTTCCTCCTTACACTGACCGCTGGCCAGGTTCGGAGGGGCATTCCTGCCCAGATGTGCAGAGCTGGCCTACCTCCAGCTGTGTCTGACTAATGCTTGTCTTAAAGATGTCGCTGATAGGAGCCTGGGCTCTGCTGTGGCCTGTCGGAGGTGAGGGTGGACAATGGGGGCAGGAGGACTTAGGTTCTCAGAAACCATTAGCTCCCCTGAATTTTGAAGTCCAGAGTCCTAATATGGCAAACCACAGTGAGGCTGGTAAAGACACTGGCTGAGGAGTGGTCTGCGCTGGTTAATACAGCATCCAGAATTGCTAGGAGAGCATTGGTAAGGGCCCAGATCTAGAGCACAGATGTACGGAGAGCAGATGTGAGGTCCAGTTGGTCCTTGGAGCAGAGCTGAGGCTCCACTTCCTCTGTGAATCCCGGGTGGGAGCTTGAATCGGATTTCCCGGGTGTGGGGGACCTGGCAACAAGAAGTGTCTGGGGCCAGGGAGGCGGGCGGGCAGCCAGCTGCGCGCATCTGGATGCGTCCTTTTCCTCAGCCCCAAGCAACCACCACTCCCATCCCCCTAAGTGTTTTAGGGGAAGGTCTGGGCTTTCGCACGGAGACTCTCGAGAAGCCTTTGCCCTTTGGCTAATGAAAGCCAAGCTGGCGGGAAGGGAGGAACAAAGCTTCCTCGGTGGAGGAAGCTGGAGAGCTGCTCCATTGTTCTCCAAGCCTGAACAGTCTGAGTAAAAAACCCAGAGCCAGCCCGGGAACCGTGCTTTCTTTCTATAGAGACCCTGTCCTCAAACAGGGATACACGGAGGATGTGCCTGAGGAGGCTACAGTGCCTCGGAAGCTTGCACCGGCAATACAGGGGCTGCGGGAGGTCGGCTGCGAGCCACCTTGAGTGCACGGACTTGTTGCAGGGAATGGTTTGTGGGTCCTCAGGCGCCAGAACCCAGGGACCCCATCTTCCTGGGTACCTTGCAGGCCAGTACTAGCTCTGCTGGGGGCTGGGAAGGGGCGTGTCGTGAGCGTGTGATGGGGCGGGGCCAAGAGGAGGATGGCTGTCCAAGTGACCCGATGGACTGAGGGAGAAGAGAAGCGGATGCTGGCCCAAAGCCCCTGGAGAATACTGAAGGAAACCTGTTCAGACTGCTGCAGTCTTTCTGAGACATACCCGCCTGTGGTGTGGTGAGAGTCTGGTGAACAAGGATGCCGCCTCTGACACAGATGGCTTTTGCTGAGGCAGTCAGGAAACTGGACAAGGGCAAAGGGAGGAAGACAGCCTTATCCATTTAGAAAGCTGCCACCCTCCCCCAAATCCGATTTGATAGTGAAAGGGTGGGGGGATGGAGTGGAGTATGCAGAGGTGATGGGCAGAAGTGCCACCCTCTTGCCTGTTGTTGGGTCTACCAGAGGCCCTGCCCTCAAGGAGCGTAGATAGACAATAAGGAAAACCAAGTGCTTGGCACTAGGAGGCCTGTGCTTTAGAGAGGGACTGAAGAAGGTGGTCATGGAATTGTGACGGAGACGTGAGGCTATGAGGTCTTGGAATGAACATAGCCTGAAACAGTGAGAGGACTGAGGGAGAAAGGGGCCAGGGGAAGAGGAGTGTGGGGACAGGTGGGGTGTGCAGCCCCATTTTCAAGGTCAGAACTTGCTCCGTTTGGGGTGGGTTAGCTAATCAAACCCTCCATAGTCAAAGTATTTCCTACACTGCCCATCAAAGGCCTCTTAGTTGCTTCTCAAAAGGGGTCACCACAGACACTCTGTTAGATGGTCCTAGAGCTGGCTAGGGGCAGGAGGGGAAGAGAAGCCAAGCTGTGGTCCCTTATTCCCACTCGGCTATCATCGCCCCAAGCACGCTTCCACGAGACACCTCAACAATTATGGGGCGACAAGGGAACTCCTCCCTTTCTTGCTGGGCAGATGCTAGGCCAAAATGCAAGGGCTTGTCCCCTGAGCTGAAGAATGCATTTCTCCCTGAACCCTCAGGTACAGGTCTTCCATGGGAGATTCAAGGTGAGGACGAGCTTACAGGTGTGGTGGGGCCTGATGCAGGTGGTGTGTACCGGGCCTGGGCCAGGCGAGCGGATTTTAAGAGCAGGCCTCACTGAGGGCTAAGGCACTTCACTCTCAGCTGGGGAAGAAAGGTGGGAAGTCTGCAGAGGTGGGAAGTACTGCCTCTAGCTGAGACACGCAAGCGAAGGTGACTAAGGTGGCGTCAGGCCCCAGGGTACACTCTCCAGCATCAGATGATAGGCGGGTATTTGGTGTCTAGGCCAAGCCTCTTCCCCGTGTGAAGATGAGGTAGAGGGCACACTGACCAGGAGTAAGGGGGATGGTAGTGCCCACTGGCATCCCAGGGCCTGTACAAGTGTGCCCGCTGTGAGGATAGGCCCTTGGTGTAGAGTAGAGTGGCGTCTGGAGAGAATCGTCCTGTGGTATCTCCCCAGGGCTAAAGTCATGGAGATTTTGTTCTTGCCCATGAGGCCCAGTATCAGGTTATGCACATTCCCCGGTGCCATCTCAGTCCCAGCTTCCCAAGCAAGTGGCAGGGAGGTTTGGCAGCCCCAAATAATAGCCTTTCAGGAATAAAGGGGATGAACTGAAACCTGATCACTCCTTTCCCCAAACTCAGCTGGAGCCCAGATGATCCAAACAGCTCCCTGTCCCTTCCCTAACCTGAAAGCTGCCAAGTAACTAGACTTCCCCGTGAGAGCCCCAAAACATAGAAGGCCGAGGGTGAGCCCCGGGGGAAATCAGCCAATTCCAGTACCCTAGCTTGACAGTCCCTATGAGATAGTCTTGACTCTGGAGGAAGGCCACCAGGCCAAGCTCTGGGGCAAAGCAGAAAGCAGTATCCCAAATCCTTGTCTAAGAGTCCTAAGTTCTAGTTCCTCCTCTGGGACTCAGTTTCCCCATGTATGAGTGGAAGAGACCCCTCCCATGGCTCATCCTATAAGGGTGGGGGCAGTGAGTAGACCCCGTAAGCATCATGGGTGGATTAAAGAGTGCTTATATTAACATAGAGAAGTTAAAATTATAGTTATATCCTAAATGATACTCGTCAGCCCTTCATCTAAAGATTCAAGCAAAGTCAGTCCATTGACCCCCCCATACATTCAGCTTCCCCCACCGTTCAGACCACCAGGAAAGAATAGACAAGAGTTAAACAGTTATGATGGCCCAAGGTCAGGGTGTGAAAGAACCCAGGATCATGGAGTTCCTAGTCCCATTTCTTCACAGAAGGTGTCTGGCATACAAGGAAGGGTTTCCATGACGACAGTTCCCTCAGAAGCACAGACCAAATAGAATGGAGGCAGAAAGGCAGGAAGTGTCCATTTCTAAGGCACCGGGGCTTTGGGGAGGAGGCCTGGGAAAGGATTGCTTCACGGACTTGCTTCGAGTGCTGTAGGATGACCTGCTTTCCCAAGCGCTTCTTCCCTCTTTCTCCAGGACCTTGATGGGCTTTAGGTAACCTAGATAACCGCTGCCCAAAGAAGGCAGTGTGTGTGTGTGTGTGTGTGTGTGTGTGTGTGTGTGTGTGAGAGAGAGAGAGAGAGAGAGAGAGAGAGAGAGAGAGAGCTCACCCAGTTCCAGAGGCTCCACCCAGAGGCATGGTTGGTGATTCCAGGAACTCTATGAGATCTGGAAAGAGTCTGGACAACCCTTCCTTCTGCCTTTCCTTGAATTTGGGCATTTGGGCTGGAGGGGACTTTCAGAACTGCAGGTTGGGACTTGTAGCAGCGTGCTGGTAAACATGCTTCTGTGGAATAGGAGCGGACACTGGACCTTGGGGCTTAGAACCTCCTGCCTACCCCTGAGAAGACTCTTTCTTTCTCTGTCACATTCAGGATGTTTTCATGCAAGGCTAGGCTTGGCTCTCCATAGAGGATGGACAAGGATGGAATCTCCTCCTCTCTATTCTGTTTCTGCTCTGGCTGTTGCCTTCTCCTGATTGCTGAGACCAAAGCTGGTCTCCTCAGAAGACAACCTGTGTTCTGTGTCTCAGAGCAGGGAAGAGATGGATGAGGAGATCTAAGGGGTAGACTCTCTACCTTGGGGAGAAGGTTCAAGGGGAGCTGAAGTGCCCAGAGCTGCTCTGGTTTCCCCAAATCACATCTAGGATGATGATGATGTTCATTCCCATTACTGATGGACTCCACGCCCAGACCACAAGTCTTTCTAGTCTTAAATGAAGCAGGACTAAGTCATCTAGGGCCCTGTGGAGATTTTCTGCTACTTTCTCCTTGTTTCACCCCTGTCTGTCCTGTGCCCAAGCTACAGTCAGGCACTGACTGCCCTCTATCCTGAGCTACCCAGCAACTTCTCCCCTGCTATCTCATTTCCAGTTCTCCAGCCTCTGACCCTAGGGCCCATGATGCAGGGGGCTTCCTGGAGCTTGAAGGATGAAACAGCGGGGTGAGTCTCCAGGGTGCACAGCTGCAGTCAGTGCCTGACTGCTGAGTCTCCTCAGACAGGCGAGAGTGGAATCTCCTCCTCTCTGCATAGTGCTTAACCTTCCCTGGGATTCCATAGAACCAAAGAGTGGAAATTGTCTAGATAAGCCACCCACTGAAGGACGAAATTAATCCCTTTGTGGCATCAGGGGTAGGTGGGTGTTCTGTTTGCATGCTCCTGGTAGCAGAGGGCTTACTACCTTCTGTTCCTGGAAAGCATTCATTGTTGAAAGAATTTTTCTATCATTAGTTTTATTATTATTTCTATCTTTCTGTTCAACCAATATTCCTGTCTCCTAAGAATTTCCACCATGGTCCGTATTTGCTCATCCGATCCCTACAGATGAAAGTAGCCTGCCTTCCACAGAGGTTAGACGCCTCTTTGAGCTGCCTCTCCTCCGTTCTCCCTTTGCCCTGCCTTTTTCTCTTTCTTGCCTGTGTCTTTTCCCTTTCTTTTAAATGAAACTTCTGGGGAAGGAGTCCGACCTTTATTCACCTGCTTCCCAGGTCGGCTAGAGCTCATCTTCCACCTGGGTCTCCCTCCTGCCGCCTCCTAATGGTCGCATCTTAAAGTGACTCCCTGCTGAGGACCCGCAGAACCCACCACCCCTGGCTACAGTCCTTTGGTCCTAGGGAAGCTGCTCCTGACAAAGCCTTTCTTTCCCTTTGCAGACTCCCTGAGCTAATCAGCCAGCAGCGGGGGAAATGGGTGCCACCTGCTTCTCATTTGCTCTGGCTGACCTCCCTCCATACCCTGTTGGATTACCCAGATATATTTGATGTCCAGGGAGCCTGCAGCCGTGCCCCTCTTGCACAGAAAGGGCCAGGGCACCAAACCCAACTGACTGCCCTGAATGGGGAGGTGACCTCCAACAGGAGCCCATAGAATTCCTGCTGTCAGGGCAGATACCTTTTACAACCACACTGCTGATTCTATAGCTGGGGAGGCAGAACACCTGAACCTCCATGGCTCAGTCCCACCTTGTTCAATGAGGTCAAGCCTCTGCTTCCTTCTGACCAGCAAACGCCAGTGTACTGACTGGGAAGATGTCCCAGGAACTCTAGTTTTCTCGCCAGAGGTGGAGGCAGGGATAAAGTTGGGCCCATCCCAGATGTTTACCTCTGGTGTGTGAGATGCAAAGTGAAGAGATGGGAAGCTCCCACTGGGGGAGAGTTATTAGGACCTGCTGGGTGCCTACACTCCTCTGCCTCGCCTGGTGCTACGGTGGGTAGGGGAGGCAGCGGCCGTAGATGTTCCCCAGGCTTCCGTCTCTTGCTGTCAGTGCCACTACGTCTTGTGTTTACATACAATTCTCAGCTCCACTGTAGCCAAACCTCAGCAAGGCAACCAGAGTTCGGCTGGGGCCATGGCTTGGCCTGGGTCACCTTGAAATCTATTTTAGACATCTCAATGATACATTTTAGGACCATGGGAATGGGTGGTTTCTCTGCAGAGCCTTCTAATTTCTGGGTGGCAGTCTCATCCTGTATATCTCGTGGTGCTGCCACTCCTGTGACTTGGGATATGGGCACCAAGAACTAGCACTTTTCTAACTATGATCAGCTACTCCCACTGCCTTGCCTGTGGATCCACACAGTTGTCTGAGGGTTATCCATTGGGGCCCTGCTGTTGGTTATATGTTTGGTGTAGGAGGCTTGAGTCAAGAGTTCCAGATGTTTCCATACTGAGCCACCATTATAAACTATGACCTCAGGATGACTAGTAAGACAACAAAATGCACAGCACATTGGAAATATGGACATAATGGCTATGTGACACACAGCACAATGCCTAGGACTTGGGTGAGGTCAGAGTATCATAATACAAACTTGGAGTGAGCTGGCAGTGAGTAGTATGTGTTCCCGTGGATAGTGCACGACCGTACCAGCACACGCTCTAGTTTCCAGCACAAGCACACACAACTGAAGGTGCATTTACATGTGTATCTATGTATGTATACAAGAGCGGGACCAGTTTAAGAGTGTGAAATATGACCACAGAGGAACAACTTCCCCCAAACAGACCCCCAGGCAGAGGCTGCAGGGTTCAGATGCCTGGCTCTTTTCCCAGACAAGCACTTTAAGTACTGGTTACCCTTCAGACTCTGAAGACACAGGCTTTCTTTGCCCTTGGTGACCCACTAAATAGGCCCTTTCCTTTGGGGAGAGCTGGCAGCCATCCAGACAGGAGGCCCTGCCTTCTCTCTACAGAATCCCCAAGGAACCACCACAAGGCCTAGAATTGCAAGATCCCTACACTGGGGAGCTACTTCCTACGAACCTGGTACCTGATCCTTCCAGGCAAAAGGAAAAGGAAAACTCAAGAATGCTATGCCTAATCATAATATTTACTAATTGTTTAGGGTCTGAGGGGAGAGGCATTGTTTATATGCCATTTGCATCGTCATTTCTTGGTTACAAGTAAAGAAATGGAGACAAAAAAATAGGTAGTACCCGAGCCAGGATTTGAACCTGACTTCTAGAAAGTACTGCTTTCTGGAGCTCAGTCCTTCCCCCATTTTTTAAAATTCTACTCAATTCAGAAGAAAGTTATCAAGCAGCGTGTAAGGGCAAACCAGCACGCCCCTGAGACTGAGAGTGTGGGTAGGTTTACTAGCTTGAGATGTGGGTGGCAAGAGCTCCTGGCTGGCTGGAGCAGAGGTGGTAAAGGAGAAACAGGTTGTGGACTGTGGCTGATGGAAATGGGTTTTCTGGGACAGTAGGCTCTGGGGAAACATTTGAGTGAACGAGAGAACACAGGGATTGTCCCCTCCCTTCTAGGTGAGGTTGCCTGTGAGATTAGCTCTCCAGGGCCTTCAACTTCTGAATCTCCTGACTGGAGGCGCATGGCTCTTGGTAGCCCTTACTGAATGGGAGGCGTCTAAGGATACCTGTGTTCAGATGCTGTCTCTCTCATCTGCAGTTCTGATGAGGCCTACTGCCTAAGGTGCTGTGTTCCGCCCTTAGCAGGGATTGGTCTTCCTCACCCTTAGCCATGGGGTATATGTGCCCTGCTAAAGGCAGACCCTCATCTCCCAAAGCTTGAACCAGACCACGCACAGCACAGCCCCAGACATTAAGGCACTTTAGAACTAGACACTCAAGACCCCCTTCTCCTCTCCTCTCCTCTCCTCTCCTCTCCTCTCCTCTCCTCTCCTCTCCTCCCCTTCTTCCCCTTCCCTCCCCTCTCTTCCCTTCTCTCTCCTTTTCTTCCTCCCTCCTGCTCTCATTTTTCAAGTCCTTGGTCTCATGTAGCTCAGGCTGGCCTCAAGTTTGATAAGCAGATGAGGGTGAACACGGAATCGATCTTCTCGCTCTGCCTGGGCTTACAAGCATACACCCACTACATCCATGGACATTTTCAGTTATGTCTAACTTTGAAGCAGATATACACTGAATGGAGGCCACGTTTCAGCCTCCAGATTATTTGTTCGATTCAAGAAGCCATACCAAAGGAGTTAGAAAACTATTCAAACGAATCAGAGCTGGGCATGGTGTTGTATATTGGTAATCCCAGATGTTCAGGAAGTTTAAGGCAGGGGATTGCAAGTGTAAAGCTAGCCTTGGTATCTTGGTTAGGGCTGCTGTTGCTGTGATGAAACACCATGACCAAAGCAACGTGGAGGAGAAAGGGTTAATTCAGCTTACACTTCCACAGCACTGTTCATCATTGAAGGAAGTCGGGACAGGAACTCAAGAGCAGGTTCCTGGAGGCAGGAGTTTATGGAGGGGTGCTGCTTACTGGCTTGGGCCAAATGTTTGCTCAGCCTGCTTTCTTATAGAACCTAGGACGACCAGCCCAGGGGTGACCCCCCCCCACAATGGACTGGGCCCTCCCCCATCAATCATGCCATTAAGAAAATGTCCCATAGGCTTGCCTACAGCCTGCTCTTCTGGAAGCCTTTTCTCAACTGAGGCTCCCTCCTCTCTGATGGCTTTAGCTTGTGTCAAGTTGACATAGAACTAGCCAGGACACTTGGCAACTTAGACCCTATCTCAAAAAGAGTAAAAAGAGGGCACAGGGGTAGAGCATTTGCCTAGCATGCACAAAACCTGGGCTCGGTCTCCAGCACCTCCACCCCATCACTTGGAGGAATCATACCCTTGGTACAGGGTAGAAGGCACTCTATTCATACAGCTTTGTTTGAATGGCTGACTTGAAGATCTCAGAGAAAAAGGTCCTCTTGGGAGTGAAGGAAAAGGCCATCCTGGGGAGTCAAGACTTCATTCCCTGCCCCACCCCCATCTCTCAGTTGTTATAGGAGCCAGGGCATTTTGTCTTGAAGCATTTTGTTTTGCCATGGAATCTAGCTGTCCCCGTGATGTCCCCTTCTGTTCTAGAGTCCAGGGTTTGCCACAGGAGAGTAGGTACTGCCCTCCGTCTTATTGTTTCCATGGGGCCTTGATGATGACAGAGCATCCAGGGTGCGCAGGGTTCCACTTCTGGCTTCGCTGTCCACATGTCTCTGCTTCAGCACTCCGGAAAGGGAGCAGCCCCAGGAAAGACAGCTGCCCAAGTTAAGAGGCCTGCTTGGCGCCCTAGGACTTTCTAGTCCCTGACCCTAACCAGTTGCTTCAGGGCCACACCAAGTCTGGCTGTAGAGTTTTGGGTCTTTGGAAGAAAGTACCCAACCCCAAGACTATACTGAAGGTCATATAATGTGCAGAGGTCAGACACCTTCATCCAAAGCCCTGTGGAGGACCACCCAACACATAGGAGTGTCTGAGACATTGGGGATCGGCAACTATGGTTACTGGGACTTACTGAGCACTCACTGTTTGCCAGCTGGGAGACAGACTTTGTCTGGAGAAACCCATCTCATCGCTAGAATGCCATGTGATTCAAGGATTATGTATACAGTCTTTAACAACCCAGACAGATTCTAGAGCTGGGGGATCCCAAGGGCATCCTGCTCTGCCTCCTGTGGTTGCTGGACTGTGGAGGTCAAGTGACCAAGGTGCCAGGGGACACAGGCTAATGCTGCTTGCCTAAGAGGAAGGAGGGCTCTGTAGTCCTTGATTACCAAGATGGCCCGACTGTCACACTTCTGTTGGCTGGTAACCCCATGATCATATTAGACTTAGCTATGTCAGAACTCACGAATACTAATGAATGCCAAGCAACTTGCCCAAAGGCATGTGGCCCATTCATGTGAAACTAAGCTTCAAAGCAGCCTTGGGTCAGGCTCCCACATTTAGCTACTAGACTCTACCGCCTCGTGCATGACAAGCTGCAAGCAAGTCCTTGGCCCTGCTGTATTCTAGAATTCATGGACTCAGTCTTGCCATGGCTTTGATGGTCCAGGTCTATAAAGATGGATTCTCTTCTGGCCTCTATAAGCATCCTGTCACCACCAACTATTTGCAAAGGGTCTTGCCTCCCAAGGAAACCGCTGTCCAGTGTTGGAAGCTGACCCATGGAGGGGCATTTCAACAGTGTCCTAGCTGGAGCAGGATAGAGCAGAGCCCAAGAGCTACAGGAGGGCTGCCAAGAGGGAGCTTCCCAGTAAAGGGCCAAGGCTTAGACGCTCAGAAGCTGTTCTTGCCCTTCTGCCTGTGAATCTTTGATCTGTCTCTCTCTAAGTGCATCCTTGGGTAAGCCACTTATCTGCCAGAGTCTCAGCCTCCTTGCTGGTAAAGCAGGGATCAGATTCCCCAGCTTCCAGGTCTAGAGGATTTAGGGAGGGAACGGTATGGGAAAGGGTGGTACGGAAGCTCCTGTGTCTGAGGCTGCAGATGTCAGCCCCATCTGCAACTTAGGGTGCTACTCCCTTCTGTTCTCTCTGCTCACTCCCTCCCTTTGTAAGTAGCCCCTGATTTCTAGATTAGATTCCACATAATGCTGCATCATGAGGGTGGGCGTGGGAGGTATTAGCTCCATGAACGGTCTGAGACTTAAGAGAATATCTGTAATTTGTTGATGTATGATGCACGAGGCACTGTTCTGGCATCCATTAATTCAGTTGCCAGGACAGCAGAATTAGGTATTAGTTTTCTCTCCCATTTTCTCAACAAGGAACTGTCAAGTGAGTGTGCCTCGAGTGTTTACCTCCATAGTCACTATGCCACATGGCCTCACCCATGGAGAAAGCTGGACGTGTAATGTCTCACAGATATGACAGATCTGCCTAGAAGCCTGCCATTTTTAAAGAAGTGCATCTATCTGGGAGGGGTGGTTCTGTAAGATTTCGGTCTGAGAGCCTGGCTCGTCCCCTGTACTTACTTGGGTACCTGTCACCAGAATTGGTACAGTTTGTAAGGTCTTTGGCTGGTATACGATCACAGCATCTGCATATGCTTCTCCACCCTGAATGCTAGTGGTCCAAGGTGATCTAAAAGGGCCACCATGCTTACTATAGGAGACAGTTGTGCGCTAAGACCCTGGATTCACCACCCTTGGCCTTTGTGTCTCTGGGACCCTGGATGTCTGAGGTGATAGAAATGATACCAGCTTTGAAGGCCTAGGTATGAGGTTTCAGATCAACTCAAAATGCTTACCCTTTCCTGTTCATGATCCTCTTTGACCTGTTCTTCGTCTGTCTGCAGGCTCAGACTAATAGCTAGCATTTGAGGGCCGTTGTGAGGATTGCGGTAAAGACAAAGTAGAGAGTACATGGTATACTGTAGGCCATCACCACGTAATTCTGTTCCCACCTCCCCTACAGACTCACAGTTCTGACCACTGTAGCTCTTCAGACCCCAGTGGTGACCAGTTTTCCCATGGGACTCCGTTATCATTGAACCTGTTTGAGGACAGCTCAGGCTCTGAGATATGTGTTATGAAGCCCTCTGGAGCTTCGTTACAGAGGCAGCCTTACCAGGACAGGGAAGACACCAAGCATCAGCTAGGTTTCCAGGAGAAATGGAGCCAATGGCGCCAAGCATCTTCGCCTGCTCAGCATATTGACTCTCGCGCTGGTCGGCTCTACACATCGGATTCATTTTCTTTCATACCACTGACTCTGTTCCCGGGCCACGTGGCAGCATGAGGAGCCCACACTCTGTCCAAAAGAGCAGCTGGTTTACCCAGGGGAGGAGGTGGTGGCTCTGACTGACCTATCACAAGGAAAGGAAGTTGGCTTCTAAGACTTTCAAGGCCATAGGTCAGTCTGGTGGTTGTTTAAACTCTTATGAAAATAAAAATCTCAAAAACAGTATGAAAAAAATAGACTTTAAGGTGCAGAGGAGGATTGCCAGAGGGTGGCCTTCTTGATTCAAGGTCAGCACCCACTGTCACCCTTAGCCCAGGATCTAGCTCCCGTCTAGACCAGGGTGAAAATTAGCAATGTCTTTCTTTCTGGTCGGGTTGGGGACTTAGGCTTGATCTGTTGGTTTACCTGGCCTGGTCTGCCTTCTATTGGCCAATAATCTCTCTGGTGGCCTTCGTGGTCTCCTCCTGGGGCTGAGGCATGAGATCTGCCTTTGTGATTTGTTATATCACACAGCTGGGAAGACATCTGTGGAGGAATGGGGCCAGGACATCTTGGCTCCTTCCCTTTTCTCATGGGAACAGGTGGATGGATTTGAGGCTGACCCCAGATTTTCCATAAGTCGGGGCTGGAGCCAAGGTGTTGGACTATTAGGAATGGGACCAGCCTTGCCTTAGGGGATGGGGTGTCAAATGACTAACAGGAAGAAAGTTTCCCCAGAGGAGCCAGCCCTGCTTCTGAGCTGGGGAAACCTAGCCTGAGCCAGGCCAGGGGGTGGATTCCTGCCATTTTCTCACACTCTGCAAGGGTTGGATTTCCTCTGCATCTGTGCATCACAATTATAATGTTTTTGGCCTCTCAATTCAAGCACTCAGCCATAGCCTAAGTCGTTGCTTTGTTCCCTTGGGGTCATCAAAGGAAGGACGGAGACTATAGTGGCCAAATACACAGACACCGGGGTCAGACAGATCTGAGTTTAAATTCTTCTTTTATATTAACTAGAGTTGATAGTGTTGAGGCCCCAGGCATGCCAACCTCTCAGCTCTACCTTCTCCTAGCCTGCTGCTGGTCCACTCCAGTCCTCCCTTCTCTCTTGTATCCAGGCTGCTGTCCCCTGAATGCCTCTGTCCCTGTGTGGTATCTCCTCATGTCCCATGTCCACTGGTTGATTTGTTCCTCGGGTTCTGTATGTGCCAGAGTCCCCCAGGATGCCAGCTCTCTCCCAGCCGCCACCCAGACTGCCAGACGCATATAAGTGAGACCCGCCAGTGCTGTCTGCCTTAGACATGCATCTGAATGAACAACACCAGTATTGACCCATCTGGTAGTTCTTCTTTCTCAACTTTCTCCTCTCTCTGCCAAAGTGACCCCTCACCCCCCCTGGCCCTCTCCCTTTGCTGTGCTCAGAGAAACCCGCATTGGCTTTTCTTGGTGGCCTCCGCGCTTTGCGTTCATGTCAGTGTAGGTCCAGCCTTCTCGGTTCCTAGCACTCTTACCCAAGCCTCAGCTACTTGCTAGGAGAGGATGGGGTTTGCTTCCTCACCTCCGGCCCGCTGCCTACCTGGCCTTGGTTTCCATCTAAAGGAGACTCGCGCATCCACTCACCAAGCGTTCCCTGTTCCTTCCTCTGCACATGAGTTCGAGGAATCAGAACATATTTTTGTAGTCAAAAGTGACTGGAAATCAGGAGAGCCGCACCCTCAAATCTGAGGAGGACAGGTGGGTAGGCCAGTCAGAGCCTCCTGGAGGCATCTGGTCACCTCTGCCCTCTCCTTGCTGGAGAGACAGAAGGTGAGGAGAGCCCGGGGTGCTCGGGATTCCTGGCTTCTATAACCAGGTCAGAGACTCTCCATTAAGAGGTCAGTATTATCTCTGCCTCTGTGCCCCAGGCTGGCCCCAAATTACAACTACTTAGAGCTTTTGCTCCCTGCATCACAGACAAACTCATTTCTCTATTATCTGGGCTAATACAAAAGTTGTTGTTGTTGTTGTTGTTGTTGTTTTTCAGTCTACTCCGTCTGTCTTGATACTTAGGATTCAGCTTTCCTTTCCTGGTTTTCAAATACTTTTGTTTGCTTTTCTTTTTGTCTGTTGTTTGTTTGTTTTTGAGGCAAGGTTTCACCACAAGCAACCCTGGCAGACCGGAACTTGTCATTTAAACCAGGCTAGTTTCAAGCAGTGATCCCTCTGCCTCCCAAATTCTGGGGATTAAAGGCATGCACCACCATGAGCAACTCTTTGGCTGCATCCAGTATCTGTTTTGATTCCTTAAATTCACAAGCAGAGAAAGTGAAGAAGCAGAAACTCTGGGTGAGGGGTGAGTGGGTGGGTAAGGATCATTTGGATGGGGTCTGAAGCCAGATGAGGAGGTGGCCAGGGCTGAGGGAGCCACTCTCAAACATCTCGGTAGAGCACCTTTCAGATGCACCTGTTCTAAGTCATCCGGGTGCTACGATCTGCTGTGGTTGGGACTGGGGAGGCCAGCACCCCAGAACCTTTCAGATACACTTGTTCTCGGTCATCCTGGGTGCACGCTATGATCTGCTATGTTTGGGACTGGGGAGACCAGCACCCCAGCACCTTTCAGATACACCTGTTCTCGGTCATCCTGGGTGCATGCTATGATCTGCTATGGTTGGGACTGGGGAGACCTGCACCCCCATTGTCAATCTCTTACCTCCTCTTGTTTTTTAGTTCCCTGGATCCCATATGTTCAGGGAGTGCAAACTGACACTCTCACCAGCTTCAGCCAGACTTCACTGGAAAGGGAATCTCTCTCCATCCTCTCTTGTCTTGCCTCCCTCCTTAAAGAAAAAAAAAAGCTACATTATCTCAGGCAGCTCTGTATGTAGGAGAAATATGTGTGGAAGATCAAAACAGATGGAGTGGGGGATGGTTGTTGAGGTGGCAGCAACTGTCCCTTCTATCCTGTGGGGGGAGGGAATCTCGAGGAACGATGGTAGTAGGAGAAAGAACAGAGGTGAGACTTTATAGGCTTGTCTGTATGATAACGGACACCCAGGAGTGATGTGGGTGGAGCCCAAGGACATCTGCTCTGTGCACATCCAGGGTACCTGACATCCTGAACTCACTGCTGATCTAGGAGGTAACACCTACCTGTCAGGGGAAGGGCAAATGAGGCAAAGCTGCTGGCTTCCTGGGCAGAGCAGACCTTCCTTTACTCTCCTTGCTTCTTATCCTGAGACCTAAAGGACCTTCAGATGGAAGGATGTGAACCTCTGGGAGGCTGTGGATCATGGGACTATCTGAACTCCACCGCTGAGCCAGCAGGCTGCCTCCCTTTGGAATGTTCCAAGGCAGGATGTCTCTGAATGGAATTTAGATATGAAAGCCATGAACAAGAGAGGTGAGGGCACCCAGTGACACTCCCTGGTGAGGTCAAGACACCTTTCCCTCCGTAGGTTATGGATACTTACTTCAACTCGGTGGCAAGCCACAGCATCACCATGTTACAGCCAGAGAGGTCTGAGGGGTGATGTGCAAACCCATCCTTTTGCAGAGGAGGAAATTGAGGCCAGGGCTTGCTTGGGCTCACTTGCGTTCCCTTGACTCCTGATCCAGTGATCCCATTTTCCAGCTCAATCTGCTTGCCTCCTCCCTACCTTGGTTGTATAGTTAGGGTGTTGTACATTGGCATACACAGCAGGCCCTTTAGATGAAGGTGTGGGATGATCCAAGACCGTCAGAGTAGGGTGAGACCTCAGTAGTCACCATCCAATCCCCTGTTCAACAGGAGAGGGAACCGAGGTGCCCAAAAGTACAATTAGCCTCTTCTCACCCAGCCCATGAGTGGCAGACGTAAGCTCTAGATCCAGGTCTCTTGACTTTTGTTCCTGTCCCGTGAAATTTATTTTAGGCAGTCACCCTGGGGAAGGAAAGGCATGCTACCTGTCACCTCAGCAAATGGCTGCTGCTGGCCTGACGTGTGCATGTTTAAAATGTACCTGCTAAGGTTTGGGGACTGAGTGATAAGCACTCTCCCTTCTTCCCTGTGGCTATTGGACCTCACAAATACCCTCTGCAGAAACCACTCTACAGTTGCTCCTACCCACAGAAGTTCGTATGATGCTCACCAAGACCTGAGATGTTAATGAAGGACCCTCTGCTGGCAAAAAGTCTCACGTGTAGGAAAATGATGTCACCCTGCAGCAGGACAGAGATCCTAACAGCCTTGGGTGGACCAGTGTGAGTCCTGTTACAGAAAGTGGCCTCAAGTCCAAGAAAATTAGTGTCAGATCCTCTCCCTACTGAGGTTTCCTGGGGACTAGAAAACTGCCTCAGTTTCCCTGTGCAGGAAAGCAAGGGTGCTGACAGTGTAGAAGGGGAGAGGAGACCATGTTTGCAGAAGTCCAAGGCCCTCTCTCAGAGTAGGCAGGGGAAATTCTGTGTTCCAGTCACATAGCCTGGACTCGCAGTCCCTTAGCCTTAACCACCACAGCTGCCAACATCCCTGTTCTGCTTTTCACATGATCTTTGCAGGTTCTGTGCTCAGGTGCAAATGGGCCAGGCCGTCCTTCTTGGACATGTCTAAGAATGAAATGTGGTGTTTCAGAACCTTCAGGCTGGAGAGCTGTGTGCTAGTACAGTGACCTTCTGGCTTTCCTGACTGGTCAGTCCTTACTCACTGCCCAGCCTGGCAATCCTCCGGGTCTCCTTGCCCATCCCTGCCCTCTAGAGCTAATCGTAAGTCCTCCATACTGGTTCACAAAACACCAACCTGGAGGAGAAGTAGGAGGTACACCGATTCAGGTTACAGAGACTAGTCAGGGCTTCTCGGAGCAGATGGCTCAGCCAGGGCCCTGGGACTGGGCAGAATCAGCCAGGTAAAGCAACAGGTGGCACTGATGTCTGAGTGAGTTCAAGAATTTATGGAAAGCAGCAGGTCACCAAGGCAGAAGAGGTACAACATGAGGGTGGGTGGATGGGGGAGGGTCTGGGATAAGCCAGGCATTATAGGTTAGGATCAAGATTCTGAATTTTCCCCTGAGCCCAGTGGAAAGGCAGAAAAAGTATGTTTGGTTTTGGTTTGTTTTTATTGGGGTTTTTAATTTGTTTGGTTGGTTTTTGTTTTGTTTTTGAGACAAGGTTTCTCTGTGTAGCTCTAGCTGTCGTGGAACTCACTTTGTAAACCAGGCTGACCTTGAACTCTGAAATCTACCAGCCTTCACTTCCCCTCCCGAGGATTAAAGGTGTGCGTCACCACACCTGGCTCCAGGAAAGGTTTTAAGAGGAGTAATGTCAGGTTTGTGTTTTATGAAGGCCACTCAGGCTGCTGTTGAAGAGCGTAAGTAGGGGAGACAAGGGTGATAGATTCCTACCTGGAAGACCCCGAGACTATCCCAGTGGCAGTGTGATGCTTCAGAGAAGGGGCAGACAGTGCAGATGTGAGAGCTGGAAGGTCATGAACAGGCTCCAGGGAAAGAAGCTGAACGTCCAGCCCGGGGCATCGGGAAAGGACAGGGCCTTGTGCTCCTGGCGAACTTGTCCTCTGACCCCACAGCAAGGTCTTCAATGACATCTGTGATCATTTCTGCTCTCAGCCATTAAAGTTTTCATTTATAAGATTTTTTATTTTCACTTAAAAAATAAAACTGACAAACTTGATTTTGCCTATACATAAGACTTTGTTATGTGTAAAGTGTGCATGTTCAATTAAAAACTACAAAATTCTCAATTTTTTTTAGTAATAGTGCATTTGTTTAAAAAAAAAAAAGCCAACCAATTTTAGCTGCACTTAGGGTCCACAAGATTCATACAAACTGAGCTCTGGGAAGAGGGAGGGGCAATCACAATGTCCGAAGTGGGAAGATGTGGTGAGGACTGTGGTAGTGGCAGCAGCAGTGAGGGTGGCAATGACGGTGACGGTGATGGCCTTAGAGCTGGTGACATCAGATGATGATGGTGGGTTTTTGGTGCTGATGTGACCAGTGATGTGATGATGGTAGAAAATTAGTGAGAGGTGTAGGGAGGACAAGATGGTTTTGGTGATGGGGACTGCACTGGAATTTGGTGGTGGTGATGCTACAGCCACCATGCCATCTGTAGCCTCGGGAAAAGCTAGTGTGGTGTCCTCAGAGCTAAGAGTGGTTGTGATGTGGACCATGGCCACCCGGCATGTGCCCAGATAGAAGAATTAAAGGTAACCCCCAAAGAACCTTAATTCACTTGCTTAGGCAACAAGTTTGAGCCAAGACCATGACAGAAATCACAGAAGAAGTGTGGAACTGGTCCCTGAGGTACTGGGGAGATGGTTCGGTGGTAAAGGGCTTACAGAACAAACTTGATGACCTGTGTTTGGGTCTCTGGAAGCCAAGTATAAGCCAGGCACAGTAGCGTAGGTACCTGTAATCTCAGACCCTCTATGAGGATTTGAAATAGTGATGGGAGAATCTCTGAAAGCTAGTGGGCCAGCCAGCCTGGCACATGCCATGGTCGCCAGTAGAGGCATGGTCTCAAGGTAGAAGGTAAGGCAACACCAGAGGTTGTCCTCTGACCACCATCCATGCACTGTGGCTGCACCCACCCATGCTCAAGCACACACATCATTCACATACAAGATTAAAAACAGTAATAATAGCTGGCCCTCGACTTTGAGGAGGATACTGTGGCCCCGCCATGTGACTCATGTTACATTTTGGTGGTACACTTATAATTTTTCACGAGCTCCCACACGTTAAAACACGCTTCTGCATATCTGGCAATCCCTGTACCTCCCTCCCGCCCCACCTCTGCTGGCTTGGCACAGGTGAGGCAGTAAATGGGAGCTTTGCCAGCAGCAAGGACTGCCACGTGGTCAGTGGTATTTCTGGTGACCCGGAACAATTCATTTTACCTCCCGGGTCCTCGGCTTGCACATCCCTCCCAAGTCAAGGTTATTGGCTCCATCCTTCCTTGTTGCTGCTGGGGATGAGGGCACTTGTCATCAACAGAAGACACAGCTGTATGGACATTGTGGGGAGGGAACCTCTGTGGGCACTGTGCATTCCTCACAGAGCCTACCAGCTGTCTGGTCAGCAAAGTCAGCCACAGAGGGGCCCTTGTCCAAGAGTCCCCGTGGGGAACTGTACCACTTGTCTAGTTGCCCACACTGGCCTCTTCTCTGGTGAGTCATGTAGGCTCGAGGTAGAACCATTAGAAGTCTGTCGGATCTACATAAGGATTAGTCCCAGTTTAGTACAGAAGGGATGATATAAGAGTAGCTTTGCCATCCTGACCTCCACATCTTCTTCACGCCAACCCTGAGCAGTGGCCCCTCTCCTCTTCAGCCTGCCGTAGCATGTCATCTTGCCTCTCCTCAGGACACAGCGCAGAGGTCCCTGGGGAGCTGGCTGTGAGGCCAGTTTATCCAGACTTAAGATATTGGAACATTTTCATTGTGCTAGGCATTGTCTGGGGCACCTTAGCATAGCAGGTCCATGAATCCTCACAATGCTAGGAACATGGCTTACTGTCCTCAGCATTCACAATTAAAAAGCAGGAAGTGGGAGCGCATAGGGCATAGGTCACTTGTCTGGACCCACTACCATAAGTGATGGGACCCCAGACACCTGTAGCCTAACACAGGCTCCTGGCTGCCAAGAGGCCACAGAAACTAAGTGAGCCTGCAAACGGGACAGTCATAGCACTTTAAGAGCGCGGTGACCTGTGTCTCTATAGGGAGAGCTGGATTCTGGCATCCTGGAAGGCAGGTCTGGTTTGCATACCAAAACCTACAAAAAAGGTTGTGCTGTGTGAGTTCATAACCCCAGAGATGCCCAGGTACCTCCGATCTGTGGATTCTGTAGCCTGATGGAACAGACAGGGGTTCCAAAGCTCTTCTGGCCGATAGGCATGAGGGTCAAACACAAGCCTGATGATGCTTGGCTTTTAAGAAGTACTGCTGTTAATTTTAAAAATAACACTTTTCACAGGCTAAAAAAAAAAGTGAGCTGAATCATACACTCTCGCTGTTTTTTAATGAATGCATTGTTTTAGGCTCCGTGAGAATGCCATGAAACTTAAAACTTTTTTTCTTCAGATTGTGTCCCCGTATTTTATAAGTTGCTCTTAAGACTGGAGTCCAAGGTTGGTTTCCTGCGTGTGGGCAGACAAGACCCACAGATGGGCCGTGGCACACACGAGTAAAGAAGAGTGCATTTGTAAAAGGGACCGTGGGAGGCACACACTTAGCAGATTTCTCTCTTTTTTCTCTTGGCGTAGTAGCTAGAGATGATCAGATGCTGGGGGGAGGGAGGGAGGAAGGAGGGCACCAGGAAGACTGGGAGACCATGCAATAATTGAAGCAGACTCTTCTTTTTTAAAGATTTATTTTATTTTATGGGTATGAGTGTTTAGCCTGCGTATATGCATGCGTACTATGTATCTGAAGGGGCCAGAAAAGGAGGTTGCATCCCCTAGAACAGGACTTGGGTATGCTTGTGAGCCACCATGAAAGGTTGGGAGTCGAACTTAGGTTCAAGAGCAACACGTGCTAGAAATTGCTGAACCATCTTTCCAACCCCTGAAGCAGAATTCTTAGCTTTCCGTAGCCTCTCCTAAACCACATCTTTCTTTCCTCCTCTTTACAAGTGGAAGCGTTATAACCCATGTAATTAGCCACTGCCAGGATGGTCCACTCTCAGCTCCCAACCAATACAGAAATTCAAAGCAAAGAAATAAGGCCCCACCCACAGAGAGCCCCTGACCTGATGGGGAAGAGAGGACCAGGCCTTCAGACACTCCAAGCGTGGCAGGGAGAGGCTCGGGCACAGGGCAGGGGACACAGCTGTGGCACATAGGAAGGGGCACAGCCCTTGAATACTAACTCTGCTCAGGGTGTAGACATGGAAGATTGCCCAGGAGGTGTCTGGACCCTGTTAACTGGAAATGCCAGGAGGATACTGAGGATAGGAGCCGCGAAAGACAGATGGAATGAGAGATGGATTCTTAGAGAAGTTCAAACCAAGGAAAGCATCAGCTGGAAGGAGCAGCCACAGGGGGATGCCATCTGGGGGTAGAGTGCACACAGCGACTAGAGGGGAGGACCGAGGATCTGAGACAGCCTGCACCAGTCTTATGCTTGTTGGAAACCAGGCCAGTTACTGCTCTGAGATCTCCCTGCTAGGTAAGAGCAGGTGTTAGCAGACCCCCCCCCCCAGTGCCCATGGCCAAGCCCCAGCCCCAAATCCCTCTTCACCTCACTCCCTGCGAGCCTATCTTGCCAGCTGAGGAACAGAGACTGCCTTAGCTGTGTGGACAGAGCCAAGAGAAGTCACCATGGTAACTCTCTGGCTGATGGGGACTTGCATTGCCATGGAAACGTGTATAAAATCAAAAAGTATTTTGGGGGACTGGTTGCGGCTGAGAAGAAAGGTGGTGGGGACTGTTCGTAGCAGAGCTACCCTTCCCAGGGTTCTGTCCTGGGCCTCGTCAAGTTCCTCCCTGAAATGGTGGGGGAGCCAGGGCCCAGTCCAGGACTTCTGAGAAATAGTATTGATGCTACCAGGAACACTCCCAGGGGGAATCCTTGGCAAAACACATCTCCCATTTCCCTGGTGACTGCTCTCCCTAACCGTATCTTTCTGCTCCTTGGCAACACCATGAAATCTGCAGAACTTAGGTGCTGCTGTAGCCTGACTCCTGCCTGAGATGCCTGGCCCAGCCATCTCCCACAATCAGGCTCTTTTTTGACAGGACCTTCTTGTCAAAGGCGAGCCCATCATAAGCGTAGCGAGGACACAGGCACTGGGCATGCTCAGAGACATTACAGACACGCCTGCTCTTCAATGTTGCCTCACAGTCAACACCAGATGAGACACATGGTGTCTGAATTTCACTAAGGCATGAGGAAAGTACATGCTAAAGCCCACCTCTTGCTTTATTCCTCCCCAACTTTACCTACAGTAGGACGGTGTTTGGACAACAGAGCCATTGCCCTGGTGGAACTGTCAGGACCATTTTCTGAAGTTGAAGGGTGGGAGAGGAACCTCAGGAGGAAAGAAACATTTCATTGACCCCGCGGTCTGGCCCAGCTATTGTCGTTCATAATTAGAAGAGTATATTCTTTACCATCCTAGGCCTCAGTTTCTCCCTCACCAAAGAGATTAATGATGCCAGGCCCCTTTTCAGGGAATGAACATTGGCAGACCCTAAAGCCTCCTGCAGGCAGAACCATGAGAACGCCACAGAGTAGGGAGGTCTGCGGAGTAAGCAGTGAGCCCTACACTGAGACCCCGACCCCTCTGAGGCATTCCCTCCTTCCCTCAGAGGAAGCTGTAGCCTGAGAAAACTTGACTCTCCTAAAAGCTGCACTTACTTAAGCCAGGCTGGGCTCAGGTTTCAGGACTCAGGGATTCCTATCCCCACCCCCACCCCAAGACTAGAAGGAAGCTTCGGGAATGCTGAAGAGGCCACATATTAGACGTTTAGGATACAGATCCAGCCCTACCTCCCATGTGCCCTGTCTTCTGGAAACTCCAGGACCGTAGAATCAGCAAGACTTGGGGACAAAGCTGGCTGTGCTGGGGAAGCTCTGGGGAGAAGTGCCCAGAGCTGTTTTGTACTGACTGAGCAAGGCCAGGGCCTGGGTGCTTTTGTTGTTCACCCCCCATCCAACCCCAAGTGCTCCGCCAGCTCTGCCAAAAGGAGACAGGGTTTCTGAAGGGCTCCAGTCCAAATTCTTCCTGGCTCTTCTGAACTTCCCCTATTCCTCTCCTGTCAAGCATTTTTATGCCAAAATAATTAGGTAATTAATGATCATGTCATAGACCTTGTTTCTGGCACTCTACCCTTTTTAAAACTTTGGACTCTGTGTGTAATACATATGAATATCAGCCCACAAACTTGGACACTCAACAGATACCTTATTAGTTGCCAAGTGCACATAATTCTTATTCTGGGCCCTTACCTACCTGAACGCCAAGATGTTTCATTCCAGAATTTCTGTGGTCTTTTCCCCCAACCCGAGGCTTACATCCAGGCCAGGAGAGTTGAGGTGGGGGCTGGAGAGCCTTCCTCAGCTCACAGACACACAGCAGCCCTCTAGGTAGAGCTCCAGTCAGGGCTGTTGAGATCTCGGTTTCTGTGATGCTGTGGACATGGTGCTCTTTGCCAGGCCGGGGCTGTGTCCATTGTCTCTCCGTCCTCTCTGCATTGCCTCTGCAATGTGGGAATGTGACAGGACTGCTCAGTCCTGGGTCTCAGTCCTTCCAGAACCCAGAGAAGCTCGCTCTCTCACGCCTTTTCTCACGGGCAGCTCCTCTCTGCCCCCAGAGTTCCTTAATAACCTGAGACTTTCACCAGCTCCGCAGCTGGCTGTTTCCTGCTCCTACTCATGACCCGATCCAGCAGGAGGCTGGGGAGTGAAATACACAGAGACCCAAATTAAACCCCCCCCCCAAAAAAAAAACTCACGTCCCCTTCCATGTGTGGTCTCACTGCCTCGTACTCTTCCTGGAGCAGGCATTGTGAGTATTGCCCCAGCACACAGACAAGGGACTGCATTCTGGACCTAGAGCGCTGAGTCCATGCCTCTTCATAGGACTCAAACCCAGGCCTCCAACTTTTCAGCTAAAGCCCCTCCTGCAAGCGAGCCTTCTGAATGGTTCTGAATGGGTCATGAAAACCTTGGAAAGAGCCAGCAATGGCTGATGATGCAGTTCCTTCTGCGTGTTAAGTCATTGTCCCAAACCAGGCAATGCTTGGTTCAGTATAATTCTGAGGCAGGTGCTGCTGCTTCCATTTTTTTTTAAAATATTTATTTATTTATTATGTATACAATATTCTGTGTGTCTGCAGCCAGAAGAGGGCATCAGATCTCATTTCAGATGGTTGTGAGCCACCATGTGGTTGCTGGGAATTGAACTCAGGACCTTTGGAAGAGCAGGCAGTGCTCTTAACCTCTGAGCCATCTCTCCAGCCCCCGCTGCTTCCATTTTTTAAGTGAGGGCGGAGGACACTGCCCTACTTAGCTTCTCCAAAGCACTGGGTAAAAAAGGGTTAATTTCACCTTACAGTTTATAGGCACCATTGAGGGAACCTAAGGCAAAAACCTGGAGGCAGGGATTGCAGGGGAGGCCACGGAGGAGTGCTGCTTACTGGCTTGCTTCCCTTGCTTGCTCAGCCTGCTTTCTCACATAACTCAGAGACGGCACTGCCCACAGCAGCTGGACCCTCCCACATCCATCATTAATCAAGAAATTATCCCACAGGCCAAGCTGATGGAGGCATTCCTCAGTTGCTGTTCCTTCTTCCTGGGTGACTCTAGTTTGTGTTAGTGTGATAAAAATTAACCAGCATCCATGTTGAGACACAAAGAAAGTCTCATGTCTATTAGAGGTCAGGAGTTGGTAACCAGTGTGGTCACATTTGTTGTTATTTGGGGTGCGTGTGTGTTTGTGGGGGGGTGTCTGTGTATGCATGTGTGTGCATGTTCATCTGTGTGTATATGCACATAGAGGTCAGCTGTCAATCTCAGGTGTCATTCCTTAGGTGGTGTTCACCTGGTTTTCTGATACAGGGTCTCTCTCACTAGCACGGAGCTCGCCCAATGGGTCATCTGGCTAGACAGCCCCTAAGGATCCACCTGTATTCACCCCCTGACGCTAGGACTACAGATGCTTACCACCAGCCTGCACATTCTGAAGATGTGGAATCTGGGGGGTGGAACTCAGGTCTTTATGATGTGCAGCAAGTTCTTTGCTGACTGAAACCGCCCCCTCCCTTCTTAACTCCTTGGCAATGGTAGAGACTTCAGTGCCTTTAAGGAGGCAGGAAGGAACGTGTATAGATGGAGTGACTTTATCCACGATGTTGTTTAGCTTTCTGAGTTCATCCAGCCTCCAGAAGAAGAGGCTGCTTCCCACCGTGGTGCGCTCCATTCATCCCGATAAATGCATTGCTTCCTGCCACCCACTCGCAATCTCAGCACTTGTTCAGTCTCGAGGCGGCTCCTCCCGTCGTCTCTCCTCCCTAGCTGAAGCTCTGCACACTTATCTCAAGCTGAAAAGCCTCCAGGAAGGACCTGCCAGCGGTGGGAAGAGGCCCAGGGGTGTAGGGCAGGGTTTGGCAGCCCCTCCCCACCATCTGCTTCCAGGGGAGGAGGGTGTTCTAGAGGAGACAGCGGTGGGCTAGCCGGGAAAGGAGGTGGTATTGACCAGCAGAGGGCTACCTGTAGGGTGTTAGTCCCTGGGGGAGACTGCAGTGTACCTTACCTCTGCCTGCCTCAGCAGTCACCCAAATGAAGCCCTCCTTCACTGCCCTCCAGCAGTGCGGCAGAGGACAGCCAGCTGGTCTTCTCCACACCTTTTCCTTCGCCAAGCTGGGTAGTGGTCTCATTCACAACTTGTCTCCCGAGGCGGGTGGACGTGTTTGGAGAACAAGAACCGGAGGGCTTCCAATTAGCAGTGCGCTTGTGGGAAAATGAAGCGCACGGATGCAGGTGGCAGCCTGGAGCTCCTTCCACCTGCTAGGGGCACGGAGAGACAGCACCTCCTCCTCTCATGCTGCCAGCCCCGAGGGCCTCCGGTACCCAGCGCTGTGCTGTTTCCTCTTCCCTCCTCTCCTCCCCTTCCTCTCCCAGCTCACCCCCTCTCTGCTGGGGTTGGACCCCTGGGGCCTTACACTATGCAAATGTTCCACCACTGAGTTACAGGCCCAGCCCGAGTGTTACCTGCATCTTACCCTCCCGGGGTCTCCAATGACCCCTTCATTCTTGACACCTGCGTCCTGAGCCCCTCCAAGCCAGACTAACCAGTTGTTGAATGTTACTGCACACCCACTATGCACCTGCGCTATTTTGAGCACTTTACATTTATTGGCTCCACGTAGAAAGCCTACAGGGTTGGAGTTGGTTTTGCTCTCCTGCTGCCGATGAGGAAACCGAGACAGAGAGAGAGGTTCAGTAATTTGCTTGAAGTCATTGCACTAGATGGGAAGGGAGTTTGGCCTCTGACTGCTCCATTCTGTGCCTCCCAGAGAGGCTGTGCTTGGTTGTGGTGCGGAGAGGGAGACAGGATGCTGGGTATCAGTTCACATCATTATATAGATCAGACCCATAAGTTATTGTGACTCTTCTGTAGGGTAGATTGTTTTCCCGATTTATTTACTCAGTGATTGATGTGTATCAGAGTAGACTTGCGGGTATTTCTCTTATCCTCTGAGATGTAGCCCAGCCCTGCAGTTTTCATTTGGTTGATGAAGTTGAATTCATTGTGCCGTTCCTTTTGCTGGGTGAGGGTTTGGAGAATTTTGCACCCCTCTTGATAGGGATAGACGAGGAAAATGATGGCGGACCCCAGTCTAGACTGGGCAGGCTGGCTTGTGCTGCAGCTGTGATGGGTCCCAGGTCTACCATTCCTTCTTCGTCTCTACAGTCTCCACCAAACTAAACCATTTCTGCTTGCTGCTCCTACCTCTGGAATCTTTACCATCGGCAATCTTTACCATTGCCCTATAGCAGTCTCTACACTCATTTGGCATTTTCTTCACCTTGGTGCTCCAAGAATTCACCATGTTCCTAAGGAGCCCTTGTTGCTTTGATTGGAGGAGGCATCAGAAATGGAAACACACCTAGGTTCTGGGTGTGTCCATTGCTACTAAAATGTTGCCGCTTCTAGGTCCTTCCAGTTGGTGAAACTAGAAGCGTGTCTGTGTTGACCGTATATGAGCGTGCCTCTATGATACATGATCTATAGTGATATATGAGTGGACACTAGCTTACTAGAAGTATGTGTGTCTGTGTTAACCATGTATGAGCACGCCTCTATGATACATGATCTATAGTAATATATGAGTGGACACTAGCTTACTGTATAAATAAACATTAGTTAATATATACATTTCCAACCATAATCTAGTATCACATGGTTCATTCTAATCATTCCTTTATGCAGCTTTTTCAAACATCACGTTTTTTGCTGGATGGTGTTGGCGCACACCTTTAATCCCAGCACTCAGGAGGCAAGAAGCAGGCAGGTCTCTGTGAGTTCAGAGCCAGCCTGGTCTACAGAGCGAGTTCCAGGACAGTCAGAAACCCTGTCTTGAAAAAGCCTTAAACAAACAAGCAAACAAAGCAAGGGTATTAAATATTAATATTTTGTCAGTATAGAAAATGGGGGTTTTGAATACCGTTGTTCGGATTCATGGTGTTTGAAGGTGAGGCTCGACACTGTTCTAAAGGCTGAGAAACATTTATCTCGCACTCCAGTGTTTGTTCAATTGAACTGTGCTGTCCCATATCTGCCACTTCCTGTGTGTTCACGATTTCTAGACCCGTATCTGTGTTTTCCAGCCCTGAGGCTGTGAGGCAAATTAGCTCTCACCTCCCTCCACCCCAGGTGCTTCTGGGAGGAAACAGCCTGTAGTTCCGCCAAGGTATCTGTTAACCCATGTTTGGGTGTGTCTGTTAATTTCCACCCCTATCTCGCTCCCTGAACACCTGATACTTCCTGGGATGAAGCCAGAGTGTCCAGGATCCATTACTGTAGCCTGAAGTAGAATCTTCAACAACAGTCCCTGCCCATCCCAGCCAGTGCTTCATTTCCATAAAGTGATAACCAGGGCCTGTGTCAGTCTCCTGGTAGAGTCCGCAAAGCTTGAAATGATTTACTGGTCATCCTAAGAGTGAGGAACATGTCCAGGAAACCAAGCCTGCTCCTGGCAGAGCAAGTAGAGGCCAGGCCCTTGAGAACCCAGAATCCACGGTGTCCTTGGCCTATCCTTCTGAATGCCCTGGGTTGGAGTTGTACGGATATGTCAACCACCCATGAGGAAACCCTTAGCCTTGCATCTTGAAGGTTGCTGTGAACCAAAATACCCCTGAACTCAGCCTGGATTTGACGTCTGCAGAATAGTGCCCGAGATTTCTCTGTAAATCGATAGAGCCATCCCTCGAGGAGGGAGGGGTGTTAGAGAACGTTGGCCCTAAGTAAAAATGAAACTGGCCCTCATCACTGTACCCTTTCTCCTGCATCAGCCCCTCTTCAACCCCCAGATTCTCCTTTACAGAGGTCCTTGCTCTCTCCCCAAAGCGCACCATGTTCCAAAATTCCCTCTGGCGTCTTCCCCGTGTCCTCACCGATATACCAGTTCATTTAGGTAAGGTGTAGTAAGCAATGCAATTAAACTTTAGGAAATTCAAAGGTCTTGCCAGGGTGTATTTTGTTTTAACGGTGCAGAGGATTGAACTCGGGACAGTATTTCACTGCTCAGCTGTATCCCTGACCCCTTCAGAGTCTTACTAAGCTCCGAAGACTAGCCTTGAACTCACTGTGTAGCCCAGGCTGGCCTTGAACTCATGCCACTCCTGCTTCGGTTTCCCAAATAGGTGTTTCACCCATTTTGAATATTGGGAGAACAAGTCTCCAGCTCCTGGCACACTGTGAACTTCATTAGATACTTCCTTTTGGCTTTTTGAGACAGGGTTTCTCTGTGTAGTCCTTGCTGTCCTGAAATTTGCTCTGTAGACCAGGCTAGCCTGCAATTAAGAGATCCACCTGCCTCTGCCTCCCGAGTACTGGGATTAAAGGTGTGCACCACCACCGACCAGCTACTAGATACTTTCTTTTGATAAAAGATTTATTATTTTTAATTATGCTGAGGGGGATGCATATGTGTGCAGGTGCCTATGAACGGAGTCTGAT
The DNA here is from genome assembly GCF_950005125.1 of Chionomys nivalis. Lineage (NCBI taxonomy): Eukaryota > Metazoa > Chordata > Mammalia > Rodentia > Cricetidae > Chionomys > Chionomys nivalis. The sequence continues at coordinate 83,518,690 of NC_080090.1, forward strand.
CCCTGGAGCTGGCATTGTGAATCTTCATATTTGGGAGTTGGGAGTCAAACTCAGGTCCTCTACAAGAATAACACATGCCCTTAACTGTTGAGCCATCTCTCCAGCCTGGGTACTTTGCCCTTATTACCTCCAGCATTTCCTAACTTAATTTCCTTATACTTAAAGCTTCATGCCTTCGTTGCAAGGTTGCGTTCATTTCCATTTGCCTGGTGCTGCCACCCTGCGCCACCTGCCCATTGTCAAAGCTGCCCTGGGAAGGCTTGCTTTCTGCTACTTATCTGGCCGCCTTCGCTTCCTAAAGAGCTCTTAAGTTGGCTTCCGGGCAGCAAACATTTTTTTCTCCCTGGAGATTTGCCCAACCCCTGCAGCCTACCTCTCTTGCCAGCCTCAGATTGCACTCTGGTGCCCCTGTCCACAGCAGGAATTGCTGATGACAGGAGGAGGCTCACTTGCTGCCACAGCACAAAGCCCCAGCGACAGCTGCTTTGCCACTCAGCTCCTAAGCGCCTTCCTGGCTCAAAAGGTGTTTTTCGATTATGCATAGTTACCCGATAACAGAAACCTTCCAGCTCTTAGCAGACTTGTGATGCTCATCCTCTCTTCAGGAGTCTGTGCGAGCTCTTCAGGAAGGGCCCTTTACCAGGTTAGCTACAGTTACATGAATTGTTGCATGGAATGACCATGGTCTTCCACGTAAGGATTTTGCCACTGGATACAAATAGATTTTGCTGACTGAATCTAGGTAGCATCTTCCAAGGGTTTTACATTGTCCCTCTCCTAGTGGGGAGAAGTGAGGAGAGTTCTTTGCCGAGTATGCATTTGCCATGTGCCCTTCCCCAGCTCCTTGGAGAACCAGCAAGAGCTGAGGGCTGAGGACCCTTAGGGGACAACCAGGTTGTAACTGAAGGGAACCAGGTATTGCTTCCCTGCATGGGATAATTACAGTAACACTGATGCAAGCCTCTGAGTCCCTACCAGATAGCAGGCCCTGGACTAGCACTTAACATGTGCTAGCTAATTGAATCTTCCGGAAAAGTCAACGTAATTACTTCATTTACCATGAAAGAAAATGAGACTTTTGAACATAAAGATCCTTGCCTACGCTTGCGCGGTCTTTTTGCAGCCGGGGATCTGCTTATCTCCATCGATTCTAAAGCTACACTGGTCTGCCCAGCCCTGGATCTTGGTTGGAGCTTCAAAGATGATCAGTTTGTCCTCTCTTGAAGCTCAGCTTCCTTCGTAGACGGAGAAGGTGAGGTGAAAAGTCCATGTCTCCAAACCGCACCCTCAAACGCGGGCAGATGGGACACCAGGGATTCCCATGTACCCCTCCCTGTCTCCAGTAGCATGTTCCCAAACATTCCCAGTTCACCTGTGCACCACGGAAGAGACGAGACCGCCTGGCCATGTTGTCTCTCATTGCCACGGAACGTGGAGTGGCAGTGCAGCTATGGCTGGTCTGAGTAACTCTTGGGCTTTGAGCTGTCCAAGCTTTGTGTGCGTAGAGCTTGGTGGTGGATTGCTCACTTAAATAAGGAGGTATTGGAGAAGTGTGACTGAATAGAACAGAGCAGGGCTCGCCTTATTGCTAGGCCTTGGGCTCTCAGCTCCTTGGTGGGGTGAGGGGCTGGGTAGAGAAGTCAGTGTTAAGGAGACAAAGCACATTAGGTGTCCCTGGAGCCGGCCATGTCATTTCAAAGGGACTGGGAGGTCCTGATGAATATGCTGAATGAAGGACTGTAGAAGATGATCTGGGGCTTAACAGATGATCATAGTTCCCCGAATAAAGAGGCCACATGAAACACGGGTATTGTGTGACTCGATCAGAGCTGAAACACGGCTGTCTGTGTCGTTTACACCTGCCCACTGTTTAAACCCAGGCATCCTGGTCTGTGCGATGTTCCCATAGGGGAAGAGAGTCCACATCGCACGATTATCACTGACATTGGCCCAATACAAAATAATTATACAGGCGATTCTGAGAGCCAACATAATTAGTCCAATTAATCTCTAGCGATGAATTTTTCCGTCCGATAATCGTCTTCGGAAGCAAAAGATTCATTAGCATCCCCGGCTGACAGCAGGGAGTCAAATGCCCTTTCATCTCTTTTCCCTGTCCCTGACATGATAGAATGAAATTGCCTCTCACATTGATAAATTCTATCTCCATTAAGAAGGAGGCTGGTAAGGGGAGCAGCGGGGGTGGGACCTCTGGGCGAGTCTGCCTCTCCACACACTTATAACCCTGGGCTGAAGACCTCAGCTTATCCAGGGAGTCATGTGGGAATGGAGGTCAAGAGCTAAGATCATTAAGGATTAACCTACCAAGAACCCTGCCCACCTCTTGGAATCCCTTTGGTTTCCTTTCTGCAGGAAGCTGCTGGTGAGAAGGCAATGAGTAGACTCCAAGAAAGACACTTTGTCTGTGGCGCTCGGTTTGCCCACGTTCTGAGAGAGGTGTGAGTGCTCATGGGAGTGTTGGTGGATGCTCAGCTAAGGATCTCAGAGCATCTGGGCTGTGGGTTTTGCCTGCTAAGTGTCTGTATTACTGTTTACTGTAAGGCTTCCTAATTGGGCTGCCCAAGACCCAACGCTTGCCTCCAGCTTAGTAGCTCTCAACTTGCCTGTTCTCAGATTTGTCTTCCCAGAAAACAAGCATCATACACAGGTATAATATAACATTGCATTAACTTCAGAGTTTCTAGACTCTCAGCGGCTCCTTCATGTTTTGGCTCATGGATCCTTCCTTCAAGGGACTCGAACTCTGCAGACTGGAAGTAGGAGGGAGCCAGTGTGGTCCCAGAGTCAACCTCAGCATTACTGATGCTGGGGCCAAGTAATCCTTTGTTGAGGTCCTGCCCCGTACATTGGAAGATGCTTGGTGGCATCCACGGCTGCTCCATTCTTGATGCCAGTAACACATCCAGTCGAAAGTGTCTCTGGAAGTATTTGTGTTCTATGTTGAGAGCGACTGTAGAGTCACAACTGAATGATCAGCTCCATGGCCAGGAGAGTGATCAGTTCTAGGTGGGCAGATAAGAGAAGGCTCCCAGGGAGAAGTGTGAGAAAACAGCCTTCTTTTGGTTTGCTCACTTGTTGTCCCTAGAGGCTGATGCAGTGATGGTGCCGAGAGTTGTTCTCTGACAGGTAGGTGGGCGAGGGAGGGAAGGTTAAGTGTGCAGAAGGGAGGAAGCAAGGCCTGCCAGGTTGAAAGCATAGCACGGACAAAGGCACAGATGTATCGGTGTGGATGTCTCCAGGGAATGCAGACAAGCCACGCAGTCCCTGGTCAGTGGATGAGGAACAGAGCTGTGGAAACTCCTTTCCTGCCAGGTGGGTGGGCGGTAAATAAGGAAGGGAATGACTTTCCCAGTCTCCCATTGGTCGGTCATACACTCTGCCCCAGTGAGTCTGGATATGACCTTGGAATTCTCAGAACAGCCCAGCATGAAGTTCTTACCCAGCACCTGCTGTGGAGCAGACACATAGCTTCCCCAGCTGTGGACCAGGGGGCCATGTCAGCCGTGGGGAATGTTCTGCTTAAAGCAGGCTCAGACAGGAAGCTTAGTCTTTCTTGGTCATTGATCACAATTTATGTGCTGTGGCTTTTCCAGGACTGTATGTCCTCTCCCTCATCCCTACCCCATTCCTTCTTGGATGTGGAGCTGATCTTTTGCTGGAATCGCTTCTCCAGCTGTCTCATTCATGCATGCACGCACTCATTCATTCATTTATACATACATTCATACGGTCATTCATTTGGGGGGGGGTTGTTTCGTTAGTTGTTCTGTTTGGTTTTTTTTGAGACAGAGTTTCTCTGTGTATCCCTCGTTGTTCTGGAACTCGCTCTGTAGACCAGGCTGACCTTGAACTCACAGAGATCCGCCTGCCTCTGCACCCCAAGTGCTGGGATTAAAGGCGTGTGCCGTCACCACCCGGCCACATTCATTCATTTGTTTGATGAGCCTATGTTGTCTCACCGGAGATCTCACTGCAGAGTGGCTTGCACTGTGGACGTGGAGGCACAGGCAGGAGACTACGTTACCACGTGGTGAGCACCGAGTTGTGGGAAATGGTGGATGTGGCAGGAGCCAGAGAGCTGCCTGACAGCTGGCAGGTGAGGCCCTGTAGAAGCCTTTTTAAGGGAAAGGCCCATTGAAAGCTGGGAATTAGGGTGAGTGACAGATAGCTCAGTTTAAAAGTCTGGGTAGTGAGTTTTATTGTAGGTTTTTTTTCTGTGTGTGTTTAAGAGTTGTATGTCCAGTAAAATATATGTGTCTGCCTGCCTGGGGACAATTGCTGTGACTCCCAGGTAACAGGAATTTGTAATGGCCTAGAAAATGGAGGAAAATCTTTAAAGTGAGTTCCTGGTCTCCATTAAAAGCATTTATGGTGCCTGGGGAGGCATTTCCCACTGATTTGTACCTGATGAGAGGGCGTGGAGGCTGGGATGTTAGACAGGAAGACAAAGGCTTGTGTGCGTGCGTGTGTATGTGTGTACTGTGTGTGGTGTGGTGTGTACTGTGTATCTGTCTACTGTGTGTGTGCGTGTGTGTGTTGTGTGTACTGTGTGTGGTGTACTGTGTATCTGTATACCATGTGTGTGTGTACTGTAGTGTGTGTGTGTGTGTGTGTGTGTGGTATGTAACTATACAAGTCAGGTGTTCACTGGGAACATGGGGCAGGGCCACTGAATCTATCTGCAGGAAGGACCACAGGCAGAGGCCTGGACTGGGCCCGTGCAGAAAGAGAATCAAGGGTAAGGTGATTTCCATCTTCAGGGAATAAAGCCCGTCACAGTTAAATTAGCTGACAGAGTGAGGTTGCTGGTGTTTGGGAGGTAAAGAGCAGGGGCTGAGATCAGAGGTCAGGCAGTCGGCCTGGGACAGCGTGCACGAAGGAAGCGAGCTGGAGAGATGGGGTGGAATGGAGTGGTGACAGTGCAGGTGAGAGGAGGCTGTAGGTGACAGGCTGGGAGGTGGAAGGTGGGGTATCAGTTGGAGTAGGGATTAGAGACACAGCTCCGAGCTGCAACCCATCCAGCCTGAGGAGTTCTCTTCCGAGGCCTCCACTCAGCCGATGCTTGCTGCTCAGAAGAAAAGGATTTCAGGAGGAGTTGGTGGAAAGTGGACTTGGAGTTTCTGAAGAGATTTAGCGTGGATTCAGGCACGGACGCTGAGTTCGTATTAAATGTGGGCGAGTACACACGGGGCGTGGGTGTGAGTTCCTCCACATGAACTTGCGTCCAGCGTCTTAGCACTCACCTCACATACGGTTTGTGTGGCTTCTGAAGTGAGTTTTTCCAAGGGATTTAAGGAACTTTGAATTTCTTTTGGCAAATAGACCAAAGGGTGGGTTCTGAGGTGTACTGGATAGAATTTCAGCTGGTAAGGCAAAATCACAGGTCACGAGGGTTGCACGAGGGGGGAAGGATGCGTTTTGCTCTGTACTGTGAAAGTGCTTCACTGTTCTTGTTTGCGAAGTGTGCGAGCTTGCAGCTGGGGGAGGAGGAAGGCCTGAGTTGAAGGCTGTGCAAGGTCAGGTCTTACCCTCAGCTCACTGCTCTTTGGAATACCTCTGTAAAAAGGCGTATTTTCTCTAGGTAGGCAATCTTCATGGCAGATTTTGTTTATTGTTCTGGAGTTCTTGCTGCTCAACTGGCAAGATGCTTCAAGCAGTCCCAAGGCGAGGGGTTCCTATCCTTTCCGGTGCACCCTTAATTCCTCTGTCTTTCTGTCCTAAGTCGGAACAGGAAGAAAGGGTCTTAGATGTGTTTACGTAGCAGGTCTGCACTTAAGACCGACTATGGCCTAAGTACCATGTCAGGTGTGGGCATTCAAAGACGGATGGCGTATGGCCTCTGCCCTCCAGGCAGGCAGCAATGTAAAGAGTTATGGTCAGGAAGGATACACAGGCTGTGGTAGAGTCGTTACAGGGACCATGAGGAAGGGCCAGATAAAGGACAGTCTGCATTTGCCAGGGGCCTGCCATTCAAGCTGCAGTCCCTGGGCACCTGCCGCCTGATGGCCAGAGCTGTTGGCACTGTGCAGGGCTGTTAGGAGGATAGCATCACAGGAAGAAAGCAGTCGGGGCTAGGAACTGTCACTGCAGAGGCGGTATGCTCTCCTTGTTTGTGTTTTGAGACAGGGTCTCACTGTGTAGCTCTGGCTTCCTGGAACTCACTCTGTAGACCAGGCTGGTCTCAAATTCACAGAGATCTGCCTGCCTCTGCCTCCCAAGTGCTGGAACTAATGGCATATACCACCATGTCTGGTGCAATATATCCTCCTTTTATCAACGACTTGGTAATAGAACATTCTGGAGCCTGAAGAAGTAATGTCCCATGTGGGCCCGGGAAGGCTCTGGGGAGAGATGTGACCTGAACCAAGTATTCGCTGAACCAAGTATTCGCTGAAGCAGGGAAGACTCCAAAGAAAGCAGTGGGAAGGACAGACAGGCAATAATGAAATGAGAGGAGGCAGTAAGGGGCTACCTGAATGGCAGAGGGACAGGATATATGGGTGTGGGGTACCAGGCCAACAGATGATAGTAGAGGACGTTGGACTTTAGGTCAAGGCCCACGTATCATCTGGGATGCTGAAGTCTCAAGTTGCAAAGGCCTCAAGTTCAATGGGTGGGCCTTGTTCTGAGACTCTTTAGGTAGTGGCTGAGGTCTATGGGAAAGAAGTGTCTGAAACCACCCAAGTCATACACCAGCCTCCAGCCTGGGCTTGGTACTTCGGCATGAATAGCTCACTCCCAAGTGTGCCCCCCAGTTTGTCTTCCCCTTGAGGGAGGACACACACGCACAGACTAGGTTTAGTGGTCCCCAGGAGTGAAACCTTAGCCTGCTGTTCCCATGACAACCACTTATTGGTGCCTGGTATATGGGGCGGGGCAGGGTATGGAGCAGAAGGACCTGGAAAAGAGGAGCAGCTCCCCCAGTCAGCACTGTGACTGCCCAGGCTGGAGTGTAGGGGAAGTAGCTAAGCACAAAGGCTAGCAGACCCTCAGGACCAGGGGCATCCCTTGCTCTCTGGAGGAGGGAAATTCAACCAGGCCTAGACAGCTGATTCCCCATGTCCCTCCTGAACCTGCTCATTAAAGATAGATGACCCTAGGGAGGGGGTTCAGGGGTCACCAGCTGCTGGGGCTTCTGACCAGAGATGGGCCGAGAATCATTTATAGAGAGAATATGGCCGGGACTAACTGCCCTGGCTGCAGAGGCAGAAGCGGGAGGGAGTGGGTTTGGAAGCTGGTATGGCCCAGTCTGCAGTGTGTCCCTGAGAAGAGCTGTGTGCTCTCAGCAATGATTAGCAGTGAGCCAGGAGAGCTGTAAATAGCGCGGGCGCTGGGCTCTGCTTTGTTTCTTACTCATTAAAAACAGGAGACAGATGAGGTACAGTCGTCAGGCTGACTGTACGGTGTACATTGAAATTGGAGCTGGTGAAATTGGGTTCAAATTCCAGCCCTGAACCTCACAGCTGAAAGCAAATGCAAACTGTTTCTCAGTGTCTTCGTGGCAGGATGGGCTCTCCAAAACCGGCTGTACAGGCTTATTGTTGGGAGCTTTAAGGCCTGAAGGATGTGAAATACTTGACACACAGTAGGCATTTAGTAGGGGCTAGTAGCCTCTAAGAGTAGAGGGACAGGTGACATAGAATCTGCCAGAGTGCTGCTATTATTTCCTGGGTCCTACACAGAGAGAGAGGCACACATGCACGCACGCGCTCACACACACACACACACATGCACGCACGCACGCACGTGCACCCACACACACCAACATACATGCACCCTTCTATTCTCCTCCTGATTACCTAGAAAGCGTTGCTTTCTCTCAGCTCTAACCTAATCTCCAGGGCAGCTCGCCATGCTCAGGCCTCTTGCCACAACATGGATGAGTTCAAGGGGTGAAGATACACAGCAAATGTCATTTGCTGGCTTCTATCTGTCCCTCTAGGGCAATATCTCCCTCTGTCTGTGCTATAGACAGGCTCTCCTGGTTCTAACTCTCCAGGGCCCTGAGGGTAGGACTGTCACTGTGCTCTGCCTGCATGGGTGCCTGGCTAGTCCAGGCGGTAGTGTGCCCACAGAGTGTGACCTTCCTCCGCCTATTTATGCCTTCTGAGGGGACTGCAGCAGTGTGTACCCAAGCTGGACTCTTCCGCAAGCCCGGACATATCTGGATGGCCAGGCAAAGGTGGGGGATGAGGAAAGGGCACTCTGATGGGGAATCTGTCAGCCAATGAACTTTAAGAAGTGGAATCAAGTTAGGGGCCTGACCTTTTGGGTACCCGTGGTTCCTGCGCTACACAGCTGAGCTTGAACTTCTCGTTCCTGTTTTGTGAATTTGCCCCTTATAAAAAAGAAAAATATAATTGGTCTATCTTGTAGTTAGCCTGATACTTCTCGACCCGAGATAATTCAACAGCACTCCATATCAGGTGTATCATCCTATAACCCAGATACAACTTTGTAGACCTGGACCGGACAAGGGAGAGTCTAATTTCCTGGGAATTTGCCTCTATTTAAATGGTGAGCCATCTTAAGGCTTAGCCCCTGGAGTAGGAGCATGGCTGCTGAGCTAAATGCAGGCTCTGGAGGGCTGAGCAGGGGCTGGGGGAAGGCCTGGGTATTCCCTCATGGCCTCTTCCTGGTCTTCCCCAGGCCCCGCTCTGATGAGGTTGCCCATACGGCCCCATCTGCTCTCGGAGGCAGACAGCAACTCCCTGCCTGCCCTATGGTTCTGCAAATGCCAGTTCACAAGCTCCTTTAGCCCTCTCCCCACTGTGCTCCCCTCCCCCTCTCAACAGAGTAGGAATGGGATTGATGCTTTTTCCCAGGAGAAACTGAGGCCCGGCGAGACTAACCAACTTGCTCATGGGCCCCAGAAAACCCTGTGACTTGGACACTGGGCTTCTTCTTCCAGCCTGGTGCTCAGGCTGAAGATGCTTTCCCCCCAACTATAGGATTCCTCCCCAGGTTCATCAGCACAGAGGCCAGCTAGTGGGGGTAGGAGAGCCACAGTCCCTCCAACTCCCCTCCAAGATATTCCCTGTGAAGGAAAAGCCAGTGAAAATGCTGTTGCTGCTCTGCTTCTGCTGACCCAGGTTCCCAGGCTGCTGCGGGGAATCAGACAAAGTGTGCAGGCAGGGACCGGCCTCGGCTTGGCAAGCAGGCCAACCTTACAGCCTGCCTGCCAGGCGTTCTAGGAAGCTTCTTCCAAGGCCAGAAGCTTTGCAGGTTTCAGAGCTGGGACAAAGCCCAGTTGGGGAGAAAGGACTCCCTCGAGGAAGTAAGTGTTGGACAGGAGTAGTGGCTGCCAGTGAGGCCTACAAGACTGGCTGGCGGCCCTGCATCGTGGAGGTAGAGAATTCTTGGGCTGGCCAGTGGCCCATGGCTACCCTGTCTCCTGGCAATGTTTTATCTCATTCATCCCAGAGTGGAGGACAGGCCTCATCCTGCGACCTGTGAGGAGTATGATTCCAGCACGCCAGTCAGGAAGGGTCTCCCGTTGTCCAGCCAGGTTGTCTTTGTTGGCATGGGTAATTTATCCAGGAAGAAGGAAGGACTTCAAGAAAGACAGGCTGGGCTTCAGATCCCTACTATGCCATTTACATAAACTGTGTGACTTTAGAAAGCTAACTGGCCTCCTAGAACCAGACACCTATGAATGGGGATAGTTACTTTCACCCCCTCAGGAGTGCTGTCTTCCAAGGGCAGAATGTCTGTCCACGTTTAGGGCCAACTGCAGCACACAGAACACACTCAGGAAATAGTCTCTTTTCATCCCTGCCTGTCTCCGGAAATCCTGTCGCTCTGGCAGATCTTATTCTGCCTCAACATACGATTCTTTCCCTTTGCAATTGAAAATCTTCCTTAAAGCTAACAGCTCACTACTCTGGCTGGGAGGGGGTAGGTGGTGGCTCCCAAGCCTTTGTCTAAGACAATAGGGGTCACCCTGGAGATAGTGGCAGATGGCTGAACCCAAAGGTCCCTGGTGGATGACAGCGGAGGATCAGTGACAGAGAAGGCGTTCCCAGAAACTCAAGCCCCTGGGTGTCAGCCCACCACTAAAGTCAGTCAGTGTCCAGGCTGCCGTCATACATGTCAGATGCTGTGTGGGTGGCACTGGGTTCAGCGAGCTGGAGGCATGCCTAGTTTCCTTAGCTGCAGAGACCCCTTTTTCTGGGGCAGCCCCGCATGGCCCAAACCTTACTCCCCAGCTTTCTCCCTCAGAATCTTTAAAAGCAGTTCTGCATTCTCCATTGTCAGGCCTGGTCTGCAGTCACAAGCTGCATCATCTTGACTGAATCATTGTCACTCACAGGTTCTGGGGGGGGCAGGTCTAAGGGAGACCCTGCCTTGAGGGTGAGACTGTACTGGGAGGGCGGGGGGGATGGAGCTATGCGAGAGGCAGCCGTGAGCACTGCCGGCTCTTACCTTATGTTCCCGTCTGTCACCAGGTCCAGTCGTCCAGGCATGTTCTTGGCAAGTTTCTGATTGACCCACTTTGGTTCCCAATGTCAGGACCCTGGGAACCTGTCGATTTGTCCACTTGTAAAATGGACTGGATTGCGTGTGAAAGCTGGGTGGAGCAACACGCAGGGCAATCCCAGCAATTAGGAGGCTGAGACTAGAGGATTGAAGGCAATCCCAGGGTAGGGAGTGTGACAGACTTCTGGAGAAATATCTGGTAACATTATACTGACCCTCTCGAGTAGACTCTGGCTTGCCTCACAGTGCCCAGCACTTTAGGAGTACTTGGTAGCCAGGCTGCAGTAGTTAAGTAGCAAGGTGGCAAGGTCACGGCCGAGTGCTTGAAATGTGGCTAATTCAACTGAGGGGGATTAAATTTTAATTAATTCAAATATAAATGGTGTTCAACATTCTTAAATAATTAGAAAGACACATATCAGATCTGTGATGAGATAGGCTGGCACACTGGGCTGGCCCCAGTGTGACAGACAATAGCGTGTATTGCTGAGGCTGGGTGGAAGCCAGAACTCTCACAGGCCGCAGATAGGAATGAGACATAGTGCAAACACTTTGGATGACAGTGTAGCCATTCCCCAAAATGTTAAACACACGTTACCATATGACCCAACATTCAGTCCCAGGCATAGACTCAGGGAAATAAAAGCAGGTGTCCATATGTCCATGAATTTCCATGGCAGCGTTATTCATACAGGGCAGGAAGTGGAGATGGGGCAAATGCCTCTCAAATGATGGACGGGTAGGCAAGTGTTGTCCATACGGGAGAATGTTATTCAGCCGTGGAAAGGAACGAATGGCTGATCCAAGCTACGAAGTGGAGCAACTTGGAAAAGGCAGCACAAAGTGACAGAAGCCACAAAGGTGACAGTGTGTGATTCTGTTTGACGAAATGTCCTGAATAGGCGTGTCTGCAGAGTCACAAGGTAGACTGGTCGTTGCCAGGGATCAGAGCAAGAAGAGAACGGCCAGGGAGTGTGTATGTGTCAGAGGGGCTACTTGGGGGCGATGAAAATGTTTTGAAATTACATGAATGGTGATGTACAAATGTGCTGAAAGCCACGGAATTCTATGTTTTAAGAGGTGGATTTTATAGCGTGTGATTACCCCTCAGCTGTATGTTTTACCATCCCTGGCTAGCGGCTCCAGTATTAGACGAGGCTAGAACATCTGCCTTCTGTTTCTGGCTTTGCCATGTGCTGCTGTATCATCCTGGTTAGCAGAGTTGGCTGCCCGGAACTCCAGTTTTCTCAGCTATAAAACTGGGGTAATACCCAGGCAGTGGTAGGGCACGCCTTTAATCCTAGCATTCAGGAGGCAGAAGCAAGTGGTTATTTGTGAGTCTGAGGCCAGCCTGGTCTACAGACCGAGTTTCCGCACAGCCAGGGCTACATTGAGAAATTCTATCTCAGAAAAAAAAAGAAAAGTTGGGGTAATAAATAAACCAGCCCAGGTTTGTCTTGCAACTGAATAGGGATCATACACACAAGCATCTAGAATAGTACCTGGTTCAAGAGGTAGAAGGGTTAGCCAACACCTGGTATTACTAGTGCCATGCCCAGAAATCCCCCCAGGTCTCTCCCAATGCCATTCACACCTGAGCCCAACCCTTCTCCTCTCTCCTCTTCTCCCCACTGTCTTGCCTGCAGATGGTTCTCTCTGCTGTGTAAACTGTTGCTATAACAACCACACCGGGTTCCCAGCCACAGCTGCAGAAGAGACATCATCAACATTATCTGAGCAGCGTGTCACACGAAGGCTCTGGGCATTGTTAAAATAGGAAACATTTCCAGTAAATCTTGAGGTTCACTGGACAGGAGAGTCTAGGCTTGCCCTGAGCAGCAAGCAACCTGCCTGTGTGACTGAGATGGGCAGCCCATCCTCTGCCGGAGACCAGTCCACAAGCCCAGCCCAGCATCAAGTCTTTAGAATTCTCTCTTATCCTGTAGCCTGATGTCCAAAGAAAAAGGGGCAGGAAGTATTTCTCTAGAAGTGTAATAGAAAAAGATAGACCTAGCCCGCCATGGCTGTGTATACCTGTAATCCCAGCACTCAGGAGGCAGAGATAGGCAGATAGATCTCTGAGTTGGAGGCCAGCTCAGTCTACAGGGTGAGTTCCAGGACAGCCAGGGCTACACAGAGAAACCCTGTCTCAAAAACAAACAAAGAAAGAAAGAGAGAAAAGAAGAAGAAGAAAAGAAAAGAACATTAAAAGCACTCATCCCAAATAGGCCTGAAGCCAGAGCCCTCTTCTGGTCCCTTCTGGTCTCTTCTGGCCCCTTCTGGTCCCTTGACCCACAGTACTGACTGTCCTTGACCTAGCAAGGCCTTCCCCAAGGGGATATAAGTGCTAGTCATTGAGAAGTAGCTGTCCCCCGGGCCTTGTAGGCTTACTCCCCAAGGTCTCTGCCAAAGGCTGCATTTGTACACAAGGCTGTGTTGAAGCTGAGCTGCACTTCATTGCAGCCAACCATGTGGAGGTCCCTCTCTGCCTTCAGCTCACTGCAGAGATCTCTTTTCTTCCCAAAGGACCTTGATAGGTCATGATGGAAGGAGCCTGTCTCCTCACCGCCCCTGAAAAGTCATCTGCCTCGAGCCCATTGCAAAAGAACAGAAGAGACCTCTGGAGCATAGACTTGAGCCCCACCCACTTAGCCAAGGGGCTAGGGTTGAAAGGCAAGCTGGATTCTCTCTCAAACTTTGGTCTGAATATGAGCTTGCCAAGAGCCCATGGGTCTCCAGAGCCTACTTCTACCTCGGACTGGTTTGAATAATCCCTGCGAACCAGGCCCTGTTCTTAAACTGTCCCCGGGAACAGGGCAGGCACTGCCTGGGTAGATGGCTCAGTAAAGTTGATACTACAAACACGAGGCTGTTCTCCAAGTGTGCTAACCTAGAGCTGGGGTCTGGCAATACGGAAAAGCATGTCTGTCCCAGGAGTGCAGAGCCTGCAAGGAAGCAATCCTAAGCAAAACACAAAGGAAAAGAGGCCTTTGGGCAACTTCTCCCAAGCCTGAGAGTCAGACAGCTGCCTGTCTTGCAGCATTGCGGCATTAGCAAGGCCGCAGGCGGCTAAGGAGCTCTAGCGCCCCCGTGTGGTTCTTCTCTGCAGCAAGCCCCAGAGATGAATGAGATTGGCATCCCGTGGCTGTCTTACCAGAAGCCTAGAGATATAGCAGAAAACAGAGAGCCAACTTGTACCAGAGGTATTTCCCCATCACCTTGAGTGGGGATGTTGAGCTCCATTCTTTTGAGGAGTAACCTGTTTTCGAAGTGTGCATCCAAATGCAAGGATTTCCCAAAATTGGACCTTCCATCATATCACCTGATTAGGATCTGGCAGTGCAGTAGTAGATTCCTGGATGCCACCTGCAGCCCACCGAACCAGAAACGGGGGGCGACACTCTGACATCTATACTTGAAAGTGGGAGTTCTCACAGAGCTCAGCCAGGCACAAAGATCAGACCCATCTGCAGGGCATGGGTCCTCCACCTCCGTGAGAGCGTGGGACCAGACTACCAGAACTTACGTAGCCTCTACCCAGCTCCCTTAATTCGAGACTGACTTGGGAAACCAAGACCCAAAGAGAAGTCATCTACCCACGTTCTACAGCTGGTTGGTATGTCCCGTTGGGATTTTTTTCCCTCAATGAAAATCAAAACTGTCCCATGAACTGGGGAGACTCCTGCCTGCAATTCCAGGCCCTAGTGCCTATGCACACTTCTCTGGTTAGCCCCAGATTTGTGTGTAGTTCCTGGTTTTTGCATAACACCCCCATATGGCCAATGCATTGTTTCCTTAGGCCTGGCTCTCTGGTGCCGCATGCAGCAGCCAGCAGGAGGACTCCAGCCGGCCCACTCCCTGAGTGGCTTCTCGGGGTAAAGAGAGACTCCCCAGGAGTTCCTTTTTGGGGGCAGGAGCGCTGTGCAGATACAAGCACAGCATTTGCTGCACTGCAGGGTTCGGTGGCAGCTGCCTCTGACAATATTGTGACTTAAGTGGGGGGGATGAGTGGAATGATAGGATTAGTAGGCGAATAAATAGTCCCCCGCCTGTGTGCTCCTTGACAGTGGGGTGTCTCTGGCCTGTGGGCCCGCCCACCCATCATCCTCCTAGGACCTCTGGGGTCAGCAGATGATTTGCAAAGGGGTGTAGGGAGGGGACGGAGCTGCCTTTCAGAGGAGCTGCTGTGCTGTACCCTAGGGTAGAGGAGAGCTGTGCACTGGGTCACGCGTCAGCTTTTAACACTTTCCCTGCCACGGTGTAGGACTCGGCCTCTGCAGGGGTGGGCATGAATCCAGTACAAGATGAATGGAGTGGACCCCACAGAACTGCCAAGTTTAATTTGAGCCTCTGGGGTACCCTGGAATGTGCCCTTAGACCAGGAGTGCACTGGGGTGGCCTCCTGCTCCTGCTGGAGCTGGTAGACTTATCTCCTGGGGTGGAGGAAAGGGGTGAAGAGATTCAGATTCCCAGAGACATTTGACCCACTCAAACACAAAGTGCTGCTCGGCGAGTTCTGGCAGTCACGCGCGAAACTCCCCAGTGTCTTTTTCCATTGTTGCAGTGAGTCCTGGGAGGAAGCGGCCCACTGGTTAGGGCTGGACTCTTCTAGAAGCCAAAACTGTGACAAATTCCCAGAATTTCAAGATCTGGACCCTGTGCGGGGATCAAATAAGGCTGGGAAATTTTCTCCCTCTGAAGAGTGTTCAGAGGGGGCGTGTGAGAAAGAAATAGATGCGGGGAGGCTCAGTCCTTCCTGTTTCCAGGTCGTTTCCGCTGGCCTGGATTTCTGCATGGATCTAGGCCCAGGCTGTCCCCTGTGGTTAATTCTGGCTGTGATTTACCTTCTGCAGATAACTCTCAGCCTCCATCCCAGCCCACAACACTGGACAGTGGAAAAAGAGCCAAGGCCAGGAGTCATGGCAGCCCTGAGTCCCCTCTGTGGAGTTACTGGAGAGGTGGTTTCCATCCTCAATGTGAGAGGGTGGCAAGTGCTTTCAAGCCCCCTTTTTTCTCAGTCTGCCCATCCTGTGGGGCTTGCGCCAGCCACTCACAGCAAAAGCCAGTCTGGAGGTGAGGTGTAGACCCAGTTTTCAGTTGCCCTGCTCTGGGCTCAAAGGCTCGTGTGGGTTCTGAAACATTGGAAGTAATTAAGGCTTTGCCAATCAGTCATTGCAGTTTACTTAATTGCTGGCTAATAATTAAAACCTCACAGAATGTGGGAAAATCTGAGTCCTGGGTGACGGCTCCCCCTGAGCCTCTTCCTCTCGGAACTTGCCTGACTCTGTTGGAATTTACACTCTGAGCTGGAAGCTTGCTGTCCATAGCCTTCTTGCCCCAACAAGTTCCTGTTATCTCCCGCAGGCGAGACTAGCCCTGAGAGAGGCAGCTAGTCAGCTTGATGATGCAGAAGCGAGGCTTTTTCTCATTTGCCCCTACATCCAGGTGTGAGGGTCTCACCAAGCCAGAGCTTGGTCCCAGCCATCTGTGAATGGCAGAGAGTGGGGAGCTCCAGCCCTCTGCCCACCCACCTCTACCTTCTGCAGGCTCTGAGCTGCATTTCCAGGAAGTTTGCTGTGTACCAGGCGCTATGCTAAGTATGTTGGTCCTTAAACCTCACTGCAGCCTGACCAGGTGAGGCGCCCTCACCCCTCTTTCTGAGCCAGGGTCTCTCTACATAGCCCTGGCTATCCCAAAACTCACTATGTAGACCAGGGTGTTCTAGAACTCACAGAGATCCACCTGCTTCTGCCTCTCAGCGCTAGTTAAAGTCATGCTCCACAGTGACAGGCCTAAGAACTACGTTCTTGACACCGAGTTGAGTCAGTTTCTCCTCAGTGTCAGGTCTTTAGGTCAGGAGCCGCTCAGTCTTGTCATCTTTGGGAGGCCTGCCCCGTGTCTGATGCCAAGAAGAAATCTCACATCACCCTCTCCCCGTCCCCTGAGCCTTCCCTTCTCGTGCACAAATTCTCTCTCTTCCTCGAGAGTCTTTTAGTCACCTTCCTGTCACACAATGGGAGGCGTGTGTGTGTTTGCAGAACCGGCACACCATGGTGAGATGTGTCTAATCTGAGGCACGTATTGTAATAGAAAGAATAGGGGTTTGGAATCCAAATAGATATGATGAATCAAATTAAATACTGTGGAGTCATATGCCCAGCATCGTGCCCCACGTGTGGCAAACACGTCACTGGCACTACTGGCATTTCTGGGTGCGTGTACCTGTGCGTCAGGTATATTTGATTGTCGATCCTCAGAAAGACTCCATAGGCAGGATACTCTCTGTAGGCATAGACACACATATGCACACACACACACACATGCACACAGACACACATGTGCGTACGCACACTCTTTATCCCTGAAGCTATACCTATTCTGCAAAAACTTATCTGTACCATGCAGAGATGCCACATAGGTTGGGAACATCCTCAGCAGCAGTAGTGGGGAGACATACCTCAGCTCTGTTTTGCCCCCAGGTCCGCCCATGCTGAGACCAAAAGGTTTGTTGACCAAGATACAGAGAGGCAACCCCCAAGACATTGGGACTTAACCAGTAGAATAAAGTATAGCACTTTCAGCCTATACTAATGTCATCACAGAGCTACCAGAACCGCAAAACCTGCCACCCCCTCCCAGACTCTCACTTTCATCAGACACAGTGAAAACGAAGCAAGGCTTAGTTGTGGGCCGGGTGCTAGGCTGGGGCATGTTACAGATCTGAAATGCTGGGGGGTGGGGCAAGGTGGACTGAGTTCTTTTGCAAATACAACGTAATGTATTTTTAAGCTGAAACACTGAAAAAATGCCTTGGTGGTCAGAGGTGTGAATATTACCCTGCCACCCGAACACACACACTCCATACACACTCACACACACTCCACACACTACATACACACTCACACACTCCACACCCACATACAACTAGGTAGAGTATCTGTAACCTCTTATATTTATATAAGTCTGAGCAGCGAGACCCTTACACACACACACACACACACACACACACACACAGAGCACGAGCTGTGGAAATATAAGGTGGCATACCCTAGTTGGCCACCAGGTGGCACTGCTGAGACACCAAGGAAGTCCAGGGTGTAGGCTCTTCAGGACTGACCCAGCCCTGAGGCTGAACAGATCTGGTCCTCTCCATTAAATCAAGCTGTGTCCTGGCCTCCTTGCCTCCCCTAAGCCCACCCTGGGGGCTGAAGGTAATTCTGGCACAACCGTCTCCAGGTGGTTGTGCTTGTGCACCGTGACCTCCTTCCTACCTTCTCTGTGGCACACAGGACTGGGCTGAGCCATTTCAAGGACCTTGATGTCTGGCTTTTGAGAATTGTCCAGCCTTGGGGCAGGGAGGCTACCCTGCTCTACTCTGTTGATGTGGGAAAATGTAGGGGTTGAGGTGGAGGTCTCTGAGGAGACTGGGGCAAGAGGGCACCGTGACTGATATATCAAGAGTTGATATATGGTTCTCTGCCACTACCAAGATTTTGGGTTCTAGTTCCCATCATGCCCTGCTGTGCCCCGAGGCCTAGAGAATTAGGAATGAAGCTGGCTGACTGTATGACTTAAACATTTTTCCTTAAAGAGAGGGGGACATTTTTTAACTCCACAGTATCCAACTGCTACACACACACACACACTTTTTAAAAATGGTGGTTGCAGTCAGAACTCTTGGGATATGTTTAAGCACTACTGTATACAGTCACTACGCACAACACTTCTGACACAAGGATGTGCTGTCCAATGTCCAAAGAGGTGAGTTTCTTTCAGACTCTAGCCCTACGCTGTGCTACATGCTCGCTGTGTGACCTCAGTTAATCTCTCCAAGTGTCAGTGTTCTCATCTGTAAAATGGAACAATAGCCCGGATCTCGCAGAAATGTTGTAAGGATTCCACTGGATGATGTGTCCAAAGGCCTGGCATGCCCATGAGTCTCTGAGTGACTCTCAGTCACTTCCCTCTTTGGAAACACACTTTGGAGATGTGTGCATATTGGATCATTTCCATCAAACCCCATAGAAAGCATCACCCTCTTGTGAAGCCCGTACCTTAGCGCCATGTTCTAGGTTCCCACATAGGCACTTGAGAATTAAACATTAAAATATATAGGTGTACACTTTCTAACCCTGTGTCTCATGCCAAGCCATTAGTTAGAGACACGGAGCAGCTCACAGCTGACACTTGCCAGGATAAACAGGCATTGGCAGCCAGAGAGATGATGCCAGGACTGTGGACAGAGTGCAGAGCACTGGCATGGAGGCCTGCCGTTTGTCCTTGTTCCTTGGCACCATCATGGAGTGCTGTGTACATGGAACCGGCCATGAGAAGCTAGGGATGGGGCAAGACCCCAAGGGAGGGGAACAGAGAGATGGCTGGTCTTAGGGGAAGGTATCCCAGAGGCTCTGGGGAGAGCCATACACCAATGGCTCTGCCACCCCACCCAGCTTCTCTTGGCCAGCCATGCAGTGACAGACAGACACTGAGCTCAGTCTTAAGAAATAAAAAATAAAATAAAAACCTCTTATGGGATTCGGAAATGTTCTCTTTGGCAGCCAAAAGGAGCTTGCTCTCCTGCTGAGTCTGTGGGTGGAGAGAGACTGGGGCTGGGAGCAAGGCTGACTTGCCCAGAAGGCTGCAAGGGTTGAGGGGGGAGGAGAGGGCTTGTCCCACCGTCATCTTTCTGTGACTGATTGCTGAAGGCTGCCTCTTGAGGAAGATTGGGGAAGCTGGGCTCTGTTTGGTGACAGTGACTTTAGATCCCAACGGAAAATATAAAGCAACAAGCAGGGCCTTCGTTATGGTGTCCTCCCAGTGCCTGGCACCAAGTTCTGTGGGTGTCTTTGCTGTTTTATTCTTACTCATTTTTGGGTCTGTTTGGGGGTTTTGTTGTCTTTCTTTTCTGAAATAGGGATTCACCATGTAGCCTTAGCTGGCCTAGGAATTAGTATGGAGACCAGGCTAGGCTCAGATTCAAAGAGATCCACCAGCCTCTGCCTTCTGAGTGCAGGGATCAAAGTTGTACACCACCACACCTATCCCCAAGTGGGTATTTCATAAAGATTTGTTGGCTAGGTCAATAGAAGGGAGAGGAAGGTTCTTTGCCTTGCATCATTTGGATGCTGTTTCCATCCTAGATGGGAGAAAGGATGGAGCTTTGTTTACAGATAAAGGCTCACATTGGTCCAGGCTAATGTCATCCTGCCCAGAAACCAAGTTGAGCAAAGTGGTCCTTGACCGGTCCAGATTCTGGCCACACCCATGCTTCTTTCTCAGTCAGAATTCCAGCTCTTGAATAGGATCTCAACTGCCCCATAAAATGGCTGTCATCTCCAGCTCCCATCAGCCACCTCACCTTCGGGAGGCTTTATCAGGACTACCTCCTAGGCCGCCGCAGAGCAACTCCACATGTTCCCAAGCCTTCAGAACACTGACCAGGGACTTGTTGACGGACTGAAACCGACCACATAGCAATATTCATATCATGGAACCAGGCAAACACTGCCCATCAGTGGGTCCCCTCTTCTGAGGGCCCTAAGAACACACCAGCAGAGTGCTAGCTACCAAGGAGGTTCCAGGGGAGTGCTCCATTTCACTCCACCACAGGAAACCTCACCTGTGACCTCTGCCTCTGCTGTGAGAAGAGCCTTCCTAAGCCAGAGGCAGTGGCAGTCACGCCCCTGAGGGTCTGGAGGGAAGGCAGTGGCTCTGTCTGCAGCCCTTGTCAGGCTTGGGGCTTCAGCAGGCCCAGTGCATTTGCGGAGGCCTTTAGAGGACCTGCTCTCTTGGTCATCTTAAGCGGGTGATGGCCCAAGGCTGGCTTCGGGAAGATATGCTCTGGTTTCCCTTTCGTGGCCCCCAGGTTCCTCAGGAAGGCCTTCCCATTCACCAGCTCCTCTGTTCTCCTTGCCAGATCCAGAGTCGCAGAGAAAGAGGACAGTGCAGAATGTTCTGGATCTGCGACAAAACCTGGAAGAAACCATGTCCAGCCTCCGGGGCTCCCAGGTGACGCACAGGTAAAGCTTGAGCTGCCCTTGGTGATGTCTTCTCCCTAGGTCTGGAGGGCAAGGCCTCGGGCTCACTCCACACCAAGTGGCATTGTCGTCTGTGAACAAGGGTGTTTGGATCCCCACATTGTCAGCGCTGCAGGGAAAGGGGAGTCCAGCACCTCAGCAGAATCCCTGTGCAGTCTTGTCTCTGCTTATGCATGAACATGGGATCTCACTTAACTGTATCATCGTGAAAACTGCTGGGTAGGGGTGGAAGACCAGGTGTGCGGTCTGTCATACCTGGTCTCTCCTTGGGCCTTAGTCTCCTCATCTGTCAAGGTGACATTGTTTACTAAACACCACATCCTTCTGGGATGCTAGGACCTGGGTCCTCTTCAGCCCTCTGCCAGTCTGTGTCTTCTGGCTACTTCTATCACTCCTGAAGGAGGGCCGAGTACCTGGCATGGTCCACATACTGTCACCCACAAAATCAGCCCCATGGTATCCCTCTTGTCCCCCAACCCTTACAGAAACCCCCAAGCCTCCACTAAAGGGTACACACCTCTCCCACAGCCCTTTCCCCTAGAGCAGTGTTCTGGCCCCAGCCCTTGTGAGTCAGAATTTCCCATTCGGTTCCTCTGGGCTTCCCTGCACTGCTCAGATGAGATCATACTGTCAGCCCTAAGGGGGACAGAGGGCCCAGCTAAGTCCTGAGGAGGGAGGTGAGCAGGCAGCCAAGGCTGGGAAATCACGAGACACGGACATAGAGGCTAGAAGCCTGGGTATTAGGAACCAAAGCCTCCTCAGTCGAACTAGAGGTGAGTTCTGCTCCGTCGGTTGGTGCTAAAACCTGACTGTAAGGCTGGGGCACAGGCTTAATTGGAAAAGGACTTTCATTAGCTTGGGGCCTTGTCTGTCAGAGGAGTATCAAGACATACTTGCATATCCTCCAATTAGGCATCTTGATCTAGGTGGGGCGTACCATGACTGCTGCCAATGCTCATTTTAGGAGCTTGCATCCATTGGCCTAGTTCTTCCTGTTGAGGCTTTCCTCCTTCTCTTACCTCCTGCATCCCCACTCATACCTAGGTAAACCAGGCCTTATTTGCAGACATCTAAGCATCTCCCTGACGACGTAAAAGGAGGTGATCAGGGGAGTCTGGGGAGAGTGGTCAGTGTGGCTTCAGCAGTCCCAAGACAGTCTCTGTTCCATCCCCCAGGCCCTAAGCAGGAATCAGGTAGAATGGGGCTCCCACTCAGCTGAATCACCCAGAGGTTTAGCCACCTATAGACGAAATTTTGAACATCCTTCTCTCCACCCCCCCACCCCACCCCCCGGCCAAGGAAGTTTCTGGAACATCTCTCAGTGCCAAGTCACCCGCCAGCATTGTGCCAAAGAAGCCAAGAATTGCTGAGTCTCTATGAGAGTTACACCCCAGATGACTCACTGCAGAAGTAGGGCAGAGGCAGCTGCTCTAGGCTCCTGGTGCCCCAGGCCCGAGGAAGTAGGGAAGACTCTGCTGCCATGAGGAAGGGAAGCCTGAAGCCTTCCCTTAGTGCTGACTACTTGTGACAAGTGCCCTGGGGCCTCTGGCTCCCCTCTCCCTCATGGAAAAGAAAGGACCAGCAAGAGCCTGTGTCTTCCGTTTACCATGGACGAGGGGTCACCACTTCTCCTGGCCTTTGGTTTATAATTCTGGTCCACACTTGCACAGTCCATACCCCAGGGTCCTGACTTTTATGGCTCTTTCGCTTTTTAAAGTGCTACCAATCAATGTCTCCCTGAACCTTGGAGCGATAATATTCCCTAGGCTAGGAAGAGGACCTGGAGAAGTTGCACCTGTTAGACCCACGGGCTGATGGGAGCAGCTGTGTGACCATACAGTGTGGGGCACCAGCCTTCAGAGCGAACATAGTCCCATCCTCCAGGGTCTCGGGGTCCAAGGGGTACACCTGCCAAGGTTGCTGTCACCCTGGAATTCACGGGGTAATTTAGACTCAGTTCCTTTTTGGAAACTTGCTTCCTCTATTTCTGTAGGTTATGCTTCCTTCAGCAGGGAGAGTCTGGGGTAGGGACTGCGGCTGGAGAGGAAGCAAAACTGACCTCCCCAGGGAGACCAACCTGGAGCTGGGCCCCAGCTGCAGGTCAGGAGATCAGCTCTGAGCTAGAAATCCTTTCCACTGAGATCTAAAGATGAATTTTGATGCTTTAAAAAAAATAGAGCCTCAAAATTGGGGAAGAGGTGTTTTATGTTCAGAGAGAGTAGGCCAGAGACAGAACTGAGTGAGGAACCCCCACTGCCTCGTGCGCTTGTTACCATGGTGGACACCAACTGCCCACACCAGTTCCCTTGGATACCTCTGGATACCTCAGGCTCTCACCATGGTCTGTCGCTTATCCACCTCCCACCCCCCAACCCCCCCCAACCCCCCCACCCCCGTCGTCATCAACAGTCATTTCATGGGCAGCTCATTTCTGTTAAGCACTTACTGCACAAGGCCCTGACCTTCCTCTGGGGCGAGACAGCCCATACTGCATTCAGCATAGCCATCCTGGGACTGTTCCCTGCTGTGATTCCCTTGTGAAGCCCTAGAACACAGGGTGAGAACCAGGGCTGAGTTACACCATGCCCATGGCTTCCCTGCCATCAGGGGCTTCTCTTTTCCCCAGGAGAAGGTGTCGAGGTCCACAATGACTAGAAGCTGATGGGGAACTACAAAGGATGCGCCCAGAGGGAAGGATAAGAGTAGGCCATCTGGGAGTACTCAGGAGGTCACTAAATGCCCAGAGGTCAGCTGCAAGGACCCTGTCATGCTGATTTTCAGGACTGGTGACCCTTCCTCCCATTTTGCGAAAGAATAGAAAGAATATTTTCTCAGGCTCAATAAAGACCATTTTGGAGGGCTTTTTTTTTTCCAAGTAACTTTATAAAAACAACAATAATAACAATAATAATAGCAATCAATGTCTGCTTCCCATCCCAGTCCTGAGAGTGGCTGTGAGAGGGATCTGGTCACAGATCAAAGACTTTTCTGCTTTGTTTACCTCATGTCTAGCCATGGGTGGCTTCAGATGACCCAGCTTTGGTGACCCACATACATCATGTCATTGATTCAACCCTGTCTGACTTTAGTCAGGCCAAGTGATAGAGAAGGGTCAAAAGTAACGTGGAGTGGCACCATGGCTAGGCTTGGTGAACTTAACAAACACAACCCGAACCATCCTGCCAGATCTCAGCCATATTTCCTCTCTGGCCCTGTTAGAGAAGGTTCCAGGCTCTCTAGCCCCAGGCCTTCTGGTATTAGCCTGCCTGTGGCTTCCTTGGCCTGGCCTGATGACTTGAATGCTTGGGAGCCTGGATCTTGCTGTATCTCTTGTCTGTTTTCCTGGGTCCTCTTCTCTATACGGTGAAGGCCGTGTCTGTTCCCCGTTCCTCCACTTCCTCCCCTGGCCTATGGCTAGAACCACTCTTCCTGGGGCCTACTTCATATCTCAGGTTCCCAAAAGCTTGTCTTGTACCTTCCATATCCAATTTTAGGTTTTCGTAGATCTGGTACCCGGGAATCAGCTAGTCCTTTGCTCACTGATAGACAGAGGTGATGGCCACACCCTGGGCAAAGTGAACAGTCAAGTTCTTCTGAGCTCTGGTGATCAGTAGCCTCCTCTCTTCACAACCCACCAGGCCTCACTGGCTCTTTCTGATTGGGTAAGCATCTTGTACCTAACAGGCCCACTCAGATCTGTATGGCTGCAGCCCTCCCAACTCTACAAACATTACATAGGGGAGGCATTTTCCCATCTCACCATTAACAAAGTAGCAAGATTAATTTATTTCTTTGGGCCATTTGGACCACCAAAAAATGACCCAAAAAAGTATTAAACATTAGCCATATTCACAGTGTAGGCTCTTGGGAGCATATGGGATTTGTATCTTGGCTATTTAGGATAGTTTTCCCTCGACAGTCTGAGATTACCCGTCACCAAGGAACATACACTCAGAAACCTCTACAGAGGGGCATCCCAGTGAGGGGACAGGGTACAGACTGGTTGGGCTGAGGACTAAACCTACGCCATCTGCTCTCTCCACAGCTCCCTGGAGATGACTTGTTACGACAGTGACGATGCCAACCCTCGAAGTGTATCCAGCCTCTCCAACCGCTCTTCTCCTCTCTCCTGGCGCTATGGCCAGTCCAGTCCCCGGCTGCAGGCTGGCGATGCACCCTCTGTTGGGGGCAGCTGTCGCTCTGAGGGGCCGCCAGCCTGGTACATGCATGGGGAACGGGCACACTACTCCCACACGATGCCTATGAGGAGCCCTAGCAAGCTCAGCCACATCTCTCGCCTGGAGTTGGTGGAGTCCCTGGACTCCGATGAGGTGGACCTCAAGTCCGGCTACATGAGTGACAGTGACCTCATGGGCAAGACCATGACAGAGGATGATGACATCACGACAGGGTAAGCACGGGGGCCCTTGGACAACTGGTGCAGGAGGCATGGGAGAACAGCAGGAAGAATCGTGGCGTGAGATGCCTTAAAAGTGGAGTGGAGCTCAGCACGGGTTGGCTGAGCTGTGACAGAGGGGTCTGCGGAGGGCTGTCGTGCACGCTGTGACTGCCTCTGCAGTCAGATGTGGCTTATTCTGGAGGGTATGGTGGGTGGGGCTGACAGCAGAGGAGTTGATTGATCCATAAGGATATGCCCTTATTCTCCTCCCTGAGCCTGTCCTCCAAAAAGCCTGGCCCAAAGAGCCC
The DNA here is from genome assembly GCF_950005125.1 of Chionomys nivalis. Classification (NCBI taxonomy): domain Eukaryota; kingdom Metazoa; phylum Chordata; class Mammalia; order Rodentia; family Cricetidae; genus Chionomys; species Chionomys nivalis. The sequence continues at coordinate 83,543,934 of NC_080090.1, forward strand.
TAGGAACCTTTTGGAGGCCCAGCCCTTCTGCAAACCGGATAGACTGCAGATTACTTAATTTGCTTCCACATCTGCAAAAAGAAACTAAGAATGTCACCTCCTTCAACACGCTGAGAGTAGAACGAAAGTGCAGGTCAGACGGCGTGGGGGCGGTGGTTCTACTTCCCCTGCCTGGGGTTCCTGGCCTCCTTACCTTGGTCCTTGGTTTACATCCTTGGGTTTCTGCTTCTGCAATCCATCGACTGATAATGCACATCCTATTCTCGACCCCAGTCTATTAAACCTATTCCCTGCCCTTGGACGCCCAAGGACCCTCACTCAGCTTACGTTCTCTGCAATAATAGACAGGGTAGACATGGGGAGACAACTTGGACGGACATGGCTATCTTGGAAGTGAAAACAGGACAGGAAGAATTTGAGCTAATGGGGTTCGGGACATTCTGACCAACTTTTTTGAGCCCTGAGGCCAGAGAACTGCATGGTTCTGGAAACTTCTCTAGGGTGTCTCTCAGTAGACTGCCACTTCCATTCTTCCTTCATGGTTTTCTGGGGTCTCCACTCCTAAGACACCCCATAAAGCAGCAGCAGCCCTTCCCATGTGTCTCAGGTACCTAGGATCACACTAGTACAAACTGCCACTCCTAACAAAACTCTGCAGCTTCAAGGGCATGGAAAACACTGAGCTGAGTTCCAGGCCATCCACCACTCCCAGCCCGCAGCCCACCCATGGGGATAAACTTGGCAGGGCTGGTCATGGTCTGTCCAGCTGATGAGGCTGCTCTGGAGCAAAACAACTGACGCATGAATGGCTTGTTTACTGCCTGGCAGATCCCAGGGGCAGTCAACCTCATGCTCAGATCCATCAGCCTGGAGCGGGGATAGAGAGAAGCCGTGCTGTGTTCAGGCTCCAGCTGCTGCTGTGGTCAGAAGCCTCGGATGGGGAGAAAGGAGAGCCAAGGTGGCAGAGAAGCTTCTCCCAACAGGCCATATGCCCTGGGAAGTGCCAGTGTGGAAATATCAGGTCCCTGTCCTCTGATGTGCCAGCCCATAGGCCAGAGAGAAGCACAAGGTCTATGGGGGTGGGGGGTGAGGGTTCAGGACTGCAGCCACCTCTGTGCTCGGGGATTCCAAGACTGGCAGGACCCTCACCCTCAAGGAGTCCCCAGATCTAGCAGCATTCTTACAGCCCCACTAAGGTCCCCAAAGTATGGAAAGGCACAGGGCTCCTGCAGGAGAAAGCAGTAGGACTTGTAGAATTAACTGTCTGAGCTTGAGCTACTGAGTTAACCTCTGTATTTTAATCTGTCTATCAGCTGAATGCAGATAACTGCATAGCAGGACAATCTGTGGCCTGCTATGAAGATAAAAAGGATTAATATATGTAAAAAGGCAATATAATTCCTGGCTCCATGTAATTGCTCACTGTTCAGCTGTTGGGACTGTTGGTAGAGTCCCAGACTGATGGACAGACATGCCCTTGCCCTCAGAGAGTGTACAGTCTATACTGGTCCCCACTCAGAATCAGCAGCAAGGCCAGATCTAGTAGTAGCTGATTAAAACTGGGGACATAGATAATGAGGTGTGGGGCACAGAAGCTAAGGGGACGAGGGGAAAGAAGAGATGTTATCTTTGTCTAACACTTAGCTCCCACCTCTTATCCTCTTTTCTCTGGCCAATGTGTGTGCCCTTGGTTGCGTTAAGAAAAAACAAAAGTCCCCAAGACCTCGGCCTCTCTACTCCCCCACAGCTGGGAGGCCAGGGAAGCCTGGAGTCCTCCATGGAGAAGATATGACAAATGGCTGTAATGACAACATCCACAAAATAGATGAGAGCACTAATTGCAATGCTAGTTTGCAATGTCATTTCATATGTGTCTTTTTTGGCCACTTTTCAATTAGTGGTAATTTTTCCCTAGTTTTAAGTGTTCTCCATCCCTGAGTACCTGTGCAGGACCATAAATATAAGGCCATTCCAAATGTGCTTAGGGTGTCAGCATTGGAGGAAATAAGTTCCTGGGGCAGTTAAATGTTTTCAGATGACACGTTGTGCTTTTATGTTAAAGCAGGACAGCCTGGATTCCAGGAAATCCTTAGGTGGCCCAGCAGATCTAAGCCACCCTTCCTCGGCTTCCATTAGTACTCTCATTCCCCTTGTGGTTCTCAGCCAGATTTCCTCATCTATAAAATGAACCGGTTAAGAGCACTGACTGCTCTTCCAGAGGACCTGACCTCGATTCTCAGCACCCACATGGCAGCTCACTCCCTATTCTAGGTAACCCACGCATAGGGATTCACACTACCTCTGTCTTTTTGTGGTGTATGCTACCCAGCATAATTCCATCAAAGCTCATCGCTATTGTGTCAGAGTTTCCTCTTCATGGTTCAGTAGCGTTCACTGGTTGTGTGTGATAAGTACTTTTGGATTCCCGGTAGTAGGTTTCTCCACCAACGCAATAAGCCAGATCAAACCGAATTAATAAAGCCAGGTTTAATCTGAGCAAAGCACTCCCAGGTGACTCTCAGGCCCTGTAGAAGTGAGGCGGGGGAGGGAGGAAGAGAAGTCACACCGACCTGTGGGCTTAGTCTTAGAAGCTCTGGAGGAGGAGCCGCTGCTTGGCAGGCTTTCTGAGGGGCAGGGTTTGGAGAGGGAGGAGGGGGCCTGAAGCAGGGCCTCCAAAGGAACATCATATGCCATATTTTGTTTGTCCTTTTATCTATTAGCCATCTTCTAGGTGCTGAGAATCTTGTTACCATGAACCTTGATTTTAGTTCTTTGGGATGTATTCCCACAGAGAGGAATGGCTGGCCATACAGTGATTCTATGTGTTCTCCTTTGAGGAACCACTATACTATTTTCCACTGAGACTGGACCATTTTACATCGCCATCAATTCTACATTCTTGAAAGTCTTGCTGTTTACTAGTTTCTGGTTTTTAAAAAAGTAGCCATCCTAACTGTGCAAGTCAGCTTTCTGTTACTACAGCGAAATACCCGAGATGCTTCTTTAAAGAGGAAAGTTTTGTCTGGGTCAGGGTTTAGAGATTTCAGTCTCGTTTCTTTGAAGCCCTTGACAATGCAGAACATCCTGGAGAGGACTTGGTGTAGCCAACCGCCCCCTGGGCAAGAACAATGTCTCACAGCCTTTAACGGCACACTCCCAGCAACCCAACACATGACCTAAAGGGTCTAACACATGACCTCTGTGCAACACTTAAATCTAATGGATGTTAAATAAAATTTCATTGTGTTTTTTCAGATAGAATTTTTTTTTTTTTGTTTGGTTGAGGGGTTAGTTGGGTTTCTTTTGGTGGTTGTTTAGTTCTGGTTTTTGAAACAAGGTCTTACTTAGCACAGGCTGGCCTTGGTCTCACTATGTAATTGAAAATGACTTTGAATGAATTCCTGGTTCTCCTGCCTCCACCTCCCAAGTTCTAGATTATAGGAATGTGCTACCATACCTGACTTTTGTTTCATTTTTTCCTTTGATGAAAATAATTGTACATATTTCACTCTAGGTGCACAATAAGATCAGATCAAGCAAAGGACATATCTATCCACCAACCAAGACATCCTTTCTCTGTGTTAGGAACATTAAAAATCCTCTCCATCAGTTATTTTGAAACATACAATTAATTGCTGCCAACCACAGAACATTAGAAGCTATTTCTCATACTTTAGTAATGCCATAGCATATTAAAAGTTACGCTTGGGGCTGGAGAGATGGCTCAGTGGTTAAGACTATATGCTGCCCTTGCAGAGGACCTGAGTTTGACTTCTAGCACCCATGTTAGGTGGCTCACAACTGCCTGGAACTCCAACTTCAGAGAGTTTCCTTGCCTCAAGTGCATGTACAACAGATACACACACACTCACTCAGACACATACATGCTCACCTCCCCACACACACACAAAATTAAGAATAAAACAAATCATCTTTAGAAGTTACTCTTCAGTCCCAGCTGTACTTCTGTGCTTGTTAGCCATCTTCCCTCACCCCCCCACCCCATACACTGTTAGCCATCTTCCCTCACCCCCTCCCACCCCATACACTGTTAGCTATCTTCCCTCACCCCCTCCCACCCCATACACTGTTAGCCATCTTCCCTCACCCCCCACCCCATACACTGTTAGCCATCTTCCCTCACCCCCTCCCTCCCACCCCATACACTGTTAGCCATCTTCCCTCACCCCCCCACCCCATACACTGTTAGCCTTCTTCCCTCACCCCCCTCCCTCCCACCCCATACACTGTTAGCCATCTTCCCTCACCCCCTCCCTCCCACCCCATACACTGTTAGCCATCTTCCCTCACCCCCCCACCCCATACACTGTTAGCCATCTTCCCTCACCCCCCTCCCACCCCATACACTGTTAGCCTTCTTCCCTCACCCCTCCCTCCCACCCCATACACTGTTAGCCATCTTCCCTCACCCCCTCCCTCCCACCCCATACACTGTTAGCCATCTTCCCTCACCCCCTCCCTCCCACCCCATACACTGTTAGCCTTCTTCCCTCACCCCCTCCCTCCCACCCCATACACTGTTAGCCATCTTCCCTCATCCCCCTCCCTCCCACCCCATACACTGTTAGCCTTCTTCCCTCACCCCCTCCCACCCCATACACTGTTAGCCTTCTTCCCTCACCCCCTCCCACCCCATACGTTCCCTAGCTCCAGAAGCCACCATTCTGCTCTCTCCTTCTGGTGAGACCCACTTTTCAGCTCTCACAAATGAGTGGTACAGGGCCTAGGAACATGAACAAGGAGCACGAGCCTTCTTGCCTGACTGGTGCAGTTAGCCCAGAGTTCTCCATTTTCATCCACATGTCTGCAAGTGGCAGAATAGCATTTTCTTTATGGGTAAATAACATTCCTTCATGGATGTATGCCACATTTTCTTTATCATTCATCCATCAGGTTGGTTCTGTGCCCTGGCCATTATTAATTGTTCTGCCATAAGTGTGTGAACGCAGTTGTATCTTCAGTATACTCAGTCATGGCATTGCTGGACCACAGGGCAGGTCTATCCCATTTCTAATTGCCTGAGGAACCACCATGCTGCTCTCGGTGATGCCTGCCCTAGTTTTCATTCCCATCACCATCGTGTAAGAGTTTCTCACTCCACAGCCTCAGCCAGTATTTTCTGTTTTCCTCTTTTAAATAACAGCCTTTCTAATAAAGGGGAGGCAATGTCCCATTATGGTTTTGGTTTGCACTTCCCTAAGGACCAATGGTGTTGAACATCTTTAAGTGATTATTGACCATTTGGAGTTCTTCTTTGTAGAAACGTCTCTTCAAACCCTTTGCCCTTTTAAAAATTGGGTTTTTTGGACCTTGCTATTAGGAGTTCTTTATATATTCTGGGTAGTAATCTTTTATCACATATATGATTTATCAATATTTTCTACCATTCTGTGGGTTGCCCTTCTTTTTATTGATGGTGTCCTTTGATGCACAGACACAAACTTGTTTGGGCTTTGGTTTGTGGCAAGGTCTTATTAAATAAGCCAGACTGGCCTCAAACTCAATATCCGCATGCTTCAGCTGCTCAAGTGCAGGAGCTGCAGGCTTGCTGCGCCGAGCCTGGTTCATGGTGTGTGTGTGTGTGTGTGTGTGTGTGTGTGTGTGTGTGTGTGTCCATACACGCCCGCGCTGTGTATTGGGGGTTATCACTATGTTTTTAGTCTGGTTTTGAAGTCCTGGCCTCAAGCAATCCTCTTCCCTCAGCCTCTTTAGAAGCTGGGGCTCCAAGCATGCACCATCTGCTAAAGGTTTTCACTATGGAAAAGTCCAGTTTCTGATTTTTTTTTCTCTTTGTTGCCTGTGCTTTGGGTACCACATCCAAGAAGGTACTGATAGACACAGTGGTATATAGCTTTTTCTCCTGTGCTTTCTTTGAAGAGTTTTTATAGCTAATTTAAAAAGAAAAAAAAATCTAAGCATCCTAGGCCTGCCCAGAGCATCACTGCTGCCCCAGGAAAACACTTTTTCTAAAAGTTCTCCCAACAGTTTAAAGATCTCATCTCGTACAGAAATGTCTATAGTAGCCTGACAGCCTCTTTCAGCCTTGGCTTGCCCGGGCACAGTGGCAGGGACCTCAGTCCCTTTCACACGATCTTAAGTTCTATGACAAAGTTCTTTTCTAAAAATAAAATTATTTATTTATTTATTATGCATACAATATTCTGTCTGTGTGTATGTCTACAGGCCAGAGGAGGGCACCAGACCTCATTACAGATGGTTGTGAGCCACCATGTGGTTGCCGGGAATTGAACTCAGAACCTTTGGAAGAGCAGGCAATGCTCTTAACCACTGAGCCATCTCACCAGCCCTGACAAAGTTCTTAATATGCAGCTGGACTCTGAATTAAAATATTATTACCATCTAGGAAAACTGAAATAAATGGAATTCCTCATTTGAGTATGATAGCAGGTAGCGAATGATTGCTCAGTATTCTCTAGGCAAAAAAGAAAAAATGCCCCCACCTAATGTCAGTACTTTCTAAAATGAACTGGTTTTCCAGACCCCTCATGTTCTGGTGCCCCTCCCATGGAAATTCTCAAGTTGTCAGCAGTCACTTAAAAGTTGGCACCTATGCTAATCACCTGCTTGACACCAGAAGCAGTCCTGCAGGGCGATATTCAACCCTCAGCACTGCAGGCTGTCACAGATGACAGCTTGGGACATTTTTACCCCTTGAAAAGACAAAAGGAATTTGTTTTTCTAAAAATAGTGGGGTCTGGAATTTAATCTAAGTAAGAAGATAAGGCTCCCAGCCATCTGTCCTCCCCATTCCCAAGCTTCCAGAGACAAGCGGGAAGGAGCTGAGGCCAGAACCAGACTCAGGTGCTGGGACTGAGATGGAGCATTTCAGAGAGACAGGAATTCAGAATCCCCCTCACCCCACCCTACCCCCATCCTATCCCGGATGTGGTTCCGACTTGGGTCTCCATGTCTGTCTGTGTCAGGGCTGGTCTGGGTGGGCTGTGTTGGAGCTCTGTGGCAGTAACGGATGGGAAGCAGAAGGCCAAGCCAGCCATAGCCCTGCCAAACCCCACAACTCCAGGGGGTGCTGTTCACAGTGCAGAGAGGTGTGCCATCTGCAGCATTTGCCGGACTGCCATAGCACAGCCTATGCCAAGGGCCACGGAGCAGTAGACAGCATCAGCGGGCTCCATCTTGAGGGAGCTGTGGGTAAACACAGAGGGACTGTGGTGTCTGTCCGCCACATCCGTCTCTTCCAGGTGGTGTCTGCACTCTGTGTGTGGCTAGATGTTCCAGCTCCTTGCTTCCTCTCCCATCCCCTCCTTTTTCTCCCTCGCCTGTCCTCTTGAACTGTGCTTGGGGGCTCAGCAACAGATGGGATTTGTTTCCTCTTTGGCTCTAAAGTATCCTGGCGTTGAAAAATGTCAAATAAAATAAACTGTGGGCCCCTGCCTTCTCCCAGACTGGCTCTTTATCCCAGAGGCACTGAACTCAAATCTTAAAGAGACACCTCCAGTCTCATAACACAGCCTCCCACCTCTGCCTCCTAAGAGCTCCGTCCACTGCTCTCAGCTTAGCCCACACCTGACTGCCAGGCCCGAAGATGCTCATCCAACTCTGCCAGGGACAAGCGTTCTGCATGGGTACTGGGTTTGCACAGAGAGAGCTGCTGAGTGTGGTTGGGCAGGGAAGAGATGTCCTGAGTCGTCTTCTGCCTTCGCCTTCCGTTTCCTGGCTGGTCTCTAGGCATCCCACTGGTGGGCAGCTAGACCATGTCTGTCATTGGCCCATTCACATGAGGGGGGAGAGGGGGAGGTGTTACACATGGGGGGGACCAATGTTCAAGTGCAGGAAGAAAAATCAGTTTGTCCCCTGAAGGAACTTGAAAGCTAAATGGGAGGTAAGGGCTAGGGATGTAGCTCACACCCTTGCCTAGTAGGTATGAGGCCCTGGGTTCTATCCCCAGGTACTCTTCGCATCACTGTGGTCAGATACCCGAGAAGAAACTTAAAGGAAGAAGGTTTATCTTGGCTCACCAGTCTATCGTGGCAGGGAGGCAAAGTGACAGGAATGTGAGGCCACTGATCAAACTACAGCCACTGTCAGGAAGCAGAGAGCAGACAGGACGTGGACCAAACGATAAAACATCAAGCCCTACCCACACAGTGACACACTTCCTCCAATGAGACTCCACCTCCTAAAGGTTCCACAACCTTCCAAATGGTGCTTCCAAGTGTTCAAAAGCATGAACCTATGGGGAACATTTCACATTGAAAACTTAATATCCTCGAACTGAATGAATGAATGAATGAATGAATGAATAAATAAATAAATAAATAAATAAATAAATAAATAAATAAATGTTAGATCGGATATTTTCTGGGTCTGCAAGAAATGAAAGGATGTGCAGTTAAAGTAGATAATGGTTGTTGCCTCTTGGGGACAACACCCAGCAATTGTTCTGCAGATTTGTATACACAGCCGTGGCTGATGAGTCTCTGCATAGGAAGAAGCAGTGAGTTAATTGTAGAATCTGGAGTTCAATCCTAAGCATTTGTAGTTTGATGTGTGGTACCAAGCAAGTAATCTAACCTCTCTGAGTCTTAATTTGTTCATAAAAACAAAACTAAAGCTAGGCATAATGGTGCACACCTTTAATCCCAGCAATTGGGAGGCAGGAGTAGGTGGATCGCTGTGAGTTCAAGGCCAACCTGATCTACACAGTACCAGGCTAGCCAGGGCTACACAGTGAGATCCTGCCTCAAACTAAACAACAAAGCACAAATAGATTTTTAGCCAGGCTATTAGTGCACACCTTTAATCCCAGCTCTTGGGAGGCAGAGGCAGGCAGATCTTTGAATCTGAGGCCAGCCTAGTCTACAAGGAAAGTTCCAGGATAGCCAGGGCTACACAGAGAAACCCTGTCTTAAGAAACAAAAACAAGGGGGCTGGAGAAGTGGCTTAGTGGTTAAGAGCACTGGCTGCTCTTTCAAAGGACTTGGCTTCAATTCCCAGCAACCACATGGCAGCTCACAACTGTCTGTAACTCCAGGACCAGGGAGTCTGATTCTCCCATACAGACATACTTGCAGGCAAAACACCAATGTGTATAAAGTAAAATTAATTAATTTAAAAAAACAAACAAAAATAATAAAAATAAAATTATTTTTGCCCTGTGAGGCCCTAGTAGAAAAGATATGTAAGAGTACTTTGAAAAATGTATAAGGATGTTGGCTTAAAGTATTTATTCTAATCTCAATTTAGGGTTCTATTCACTTAGCTAATGATTTTTGTCTTAGAGGTTGTTACAGTATCAAAATAAAATTCCCTTTCTCCCTCATTCCCTTCTTCCCCTTCCTTCCTTTTAGTTTTGAAAATAATTTAAAGATTTATTTTACTTTATATGTATGAGTAGTTTGCCTGTGTGTATGCATGTTTGTATATATTTATGTTATGTATGGATTATGTATGTATACATATCTCAAGCATGCCTGATGCCCACAGAGGCCAGAAGAGGGTATTTGGTCCCCTGGAACTGGAGGTACAAATGGTCATTGTATGTGTTACCTATCAATTGCTGTGATAAAATACTATGACCATGACAACTTATAAGAAAGCATTTAATTTGGGGCTCATGGTTCCAGAGGGTTAGAGTCCATGGCAGCATGACAGGGAGCATGGCCATAGGCGAACAGGCATGGTGCTGGAGCAGTAGCTGAGCGCTCACATCTTGGTCCACAAGCATAAGCTGAGAGAACTAACTGGGAATGGCAACCACACCACACCTCTGTTGACAGAAGTTTCTATCCCACCTGGTCCCACAGCCATTCAGTCCCAAAGAAACACACAGAGGCTTGTTGACCTATTAGCTCAGGCTTCTTATTAATTAACTCTTACATCTTACATTAATTAACCCATAATTCTTGTCTGTGTTAGCCACATGGCTTTCATCCTCTGCATCTGGTGACAACTGCAGACTGAACCTTTCCTGTTCAGGTTGCCTTACCTCTATACTTCCTGCCTGGCTACTGGCCAGTCAGCCTTTTATTAAACTAATACAAGTGACAAATCTTTACAGGGTACAAGACTATTGTCCCACAGCACACCTCCTAATCCTTTCCGAACAGTTCCACCAACTGGGAACCAAGAATTCAGATACATGAACCTAAAGTGGGGCAAACCACCACAGTTGTGAATCACCATGGAGATGCTGGAAAACGAAGCTGGGTTCTCTGTAAGAGCAACAAGTGGTCTAAACTCTTCAGTCTCCTTTACCCTGTTTGACAGAGTCGCATTATGTTGCCCTGGCTGGCCCCAATGTATAGTCCAGTCTGCCTTTGAACTCTTTGTATGTGTACGATAAATGTATGTTTATGTGAGTATGTGTATGTATACACTCTTTATTTATTTATTTTTTAGACAAGGTCTCTCCCAAAATTGAAGCTCACTAACTGAGCTAGATTGGAGTCAGTGAGCCCCGGTGCTGGCTTTAAGGATGCTTACTGCCACGCCTGACTTTTTTACATGGATGCTGGAGAGCCAAACCCAAGTCCTCATACTTGAGTGGCGAGAACTTTACCAAACAAGCCATGTATCCTTATACTCTTAATCTTCTGCCTTCCATCACCAAGTTGTGAGGTTACAGGGACATCCCACAAAACCAAAACTGAAACAGAGTCACTTAAACTTGGTAGATGATACACTGAATTTTGGCTTTGACTTATCTTTTGGAGTGGTCTCATTGTTTTTAGTGCTATCCTGAGATCCCTTTGGTTCTCCCGGCATTCAGTTAGTTAGACAGGCTTTTGAGAGCAGGCTTATCAACACAGGGATATCACAACTGCCAGAGCAGCAGAGTGGCTAAAGGCACACAGCCAGCCTGCGGGTTCCATCCTGCCTCTCCCTCGTCCAGCCAGGTGAGGTTAGATGCACGTTCTGTGTCCTCTTTTGGTACCACAGCTGAAAACTGTGGACCACAATGCCTCTGTCTCACACCATGTGAGAATTAAGTTTGTTGCCATATCTACTCTGGAAGCATTTACAAGTGTGTGTTTGCCTTCATGCTGAAAATGATGTTTCTAATCCTCACTGGGAAGAAGAGGAATTTATTTGCTAAGCAATGTGGACTTGTTCTGACCCCTTTCACTTGTGCATGCAATGTTCTCCTCCGCCAAATGGTGCCCACATGTGGCTTGGGATCTGAGTCATGAGTACAGCATGTAGCATGTAGAACTAAGCTAATTGCAGGGATGGAGAGATGATTCCATGGCTGGGTACCTGCCCCTCTTCCAGAGGACCTGAGTTTAGTCCCTAGCATTCACATTAGGGTGGCTTATACAACTGCAGCTCCAGGGGCTCTGATCCCTTCTTCTGGCCTCAGAGGGCACTTGTATCACATGTGTACACACACAAACACACACATAATTCACACACATAATTAAAAATAAAAGAAATTTATAAAACAAAGAACTAAGCTAATTGTGCACAGCTCACAGTGGCTGGCCTTTCCCCCATCATGACCTGGCTCATTGCGCTTGCTGTCCCATACTCAAACATCACACAAAGAGTAGTGTGAGCTGGTGTCTTAGCTCCTTGTGTGCTGTTATAACACGATACCACAAAGAGGTCAGTTATGAAGAACAGAAATTTATTTCTTACATTTCTGGGAGATGGGAGTCCAAGACTGAGGGACCAGTCTGCTTAGGACCTTCTGTGGGGGAAAGTGGAAGACCAGGGGAACGAACATACATGAGAGAGGGGGCTTAACTCATGCTTTATCTGCCTCCACCATAACCAGCCATGAATCGAGGCTGTCACTGAGGATTTTCCAGCACACATTCCCCATCTTAGGTGATCCATTAAACCGTACAGGTGGGCAGCTCCAGGCGGAGCAGATCTGAGGCAGGGATGGCGTGGGCCTGAGAAAGAAGATGGGGTGTGCACAGGTCATTGCCATAGGCATCTGAGGCTTGAAGATTTCTAGGAGGTTAGTGACCCCGCAAGGGTCCAGCAAAGAAGCTTGGTCATTTATCTTTCAGCTCCCGCTCATTATTGAACACAGCAGCTCTAGAGGCACTGAACGGCACTTTCAGCTTGTTCTGGCTGGGTCACAGACTGGGTCTGTAGGAGAGCAGTGAGACACAAACACCATGAAAAGAAAGTAAGAAGCAAGAGTAGCAAGGTGTGCGTAGAATCAGATTCTGGGCGTTGGTGTGATGGACGGGACTAATTTGAGAGAGTCCTTGGCTCCCAAAATTCTATTCGTTCTCAAAACACAATAGTGGACCATCCTCTGTCTGCAGAGTTAGTGGGTATCTTGTGCTGTGTCTCTTAAAACCTGGAGTAAGCTAGGTATTTCCAGAGGTGCTGCTGGATGCATGTCAATTACCATGGTAACTGATGCCGACTGAGGAGTGGCCCCTCCTTTGGGTGCCCTAGTAACCTACAATCGAGCTGCTGGGGTTTTCGCTTAGTGTGATGACATGCAATCTGGCTGGCAGTCGGGGAGGACAGGCGTTAAGGAAAGCGCTACCAGCCCTGCCCACCTGTCCACCTGTCTCCCTGTCCATTCCTCTCTCCTCTTTCACTCTCAACCCCTCCTTTGTTCCACAATCCATGTTTGGTTATGCACCAGCTGAGCTCGTATGTGCCTGGAAGTTTCATGTAAGCTGACGTCCCCAAAAGAGCACAAGTTTGGAAGTGTGCTAAGCTGGGGCAGATACCATTTCCGAGGCTTTAGGAAAGCCATTTATGCTAAAGTATAAATCATAATATGAGGCTGGGATTGTTGTTGGAAGGCAACAGAACACAATAGATATAATATGCATGGCATACAGTAGGTGCTCAGTATATGTAAGGTACTTGGTATGTAGTAGGTGCTCAGTACTTGTTTATATACTCCCTTCTCTTGACTTTCTAGAAACCCAAAGCTATAGAGGCCATCTTTGAAATAGAATTTTCCTGCCTTGGTGGCCATGCTTGATTGCCCTGCTCATCTTTCCCAAATACCCTCTCATCAGAGAGCTTTCCCTAATTTGCCTCATTAGCATAAGATTACTATCTGACTCTGGGTTGTTTGGAGCCTCGTGTGTACAATTTGCACTATAGTAAAGAAAGGCCCATCGCACTTTTATGATTCCCTGACAGTTGTAAAGGAGCAGCTTATGAAACACTAACATGGAATTAGCTCATTTACTCCCAACAATATGAATTAGATATTCTTTACCTTGATTTACAAGCTAAGAAATGGAACTCAGCCTAACTTGCTTCGAAGCAGCAGATTCCCAGCACAGCCCAGGCCTGACTCCCATCCCAGGCTACCACTGCCTTGCTGTGTGGATCTTGTTTCCTAAAACCTGGGAGCATGGCGGAGAAGAGATCACATGATTTCCACTGGAATAGGAGCTTAGCAAACACAGACACCCTGTCTTCTCCTGTCAACAGCTTGGGCTCTCACAGGCTATTGAATGCCCAGGGAACCATCGCTAGAGACCCCTGCTGGAATGCCCCTAAGCAACCTCTTCATCTTCCTCACTTTGGGGAGCCACAAAGTGGCCACAGCTGGGAGCTCTGGGCCAACAGCAAATGGGCAACCCAAGCCACTGAATGCGTGTCCTTGTTTGACTCTGGCTCAGAGACAGAGCTGTCCCAGGATATTCCTGAGGGGCCAGTTCAGGCCTCTGGGCTATCAGATGTCTCTGGTCAGCCAGCAAAGGCCCATTCACTGCAGTTGAAGAAAGGCCAGCAGCCCAAGCAGGAGGCTTACCCACCAGGCTCTGCAGGAGGATTCCCCAAAGAGGTCTGAAGACAGAATTACTCTTGCTTCACTATCCTGGTGACAATGGAGCAAGCACCAGCAATGCAGGAAAGTCTGGACTTGGAAAGCAAAGTAGAAAAGAGAGATCCAAAGCATGGGGCTCTGTCAGAAGTGGATAGACACTCACTAAATATGCAGGGCGGGCTCCTGGAGAGAGCAGGCGGGAGAGGTGCCCCGTGGGCATGTGCCGCAGACTGAGCCGCGCTCGGTGTACACCCAGGAGCTGGAAGGAGAGGTGGACACTGTGGGAGGCCCCTCCGAGCTTGTCTGAGAGGTGGCCAGCTGTAGAGGCAGTGCGTGGAGGTCTCTTGAGGATACACGGCCGCCTATGCACAAGTCTATGTAGGGCAGCCACATAAACACAGTGTTGGGAAGGGGGCGGGACTTCCAGGAGGAAGTGAATGACCTTGCACTTGAGCCAACACAAGGTGAACAGGTGACATCTCCCAGCCTTCATGTCTCCCTTGTCCAGTTTGTATTCAAGGCATCCCCCAGGAGTTCTCCTCCATCTTGGTTGGCATCTCCAGCCCGGAGACAGAGCCCTAGCTCTGTCTTGCTCGTCCTTGCAGTTCGCTCTTTCACACCCCCCTTCTCACTGCCACTCAGTACCCCAGGCTTCCTCCACTGCCCGCCTGACTTCATTCTCGGACACTGTAGTCGGATGACAAGGGGCAGTTCAGGATTGACACTCTCTACCCACGCATGGCCATAGGGCAGCTTGCAGCAGAGATACCCAGGGCCACTGATGTTCCACTGAATAGTATTAGGTGAGGGACAGGGTTTATCTGGCTGTCGTTTCCCACTTCAAGCCATAATGAGCTTGGGAAGAAGGGCCCTGGGGATAGCCAGTGGTTCCAGCCCAGGCTGCAGTGAGCTTTTCCCAGATATCCCGTTTTCCGGAATTGGCCTGGGCAAAGCACTTCCGTGTGTGCCTCCCGCTCAAAGACTGCCCCACTGCAGTCTGGGAGGCAGCAGTTCTACAGTCTCTTACGCCTCTGCCAGCACCTGTGGGTAGTTTCCTTTCCTTGGGAAGCAGAGTGACATTCTGTAGAACATTCTAGAGCTTCATTGACTATGATTCAGTTCTCAGTGTGCTGCTCCCTCCCGGCCTGGGATGCTACCTAGCCTGTTCTTGCTTCACTCTGAAAAGAATGATGATGCCAAATGCCCACATCGTGGTATTTGTTTCTACATTCAGTGCTTTATAGAATACCTACTGGGTGGCAGACTCTGCAGATGCAGAAGAAACCACGGGGGCCTTGTTCTTAAACTCGTATAAAATACATAAAAATTAAAATATACTCTTAAATGATGCTGCCCTATGAGGAAAAAGCATGATTGAGTGGAGGGCAATGGGCGCAGGCCATTTGAGATGGGGTGGCGGGGAAAGCTTTCTTTGCTCCCACAAACAGAAGAGCACGTGCAAAGGCCCTCAAGGCAAGAGTAAATATATGTTTAGGGAATCAGAAGGAGGTCAGTGTAGCCGAAGCAAAGTAAACAGAGACAGCGTTCCGAAATGAGGTCAGGAGTTAGCTAGGGGCCAGGTGTGCCACGATGAGGGCTGTCTCTTGTACGTGAGAGGGGAAACCTCTGGAGGACTTCAGGGAAAGGGCGATGCACCTTACTGTGTGATCACAGTGACACTGGGGGAACCAGAACGTGGAACAGAAGACCTGGGCAATAATACAGGCAAGGGCAGATGGTCGTCGCCCCTGGCGTAGAGGCCGAAGTATGAGGGCTTTGGGGATCAAATGAGATGACATATGTACAGTACCCATAAACACACTCAGACATGCTCATGGACACACCGCTTCACGCATCTCCCCATCCGACACCCCCAGCTCATCAGGCACTTGCCAGAGCAGCAACCTTCCCCGCTGCCTTTCTTCTCCCTCCCCAGTGTCCTCTGTGTCTTGCTCCCAGGGATGGTAAGGAAGGTCCATGGAGATGCTAGCTCACCACGGAAGACTACTGAGACTCCCTTCTCTGCATTTCCCAACTGCAGGGGTGGTGGGAAAGGCGGGTTTTGGCAAAGGTTATATAAATATTTGCTGAGCAATAACACAGCTGGGAGCAGGGCCCCTTCCTTCAGCTGGCGCCTTTGCCACCCTAGAGAAAGCTCAGCTGGGACTAGGGAAGGGCTTTGGAACTCTCCACTACGCATCTGCTGGCTCTCAATGCCCCCATTCAAACTGTTCCACAGACTGGCCTTCCATACCTTTCGTTATGTGCCCTATGCTGGCCCTATGGAGGGATCTGATTAGAAGTGATACCACTGTCTGGAGAAACCCTAATATAGAAATCAAGAAACGTGTGTTTGCATAGGAATGCCACACACATCAATTATTCTTTTTTTTTTTTTTTTTTTGGTTTTTTGAGACAGGGTTTCTCTGTAGCTTTGGTGCCCGTCCCGGAACTAGCTCTTGTAGACCAGGCTGGCCTCGAACTCCCAGAGATCCGCCTGCCTCTGCCTCCCGAGCGCTGGGATTAAAGGCGTGCGCCACCACCGCCCGGCACATCAATTATTCTTTACGGGTCTTATCTGTAGGAGGGCTGTGGCTGGGCACAATGACCTTTCAAGTCTTTTCAGTGCTGATCTCTGAGTTGAATCTGGTTCAGGCTCCCTGGTACCACCTCCAGAAACGGCTTGGAAGCTGTCTGGGCCTTGAGGCGAGAAGGAAAATTCATGCTAAGAGCTATGAATGACCTCAGGCATACCAACAGGTCAAGAGATTCATTCATGATTCCTGAGCTAGGACTGACATCATCATGCCAGCACCTGTGGGCAGATTGCTTTAGGCCACTCTTTGAACCCTCCCAGCCATGAATGATCTAAAGAAAGTGTAGCAAAAGCTACCTGGCCTTAGATCCCTAGGCTGTTTAAGACAAGAAACTGGCTGGGCAGTGGTGGTGCACACCTTTAATCCTGGCACTTGGGAGGCAGAGGCAGGCGGATTTCTATGAGTTTGAGGTCAGCCTGGGCTACATACAGAGCAAGTTCCAGGACTCTAGATATTTCTCTCAATCAAGATTTGAGAGTCTTTGGGAGATCTGGGGTAGGTCTTTGAAGTAGGATTAAGGATGTAGCCAGAAAATTTCCTAACAGTTCTACCGTGGTATGGAAATAGGGGTCCCCTTGCTAAACCCCTTTCACAAATCATTCCTCTCTCCTTTCCCAAGCCAACCAAAAAAGAATTCATTCTAGCATTTCTTTCTTTCTTTCTTTCTTTCTTTCTTTCTTTCTTTCTTTCTTTCTTTCTTTCTGTCTGCCTGTCTTTCTGTCTTTATCACTTCACTCTATGCCTGTCACTGCCAAGACACCAGTGGCGGTACATATTAGCACACACATTTGTCATTTGTAAACTTAGGAGGCTGAGACAGGAGACTCACAAGTTCAAGGCCAGCCTATGCTATATAGTGAGTTCTGGGCCAGTCTGAGCTATGTGCACAGTGAGATTCGGTCTCAAACAAATGACAAAAAAGGAAAATAAAGTTTTCACTAGATTAGCTCAAGTGTATGGAGTAGTCTCCGTGCTCAACCATCCACAGAGCGGGGTTCTCTTAACAAGTTAGGACCTATGGAGTGGGAAGGGTTTTCCCATTTGAGAAGTTCCACAGCCTCCGAGTTGGTGAGAAAGAAGAAATCAGGCAGGTCAAGGGACAAAGTGGAAATCAGGTATGTGGTCAGATCCCAGATAGGTGATACAAGGCACCAGAAACTCTTAGACAAGCGACCTTAGAAGGAAGAACATGCCAAATTACCTGACCAGTATCTTTTGCTTGCCCCGTTCTGACCAAGCGTGCTGGTCTCTGAGGTTACTGTCAGGGACATAACTGGAACCACTCAGAAACTCTTTTAGGTGTCTTTACTGAAAAGGGGACATTGTCTAAGAGGAACTCAGGCCTGAGCCCTGACACCTGTCAGGGATCCTCAGGATCAGGGAGGTGGGGGTAGGGAGCACAGATCATCCTCAGGAGCCTGCTGAAGCACATGAATCTGGGCTCTCCGCTCTGCTTTGGACATTCAAGTCTTTCCAAACCTCAGTTTCCCCTTTGTAAAGGGGCCCTCTGATGCTGCTGGCATGGGAGATAAATGAGGTCATAGCTCCTGAGGGATGCCAGAGGAGCACAGAGGGCGTCTATCTGGCACACATAGGCCTTTTTCCTCTCACCCTTGCTGGCTGGCAGTTCTTTCTGGAAAAGTGCCTGGTACCCAGCTCCCTTTCAGCAGGTGTTTTCCCTTCTCTCAAAAAGAAGCACTCAGAGTCACCCCTTCATGCCTCTCCCCTGTAGCCAGGGCCACCACGTCACCCCCACTCTGCTGCAGCACCTCCGTGGTGGGCAAGGCCAGGGCCCCTTCAAGTGCAGGAGTAGGAGGAATAGGCCCATCAACAGGGCAGGCCGCTTTCTTGACTTCACAAAAGCCAGGCAGCATTCCTCTTCAATGCTGCAGTCCAATTACCAAAGTGCCCTGACCTGTGGGCTGAAAATAGCAGGTGCTAATTTGCATCCTATTTATTTAAGTAGCGAAACCTCTGGAGCCTTGCCTCTTCCTCTGTAAAAGCCCACACTAGAAAAACAGGTACGCCATGCCGCGAGGTGCAGCTTACCCTTGGGGGAGGAAAGAGGAACACACAGAGGGAGTCTCCCGTGAGACTGAGCTGAAGTCCGGCAGCTCAGAAATCCATCTTAAGGAGGAGGGCTCTAGAGATCCTCTTAAGCAAGGACCAGAAAGCTGAGAGCCCCTCCTTGTGGCTGAGCGGCTGGTCAAGACTTGTTCACATTATGGCCTACCCCCCCACCCCCCTAGTCCTTCTAGGGGGCAAGAAGATGGAGTCAGAGGAGGCTGTTGGGGAGACAAGCCGGCAGGTATGAGGAAGAATATGGCCCTGTGGTCTCTTGGTGCCTGTGAAGAAATGCTCAGGGACCTTGTATATGCCAGCAGACACGTGCATACACACACACACACACACACATTATTCCTCCAAGTAAACTCCCACCCCTTACACTTCCTCAGATCCTCCCTCCAGCTCTGACCAGAAAGCCACAAAGAAAAAAAAAAAAAAAAAAAAAAACCTTATGGAAAACCTACAGCTTGATTTGGAGAACAACATCCCCTGCTGATGACATTCTTCTGGCTGACACAGCCATTTTATTCAGGATTCATGCTGGCTGGAGCTAAAGAGAATCCCTCCCGGTGCTATAAGCTGTTCCCCAGATGACCCAGGCCAGCTCAGCACAGCAGTGGGGCCAGAACAACCCCCCCCCCCAGAAGGGACTGTACTCATTCACTCTGTGTAGTTATTGTGAGGATGAGAAGCCCAGGACGGTACCAGGATGCGGAGCCAGGGTAGGGGATAGATCCAGGATGGAGGAAGGTATTAGAGAGAAGGTATTTGCCTAGCTCTTTACTTCCTGCAAATCTGGTGTGCTTGAGAAGTGCACCACCCAAACTCCTTGGAATCTGTAATACAGTCTCCTTGTCCCACCATGCTAAGAAGGATGGGTGGAAGGATCACCCCAGAGTTCCCTCTCCTCGCATCTCTAAGTGTGTTTGTAGACCTTAACAATGGTGTGCACCTGTAGATAGAAACCCCCTCCCCCAGCCTAGCCTGTTCAAGGACAAAGGTCCCTAGAACTGTGATTCATTCCTTGGAGCTGTAGCCCCAGGTCAGTGCCCCTGGGCAGTCACCGATGGAGGGGGGGGGAGAACTCAAAGCCTCGTGAGACCCTCCTCAAGGCTAAGAGGAGGCAGGCTCTCAGAATGTCAGTTCGCTCCTTCCTAAAGCAGATGTCATGAGGTCTAAGAGGACAGAGGGGATCAGTCCCGCAGTGCTGCTCAGACTCCAGAGACCACTGCATTGTGGTTCACAGTCATCCTAGCTCAGTACTCAGGGCTTTTTACACTTGTAAAAATTTTATTGATATGTGTGTGTGCATATGTGTGTGTGTGTGATTGTGTGTGCCATGGCTTATGTGTGGATGTCTGAGAAGGATTTGAAGCAGTCTGTTCTCTCCTTCTACCATGGCTGTCCAGGGAATTAACTCCAGTCTAAGCTTGGCAAGAGGCTAAAGCCTTACCACTGAGCCATCTTGCCGGCCTCATCGTGGTGCTTTTAAAGGAAGAACTGCAGATAGAATTGATCCGTTTCTCAAATGCGATCTGCCTAGCTTGCCCAGCTCACATCTGGCTGGAGACTCAACCACTCTTCCTTTAAGGCTTGAGGACTGGAGGAAGCAGGGGAAACTGCGTGCATCCACAATGTCAGTGGTTCCTACCTTGCTACTGCTGTGTGTGACCCTTTCATACAGTTCCTCGTGTTGTCGTGACCCCAACCATAACATTATTTTTGTTGCTACTTCATAACTGTGATTTTGCTCCTGTTATGAATTTTAATATAATGAGGTGACCCTTGTGAAAAGGTCGGTCGACTCCCCTAGGGGTCGTGACCCAAAGGTTGAGAACAGGGGCTATACGCAGACTTCCTTTCTTTTTGAGTGAGAAAGTCAGGTGTGGCGGCTTGGCCCCCGAGGGCAAAAAGAAAAATTCCAAGATTTGAGCCCTGCTATCCGTCCCACTATTTTTCATGCCCTCCGTTAAAGACGGTTGTCTTGGGATTGTTTTCTCCCTAGTCTGTCATCGGAAAATGCCTCTTGGATGAAGGCGCTGACTCTACCTTGGGGACCGAACGCCACTCCCAACCCAGCCCCTTCCACCCCAAGCACACCTCTCACCTCTGCTGTAGTCCTTTGGAATACCAGAAAGCTGCTTTCGTCCCACCCCTTAAGGGTATCCGGAACAGGGAGAGATCACATTATTTTACCCCACCCCTAGCATAACGGTCCAGAGCCAACCTCTAGCAATATGGAGCCCCATCTGACCCTCATCTTGTTTCAAGGATGGGTATTTGAATTCAGTACGCCAATTTTGAGTAATTTGTAAAAAACCTAAGTGGGCGAGGAGTAAGCTAGGAAGGACCCCTCTGCGGGGAGGTCCTGTCCAGGCCTCTTCATCCCTTCCCACCCGTACACCACCTCCGCTCCCTGCCCGGGAGACTCGGAAATGCCCAGCTGCTCACACCCCCTTCGACCCCTTCCGCGTGAGGCGAGCCTCCCACCAGACCGCTGCTGGCATTCAAGGGGTTAACTCCGGTGCAGCCCAGGTGGAGGTCGAGGCCCTCAACCCCCACCACCTCTGCACCTTCCGGATTCTGAGGCCGCAGAGGCCACCGAAACCGTGGAGGCTGCGGTAGCTCTTTGTCTACCTGCTCTGGGCGTTAAAGAGCCCGCTGGCAGCCTGCTTTTCTGGGGCTCGGGACAGAAGTCAGCGACAGAGAAATTGGGCTCTGTCGCTTTAAGTACAGCTGGAGCCGTAAGTACTAGGCCGGCTGTGCAGAGAAAAAGGGAGCAGAGAGCCGACGACCGGTTCGGCGTCCGCCCCTCCGCGTGGTCGGCGGCTCTTACGATTTGGGGTGCCTGCCGCGTGCCAGTCGAAGGCTGTCCCGGGTGCACTGGTTGCTCACCCACTGAATGGTCTCCTGAGCCGGGGAAGATGCTTCATCTGCCCCTGCCCAGGTCGGGAAGGGCAGCGA
Organism: Chionomys nivalis; assembly: GCF_950005125.1. NCBI lineage: Eukaryota > Metazoa > Chordata > Mammalia > Rodentia > Cricetidae > Chionomys > Chionomys nivalis. The sequence continues at coordinate 83,565,324 of NC_080090.1, forward strand.
ATTTCCCCCGCAGGTAAGCCTGGAGTCGGTTTAGGGCATCCCCACCCGCGAGGCTCGTCCTGGCTCCTGCACCCGCGGCCTTGGGGCGGTGGTGTGGGGTCGGCAAGAGGAGGGTCTCCTCTGCCAGAGCGAGGAGTGCTAGCGCCCCAGAGACTCTGGCTTGCTGCTGTTTGGGTCTAGGGGTCCGGGAGATGCATGAAAAGGGGATTCTGGAGAGGGAGCTTTGAGTTGGGGAGACCTGGATGAATTCAGACAATAGCACAAGTTGATTGAACTCGGAGGTCTGCGGTTTGCGACTGCAAAGCTGGGTCAGGGTCCTCAGGGACCAGGGCCGGTGTCTGGAGAGGGGCTGTCCCTGAGGACCCTGAAGCCCTCGCCTACTCAACCAAGGTTACCCTGCAACTCTGGGCTCTCCATTTGGGAAGGAGGTAGTGGGAGATCTAAGGAGAAGACCTGAGGGAGGGGAGGGGGCATTGCATCTGTGACCCCCACAGCTGTCTGGATCCCTTGGATCTGTGCCCTGGGGAGGAGTAAGAATCTGAGCGTCCTGTGATTTGAGGAGACTCACTGTGAGGTACAGCCCTCTGCTTTAAGGTGAGGAAGGCACGTAAGGAGGCTGCCCTGAAAGTTGAGGTGAATGTGACTGTGGCACCAACACCCTAAGTTCCTCGAGATGGTTTGGAAAGTACACCAAACCGAGAGAAGTGGGCATCACAACAGCCTGTGCCAGGACTTTCTGGGCTTTCTGAGAACTTCCCCAATCTTAGGCTATCATCCCGAGATGGGCACTGGGTTCCCTCAGACCTGGGAGACTTAGGGGAGTTGGAGGGCCAGAGGTTGACTCAGAGAACCTTGTGCGAGGTGCAGTGGCCACGCCTACTGCATGCTTTGCCCCTCACTCTCTGGGGGAGCCCAGACTTGCCCCCCCTAGAGACTTGTTCCTGCTTCCTGGTGATTCCTTAGAGGGAGCCCCAAGTTGTAACTCTGCTTCACACAGAAGGGAATGAAGGCCTGTTTTCTTCTGTGAAACGGTGGACACAGGCCCCAGAACTTTGGGTCCCCAGCTACAGTACACAGGCATCAGCCTTGCAGAGCCTTGGAAATGTATGGGATTTAGGGAAAGTTGTTCCCATGGCTGGTGAGGCGGTTTATGAATGAAAAATATATCCATTTAGGGACCTCCAGGGATTCTTTAGTTGAGACCTTGGGCCGAGTTGTGTACACAGTTCAGTGACTCTTGGAGAAGGTGGAAGGAAGATGTGGTTCATAATCTCCAAGCTCCAACCCCATTGCCGCCCTGGACTCTGTATGTAGGTTCTACGTGGGGTATGAAATTGTAGCATCACCTCCTCTCTGAGCTTTGTCCATTGCTTCTCCTCAATCCCAGAAGGCCTAAAGACCCTCCAAGCGGTTCCCAGCACCCATCACATCTTCCTCCTCACAGCCACCTTCTCTAGGTACAAGGTTTTTTTTTTAAGTTGATATTTTTCCTGTCCCCTTCTTTGGCCCAATGTCACTCCAGAAGAGTCATCTTGTCCCCAAGGAACATGGCCTTTGTAGCCTAACTTAGTGCCCTACCCTGAGGCAACAGTTGTTGAGTACACACCTGGCTCAGTTTCTGGGCAGGTGTGCAGGGCTGGACCCCTTCTGCCAAAACCCAGAGAAAGGAGGTCTCATTATACCTACCTCCCCAGGGTGCAACCGAGCCAGCCTGTGGTTTCCTCTCCATCCAAGCCGAGATTTGCAGCCTGAATGTGCATGGTAGGCAAGGAGAGAGGGGGTGTCGTAAAGCGTAGATCAATCTTCGAATTGCTACACTTCAGTTATAAAGCTTAACTAGCCTGGCTCTAGTCCACAGAGGGGGAGCTTAGCCAACCCATGCCTTTTCTCTGGAGAGAACCAGAAACTTCCTGGAAATGGTGGTGTTTAGCTGAAACCAGTAGGGGATCAAAGAGATCCTCTCCCTGCATACTCCAGCTGCCCTTAAGCTCAGCAGATAGATAGCACCAGGAGGCTGTGGGATACAAGATGAATGACTTAATTGGCCCTCAAATGCTTCACGACCCCCTTTTGATCTGCTCTCAGCCCCGTGCCTCCTTACCCTAGAGTCGATGCCCAGGATTGCTGCCTCTGCCGTGGAATGATGTGTCCATAACAAGTCTTGCACACCCCAAGCAGTAGGGTCTCCTGGAGAGACCTGTTCCCTCCTCCTGTGTCTTCCAGAAAGGAAATCTGAAGTCCACCCACGCATCCCCTTCAGCCCTCCAACTCCTTCCTGGAAGTGGCTCTAGTGACCTGGGAATGGGTACGGTAATACCTGTTCATGGCATGTGCCTCGCACAAACCACAGAGCCACACAGCAACTCCCTAGGACAGAGTTTTGGCTTGGCACAAACTCAGTCTGTGTGAGAGGACCAATGCCTAGGGACAACAGAGCCGATGAGCTGCTTCTCGTTAAGGGGTTTTATGAGGCTAGACAAGTACACCACAGGCAAACCTCATTTGCAAGCTTAACCTCTTCCTGAAAGGCCTCTGCCCAGACTTGGAAGCCTGGGGAGCAGGGAGCAACTTAACCAGAACAACGGAGTGCAGAAGCAATCTGGTTCCAACTTAGGAGTCTGCCACCTTTCCTCGTTATACTGTGCCATGGTGCTGTAAAGCACTACCTACACTGAGGGCTCTATGGACACACATTTAATCTTCTTGGCCGTGGAGGGTGTTTCTCTATTGTTAGCATTCCATCTCACAAATTGAAGGAAGAGATGGAGGGCAAGCAGACATGTCTAAGATCACAGTGGAGGGACCAGTCATCACACCCAGGTCTGTATGACTAGAGAAGCAACCCTAAAGACCATGATATCAGGAGACTGTTCCCACGGGCACCAATCCCGGCCCCTAGAGATGCTAAGTAAGGTTCTGAAGTTGAAGCTAATTGGAGGTCTCAACAAAGTCCTTCGTTAGCTCGGGTTAGCCTGAAACTCTGGCAGGAATGTCGTACACTCGGAGTCAACTCACCGACTTGTAAGTCACCTCACTGCTGACTGGCTTTGATGGGACAGAGGTTGCTAGTCCACTGCAGTTTCCTTTTCTGAAATGGGCATAACTCCTATTTACCTCACTGGGGTGCAGTAAGGATGGTGAGATAATATGGAGGGCGGACTGCTTTAAACACAAGCTTATACAAGGGCAAGTAAGGTCCCTTCCACCCACCCAGATCTCCCCAACTCTTTAGGTTTTGTTTTTCCTCCTCCTTCTCTTCTTCCAGGGCTTCTCTGTGTAGCCCTGGTTGTTCTGGAACTCACTCTGTAGACCTGGCTGGCCTCAAACTCCAAGATTTGCCTGCCTCTACCTCCTTAGTGTGGGATTAAAGGTGTGCACCACTATGCCCAGCCTGTGTTTCTTCCTTTTCATCCTTCCAGGTTGCTGGGGCTCTAAGGATGGAGCCTGTCAGTATAATAGTCCAAACATCTCCTTGACTTAGAATCTTTGATTTCTACTCAAGTTCTTGATTGCCTACCTTTAGATTTTTGATAATCTAAATTCTACATTTTTATTGTATACTTTAAATTTTGATGGCAACTTACATAAATATAATCTATTTTTAAAAGTGATCTGTTTTTCAAGCAGAAATATTCATTCGGGATTTACTGTGTGTAATAACTCTGTGCCGGCTACTGTGTTGAATCCCAAAGATCTTAGATTTAAGTTATCAAGTCGTTTGCTTATTCTGCAGACCCCAGTGAGCACTTCAGATGTTGAACCTGACAGTACGCCCTAGACTGTAGTACTGTGCAGCAAGGCAGGCATAGGCCCCACATTTCAGAAGCTTTGTAGTCTTACAGTGAAAGCAGACGAAATTAATAAGCACAGACCAGTGAGATGGCTGCATGGGTAAAATCACTTGCCATGCAAACCCGACCAACAGAGCTCGGTTCCTAGATCCCAAGGTAGAAGGAAATAATTAGTTTTCAAAAGTTGTCCTCTGACCTCCATTTGCACATTGTATGCTTTCACCTGACATGGCCATACCTGCATGCTCATACAGTATACACATACAATAATAATAAATACACATTCGCCTGGCATGGCCATGCCTGCACTCTCATAGTATACACATGTAATAATAATAATAATAATAAATACACATTCGCCTGGCATGGCCATGCCTGCACTCTCATAGTATACACATGTAATAATAATAATAAATACACATTCGCCTGGCATGGCCATGCCTGCACTCTCATATAGTATACACATGCAATAATAATAAATACACATTCGCCTGACTCTCATATAGTATACAATGTAATAATAATAATAAATACACATTCGCCTGGCATGGCCATGCCTGCACTCTCATATAGTATACACATGCAATAATAATAAATACACATTCGCCTGGCATGGCCATGCCTGCACTCTCATATAGTATACACATGCAATAATAATAAATACACATTCGCCTGGCATGGCCATGCCTACACTCTCATATAGTATACACATGCAATAATAATAAATACACATTCACCTGGTATGTCCATGCCTGCACTCCCACATATCATACACACATGCACATACAATGACAATATATGCAAATTTAAGAGTTGATAACGTTCCCACATTTCAAGCTGTGAGAAACACAAGAGCAAACAATGACAGAAAGATGCAGTATGATGATGAAGTGTGGACCGCACACAGGAAGGGGCCATCTTTGGAGGTACCATCCTTGAAATGGCTGTGAATGACTTCATAGGGGAGGTGGCATTTTAACTGCATTTTAACTGCATGGACATGAATCTATTTTAGAAGTGGGGAGAGTCACAAGGGGTGTCATCCTTCATACTGTCTGCCTGGTCCTCCGTCAGCGTAGCTTCCTTAGTTGTACAGACTCAGCCTCTAGGGCAGAACCCTTTGAGACTGATGACTGATCTGAGCATGATGTGACACAGGACATCTGGAAGCCTTACATAATGCCACTGGCTTGTTCTTTTGGGGCCTAGAGACCAGTGTCATCTCTAGTTAAGTTCAGGAAATAATAAACTGTCCTTGCCCCCGACATTAAAGCACAGATAACTCTAACTTCGGGGATTTCCTGGGAATGCTCAACTTGTGGATGACGCTTTAAATTTTAAGAGACTTCTGAAGACTCTCTCCATCTCCAAAAAAGGAAAAGGAAAAATCTGAGCTATGATCTCACTACATAGCCCAGGCTGGCCTCAAACTCACAGTCTTCCTGAGTCAGCCTCCCCAGCTCTGAGCGTGTGCACTGGTGTGTGCACCTACCCGGCTGGGGGAGAAATCCTGAAAAGAAGTCGAGATCCTTTGTCACCACTTCCTTCCTTGTGTGTACTTGCACACAGATACAGCGTGTTGATCTCAGTCAAGAAATGCTTGACGCTACCTGTGGGCTGACAGGAGGCCTAATTTTAAAAGCCCTTCTAAACTACATTTCCTACTTAGTGTTTGTTGCTACAGGTGCCATTTGCATAGTGGTAGGTATGTGTGTGAAATAAAGGGAACAGAAGGGCATTATCTACCCACCTGCAATTTGCTGGAGATGGAGCCAGGTCTTTTGTGACTGTTATCTTGTTTACTCCTTGTAACTACCACCGAGGGTGATAGTGGTATGACCGTTTGTTCTAGGAGTAGGAGTTCAGGCAGGGAAGGCATTTGTCTCCTGTCACAGCCATTAAGTGGTGAAGCAGAAATTCAACCCCAGCTCTGACCGGCCCCACAAGTGTTCCTCTCTACAAGGTGGAGGGACATGCTGCTCTCTATAGACTTGAGAATAAGTAAGATCCCCTTAGGGATGGTCACTTTCTATAATAAAAAGAGCTGCTAATGAGATTCCCCAACCTGAGAAGTTGCTTCCCAGCAAGTCTATTTATATCTGTCTTTCCATATTCACTCATGATATGGTGGTAGTTTTGACCAGTCATAGTTCTAGGGTCCAAAGACTTTTACTCAGGTGACATCTGTGTGTCATTTGATAATGATCTCGTGAACACTGGTAGAATACATTATAAGAAAAAATCATATAACATGGCAGCTTTATGTTGGTTTATCACATATTGTATCACATTTCTGTTCCTGGGATAGCACCATGTCCAAAGCAATTTATAAAAAGCTCAAATCTTCAGACACAAGCAGATGCAGATTAAGAAATGAAAAGTGCACCAGGCTTTTAATCTCAGAGCCCCTCGCCACAGTGATGTACTTCCTCCAGCAAGTCTGCACCATCTAAACCTCCCCGAACAGCAAATGGGGACCCAAGTGGGGACCAAGTGTTCAGTCTGGTCCAAATCCTACCTGCTGAAATACGGCAGATACACAAGGTGGAGAAACCCACCAGCAAGCAGTTGTGAATGACCTGCCTCTGTCAAGAGTTGTGTTCATCCCTGCAATGGAAATGAAAGTCAGTAGGATGAGATCAACCTGTATTGGAGTTACGTGCTGACTTCTGATGTCAGGAGTAACAGGAGTGGAAACTGGAGCAAGCAAGTCAGAAATAATGAACGTTCATGCCCAAGCTAAGGAGCGTACACTAAGGGAGCAGTGAGTGTTCAAAGGAGGACTGCAGAGAAGTCAGGGGAGAGTGTTCCGGAGGATGGAAGACTTTCTGCATAAAAGAGGGAGGTACAGTTCTGGGTCCCAGTACACCTTAGAGTGTTCACAGGGCAATGGGACCAATAGGCAATGTGTAAAGAAATGGTATCATGAAGTCCTTCCCACCGTTGACTTCTGTGTCTACCCCCATTCTTGAGGCTGCGTGGCAGAGGGCCCAGGACACTCGCATATGTTACTGTGAACACACAGGCTGTCTGTGTGTGAAAGTGATTTTTCAGGCATGGAACATTTCCCCACGTTATTTTAAATTCTTTTGAAGTCTATAGTGGATGGTCAGGTTTTGATCCTGGTGATCTGCCAACTGTGTGGTTTTAAAGCCGTAGGGTTTTTAACAGCTTTAACAACAGAGGAGTGGAGTCACTGCTCAGTGGTCAGCGCTTACCCATCATGAAAGGCCCTGGGTTCAATCCCCGCACTCAGACAATAGTATTTTACCAGTGGGCCCTTACAGCAAAACATGCTTGGGGTTTACTTCTGGTGTCCTGGGTTTCTGGACTCTTTTGCCAGGCTCAGTGGCCTAGATGGCAACAGTGTTGCCAGGTACACATTCTAGACATTGCTCCTGTGTGGAAAAAGTTCCGTCCTGAAACCCTGTCTCATATTACATTCAAATATATCTCATAAATTCCAGGTTATCCTCCTTGCAGTTCCCAGCCCTGGGTTGTCAATCCATTCAAATACTTGTTGGGACTGTTAATCCTTGGCTCCTTCCAGGACTCCGAGCCCCCTCCAGCACCCAGGCACCCTGTGAGTGGGTCCTCTAACATTTGGCCTCAGTACTCCCTGCAGGCGCCTCCTAGCTCACCCTAAGCCGACCTCAGAGAAAATGGTGAGCTACGGAGGGAAGGTGGCACTGGATGAGCAGAGCTCACGGAGGCCCGATCCTCAGCACTCAAGGTGCGTTTTAGAATGATTGCCTTTGAGCTGGAGTGAGCGGTGCACTAACTCATTATTTCTCCCCATCTCATTAAGAATCCTCCTCCTCCGCTCTTAGAAATTAAAGGTGGAGGAGGGTACAGTATTAGCACCTGTTTTACACATTTTCTGTGAAAATTGCTTTCTATCTCTATGTGATCCCTGTATTTGCCTTTACGTCCCAGGTGGTTTTCTCTTCTGAGGATTTTCGATTGTAGGAAATCCAGGCAGAACTCTGGTCTGGAGGGAGCATTGGCATGTGGCATGTACCACTGCTTAGAAGAGGGGGATGGATTCTGGACTACTGCCTTCCGTCGTCATCACACCAGCGAACTTAGAATCTTCTATCAAACTCCACCCCTGGTCTCAAAACCCCAGGGCACAAAAGAGACCAAGTGTTCTCTTTGAGAAACTTACCGTGAGCCCCTGCGGGAGGGAGGGTATCATTGCTTATTCATGCACAACCTGCTATGGGACCTTTCCTGCTCTGAGAAACTAATTCTGGGAATTTGCACAGAACTAATCACTGCAAAAGTAGCTTTGCTCCCCAGAGTGTCCAGCCTCTGGGGAAAAGGTTCCTAAGCCAGAGAAGTGATGAGCCTGTAGGAACACCCCAAAAGAAGCCCTGGATTTCAGATATCAATCTTCTCTGGCAAACCTTGGCTTTACTCCTTCTTTGTTTTATAAATTCAAGCTAGCCAGTTCTTACTCAGAACAATTCTGCCAGCAAAATAAATAAGATCCAAATAATCCAAATAAAATAATGCTGGTCATATGACTTCAGCCCCCAAATTCAAGAATATTAGGGATATCTGTCAGCCTCACGTCCTTCCTCCCACTTCTGACCCTTTGCATTTAGCAGGGAAATTCAGAGGTGAAGCAGGGAGGGATTTATTGAAAGCAACAGAGGCTGGAATTGGAGTTGTAGACGTCACTCTTGTCTCTCTAAGTGGTTTTTTGCATGCCCAGGCAGGTGGCATACCCCCTGTAATCCTAGCACAAAGGATGTTGGGCTGAAAGGATCAGGAGTTCAAGCCCAGCCTAAACTATATAAGACCACCTAAAAAAAAAAGTTAAAAATAAAGTTTTTTTTTTTTTGATGAGGAAAAGGAGGGAGAGAAGAAATGGCTCGAGCATTGGATACAGCAGAGCCCTCTACATGTACCCAGTGCCCCTATCTCCTCTAGCTGAGTTTCCGTAACACTGCTCCTACCATCACCAGGACTTCATAACTCTGTTCCTACCATCACCAGGACTGTAACTCTGCTCCTACCATCACCTCCTTTCCAAGATTTGGGTGCATTTCTAAGTCTGTTTTTGCCACTCATATAATTTAATTATTAAATGCAAAGAAAATTATTTTTTATCAGAACTACATTGGGATTCACAGAAACATTGAAAAAGGCAAATTGCTAAGACAACTTGACTGGGGGGGGGTGGGGATAAAAAACTTACAGTTCAGAGGAGACTTTAAAGTTCTAGAAAGCTATTGCTTTCACATTGCCTCCCATCACTAAAATCTCATCCCATTTTAAAGCTGACAGTGGATATGGTGCACTGTGGATATGGGCATGAAAAGCTGAGTTGGAAAAGCAGCAGAAACCCTTGCGGGTTCCAGGACTCTGAGCTGCAGGCACTGAGGTTCCCTGGCGCCTCTTTGTGTAATTTGCTGTACAAGGACTTGTGGCTGTGAGGATTTTGCACATAATGAGTGCCTGAGGCTCTTGGCTGGGAAGGACCTTGCTACATTCAATGTAGAAAAGAGTCCGTCTCTACCAGACTAGTGGTGCTTTGGGACTGAAGGAAAATTGTCCAAATCAGAATGTTCCTGGAGGGAGGGGAGAAGGAAGGAGTGGCAGGTGGAACCTGCCGACCAAAGCAGGGTTTTCCACGCTGGGGGATTCCAGCTAACTGGACGAGCTAGGACGAGGTAAGCGATTTCCTCTTCTTTAAACGAGGAGATTGGAAACTACAAGGTTAGGTCTTTGTCTCCGCATTTTTGTCTTCATCTCTCCAGGTGGGACCAGAGGACTTATTTTTAGTGCATCTGTTTTCAACTTCTTTGAAGTGTTAATTGTGGAATTTTATATTTACACAACCCTTGGACACTTGGTTGATGTCCAGGGGCCACCTCCAAGAGGTGGAGTGCCCATTAGGACTTTGCTCTCCCAAATCTCAGAAAGGCAAGCAGAGATGTTTGGGGTGCCTGAGGGCGCAGTGGAAATGACCAAGCAGACTGATAACACCCTGCACCAGAAAGTCAGAGATGAACGGGCAGGATGTTCTTGTTCCTGCCGATGGCAGGAAGGAATCCTCCAGAAACAAAACTAGTTTGATTTTGATTAACTTTCTCTTTTAATTTCAGTCTTCCTTCCTCTGACTTCTTTAAGGATTCTGCCAAAAGCTCAAATGGATCCCAAAGTCTCAGAAAATACTTCACTCATAGTTGCCCCAAAAAAGCTTGTTAATACCGAAGTAATTTCCTAGCCATTCATTTCCTGTGTTCTCAAACTTATTGTTTTTCTTCCCAAGATATGTATCTTTAGATAACAAAGCTGTTCTTGCTCTTGACTGGAGGAGGTGAGGTAAAAGTCATTTTTTATTTATTTGTTTCTGAGATGAGGATCTCACTCATATAACCCTTGACTTTGTCATCCTCCTGCCTCGATCTTCAGAGTGCTGAGATTACAAGCTCACGCACTATGTCTGGCTTTCAGGAGAAACTTTGAAAGAAAACACCATACAGTGACCTTCCGGAGAAGCAGGGAAGGAAAGAGTTGATGTCTTGCTAAGCACGTACCCAGCCAGTGCCTTACACCCAGCCCATACTGGAGGACACTTTTGGTGCTGAAGTGTAGGCGTGGAGCTCCTAGAGATCCAGTACTAACTTACCACTGATGGAGTCCATGAACCAAGTCAAAGCTTCCAGCCCTGATTCTTTCCCTGGGTGAAGGTTTCCCTGCTGGGAGGTGAGAGCTTCATGGGGAAGGCAAGACAGTTTAGAGAGAATGCATTTTTTATAACTAAAAAATATATCGGGAAGAACTTTCCACAAATACACCATTTGCTATCATGGAGCATTGGAAGCCAACACTACTTCAAAAAATGACTAGGTAGTCATATTTGTAGGGCACTACAGGGACTTCCACAGTGGTTGTCTAAACCTGTGTAGGACGTCTGCTTTTCGGAATTGTTTGGTGAATCTGGGGTGTGTAGGTGCGAGTTTGAGACGTTTACATTTTTTCAATTTCCTATTATTCTACTTCCCATTCAGCCTTTATCTCCGAGTGTGCCGTGCGCTCTGCCTGAGGCATAAACATGCCTTTCCCTCCCCCGAACACCTGGTTTCTTTATGAGTTCTTTACACCGCTCACTTATTGCTCAAGAATTAAGACCCCTTTCTGTTTTCATTCCTCCTCTTGGAAGCTTTGTCCTAGGTGAGGGATGTGCTTACTTTCACATGCATAGAGAACTCGCTGGTGAAAATGAAGGTCTTTCACAATGCATTAGTGTGGCTTTTGCTGCAACACTGACCTTTGGCCCCTATACACAATGTGGCATTCAGCTGTCCTGTTCTCTCAAGTGAAAACCTTCAGAGCCCTCAACAAAGATATTTCACCAAGAGCAAGCAGTGCATGAACTAAATGACTTAAGATAAGAAGGCGCTTGGTTTTGAAATCAAGATGAAGGCAAGAGGTCTATAAAAATTACAATGCCCTCCAGGGCCGGATCACCGATCTTCCCCTCCCCCCCTCCCCATAGCCCTCCCCATAGCGGAACTGAAGACTCCGGCTTCTTTAAGACCTGGTTACAGAGACAAGTGAACTTTCTCCTCCATGGAATTTCTTAATGGATTCCTTTGGAGAAACCTGCCCAGTGTTCCTTGGTGGGGCTGATAAAGGAACGGAGTGGGGGGAGGGGGCTGTTGAGAATGCTTGGTTCCAGAGGGCTTCTTGGGGAGCACTTGAATAAAACCCTTAACAAGCACCCTTACTCTCAGTGTCTGAGATGTGAGCCCTGTGGGCTTGTAGCACGAAGAAGCAAAGGCTTCGGGTCACCGAGGTGAGGCACTAGGAAGGCTTTGTCTTCGTTTTGTTTCTCCCACTGCTCTCTGGAAATGTAAGAGAGATTTAGGCTCCTGAACAAGCTCCGGGGGCCTAATTGGGAGGCTGCACCAGGACAGGGAGACAGAGTGGCGAGGTAGGGAAAAGGCATAGTTTGGGTTACACACACTTTTTAAAAATATCACTTCTGAGGACTGTGTTCTTGGTGTTTGTGTCTGCCAGTTTCGCAGAGACATCCAGATTTCCGCGGTGTGAGGGCGCTGTTCTTTTACTGGGTCTACCTCACGGTGGCAACTTGCAAATTTTCCCCCATGAAGCTTTATTTTTGGAGACCACTGTAATTTACATGGCGCGACCTATTATTAACTGCTAGTTTGATGCTGTTATTGGAAATCTTTACATTAGGAAAGAATGTATGGGCTGTGCTTTGGGTGATGGAAGGCTCAAATTAAAGGTTACCTTGTAGAGTATCTCAGATCTGTCCAGGACGTGAGAATGGATTAGAAATCATTTGCTTTCCCCAACTAAAGAAAATTCTGCTGGTCCCTCATGATTTTCTTCCAGAGGAGGAGTGCCATGTATCTAAGGAGAAGTACCTACTTCGTGCAAAAAAGATGATTCAGTCATAGTTTTTAAATAGTCTGTTTCAGAGCCGCTGTGGCATCAGTACTGCCCCCTGTCAGGGCTTCATTGCGCATTTTATAAATGTAAAAAGCAGAGGCAGTGGTGCTATATTAAATTTCAGCCCATAATTGAGTAACTAGAGAAGCCTCTATTTAATTAAATCCCACTATCCAGTGTACGACAGGAAAATTTAGTGACTTTATGTTTGACTACTGTCTGGGAGTGAAGAGTGGTTAGTGTGTCTCTCAGACGTCCTTATTAGGGGACAGGCTCGGGTGCCGTGTTACCTCAACTGTGCTTATGCAGTGACGCCTTCAAATGATAGTGCTCAGCTTAGAACACTGTATTCTCTGGGCAGCAGAAATGTTTCCCCCAGAAATGGCGAAGCTCGGGGTCTTCGGAGGCTTTTGAGATAGGTCAAGTAATTGTGCTCACAGATACGGCAGACCCTGTTTCTACCATGCTGTCTTTAGCATGTTCTGAGCCACCATGTGGCTTTCCAGAAATACCCTGGGGACTTCATAAGGGTTGGCTTCTACTTAGCAAGTAAATCTATGGGGTTATTGTTGTTAAACTAACAAAGGTGCTAACGAGGTGCTGGTCTGGTGCTCTCAAGTACACAAGCCACTGGGTTAAAGCATTGGGCAGGATTAGATAGTTTGCTGTCAGGTGAACACCCAAAGAATAATGTGGAGGAAAGCTAGTTCTGTTAAAACAAAGAAAACACTTAGCAAATGTTTTTTTTCTGAGCTGTCTTCTTTCCTGAGATGTACACTGTAGTTACCTCTAACCACATCTGTTTGGGAGAAAATATTTTCCAGAGTCAACAACAGATAGATACTGAGCCGAACCCTTCCACCCGGTCTCATACTCTGTATAAGAAGATATTCTCAGCTAGGCAGTGGTGGTGCACTCCTTTAATCCCAGCACTCAGGAGGCAGAGACAAGCAGATCTCTGTGAGTTCAAGGACAGCCTGTCTACAAGAGCTAGTTCCAGGACAGGCTCCAAAGCCTGTCTAAAAAAAAAAAAAAAAAAAATATTCTCCCATCATGTTGCCAGTTGCCAGTGAGTGGGAAAGACTCTTAGGAGAATATATGGAAGAAATTCAAACTGTATGTGGTAGATTACGTATGTGTAATCATAGGACATGGGAAACTGAGGAAGGAAGATTCAGAGTTCAAGTTCTAGGCCAGCCTGGGCTACATACACAGTGAGTAAAAGCTCTGAGCTATACAGTAAGTTCCGATCTCAAAAGTGGGGGAAGGGGTCTTGCTGAGGATGTAGCATGGTGGTAGACCCTTTACCTGGGTTCAGTCCCCAGCACTGCTAAATCAATAAGGTCAAGGACCACATATAACGAAAGACCAAAGTTTACTGCATAAGCAAAGAAAGAGAAGGGATTGGGACATGGAGGAACAGGGAAAGAATGCTGCCATTAGGGTGAGCAGAAGGAAGAATTTCAAGGGGTGACTGAGAGTGTCAGATGCAACCCCAACATCAAAAAGATACTGGTACTTAGAATGTCCTGACTGGATTAGCATCTATTAGTATATAGGTCTTTGCTAGCCCTTTCGACAGAGTCCAGTGAAGAGTTGGAATGGAAGCCAAGCTCAGTATGTGGAGGAGGCCAGGTGAGGGAAGTAGTGAGCAAAGACAGATGAAAGATTAGAGGGTGGCCTACAAATGCAGCTGGAGAGGGGCTAGAGAGATGACTCAGCGCTTAAGAACACTGGCGGCACTTCCAGAGGACCTGGGTTCTGTTCCCATGCACCCACATGGCGGCTCACAACTGTCTGTAACTCCAGTAGACATACATGCAGGCAAAACACCAATGCACATGAAATAAAAAATTAAAAAATATACAAACAAATGTTGCTGCAAACTTCTCTCCCTGTGGCTCAGGCATAATAAAACTTTCGGATCCAACAAAACCCTGCCGTGGCTTGCTCTGGCTGCTCTAAGCCTGTGGTCTGTTAGAATACTACAGCTCGTGTTATTTCTACTACGGAAGGGAACTTTATTTTGTCTTATGATATTAACCAGTTCTCTCACACATTGTTTTTGTTTTGAGACAGGGTCTTGCTGTACAATTCAGGCTGCCTCAAACGTGCGAACCCTCTGGGTCAGCTCAGGGGAGCATCATCACAAGCATGTACCTCTGTGTCAACCTTAATTTGATTTTCATTTAGAGGCTGTAATGCAAGAACCAAGATGGTATGGCTTGTGAGTTTTGAGAATTAATGGACTCCCCATGTTATTTCTTACATGTGGGAAAGACCCATAGTGCAAAAAATTTAAAGAGAATTCTTTTTTCTACCTGATGTGGAAAACCAGATCCTAAATGGGAAAAAAATTAATTTATAGGGTGTAAGCAGAGCGGCTTTAACATGAGAAATTTGCCTCATAACCGTTCAAACTGCTAAAGGGAGGTGTTGTAAGAAACTGAAGACAGAAGGGAAAACAGACTTTATGCGGGAGTATGTACGTCTTCAGGCCTCGTGATTTTTTTTTCTTAAGTTTACCACTCGTCAACATTATATTTCAGACACATGAAAGGCATGGCTCCTGAATCCTTCGTGTTGCCTTATTAATTCTCAAACAAAGCTACCACCTCTTGCACCTCTTGCTATCTGTTTCTACCAAGTATAACGATATACCTCTCCCAAGTGGCTCTGCGGGGCCCCATAAGTGTTTCATGGCTCCCACCTCTGATAACTAAATCTTTGCCCTTTCTGCAGACACAAGCTGATGCTATCCTGGGTTATGGCCAAGCAGGGATCGGGCTCCTCAATAATCCCTCGAAATCCCCACTTCCTTGCTGTTTCCTTTTAAGTCAGCATTTTGCCTTCCTTTGACTCCTTATGTAGAAATTCTTTGCGTTTTTCACCCTGAAGAAAACTCCCTCCTCCAGACCACATCCAGCAGTTTTTTTAAGACTTCTCCAGGACTATGAAAATGGAACAAAGGCTAAGCAATCCCGCTCCACCCCCACCCCACCCAACACCTTTGTCTGTCTTTGTCATTGACCAGAACAGGCCTCTGTCCTGCCCTGAGGTTTCCCTCTGGGATGGCAGTAATTGAAGCGGGTGTGGTATAGCGGTGTGTTAAAACATGCTTGCTACACAAACACCAGTGCTGTGCCTCTGGTTCTCAGCGGCATGCGATGTCAGTGTTCTGAGGAGGAAGCAATCCCCATAATCCCTCTCTGTTCAGCAGCCTGCACCTGTGGCTTTACTCTCACGCCAAAATCTTGACTCCTCTCAAGAGTCCTGAAGGGAAGACTCTTCTAGAGGCTTCTTTGAAGTTCCACACTGGGTATTGTCTTGCTATCCACAGTTGGTAACACACATTGTAGTTCAGCTCTTTTCTTTACTGGGTTGGGTTTTTGTTTTGTTGCTGTTGTTTTCAGACAAGGTCTCACTAGATAGCTCTGGCTATCTTGGAACTCACCATGTAGATCAGGGTGTCCTCGAACTCAGAAGTGTGTCTGCCTTTGCCTCCTGAGTTCTGGGATTAAGGCGTGCGCCACCACCACATCCAGCTTTTTCTTCATCTCTTAAACTAAACCTTCAGTAGAGTCATCAAAAGGTGTTCCTCAGAATCAGCTGACCAAGTACATCTTCTGCTAAACGAATTTTCATTCAGTGAGGCACAAGAATCTTCATTTCCTCTTGAGCTCTTGGCAGGATTTCTCTTGCACTGGGGAAGGAGATTCAAGACCTCTCTCACAGGGTAGGAGATAGACATGGACGTATCTCTCCCACTGCCCCACTCATGGATCGCTACTTTTTGAAACAGAATCATCTCCCAAAATCTGGATAAAACTCATATGTTTGCATCCCTATAAAGTAAACGTTGTCTTGGAGTCAAGAAGACCAATGAGCAATTGCCAGGGGCTATTGCTAGACAAAGAGACAGGAAGCTAGTGGCAGGACTTCCTGTGGTAGGGAAGCAGGGCTGCCAAGTTGAACCCAAAGCCCAAACTGTGGGCAGTGAACTCATTGACAGACAGCTTTGCTTAGCAGTATTCAAAGCTCCTAAAACACAAGGCAATGAAAAGCAGAAGCACCATTTGTGTTTCTTGCTGGCTTAATCTTGATGGACTGAGATGCAGGTGACCCAGCTAGTTCTTGATGGTCATGGAAGGGTTTGATTGCATCCATGTGTGGAATGACCCCATTGGTTCACCCCATACCTCCCTCCTCCCCAGGAAACAGAGAACACTCTGACCTCAACCAGATATCTCCACATTGTGATCCCACTTGTGGAGACTTGGCCAGCACTTCCTCTTTTGCCACGCACCGCCTGCCCTGGTCTGCACTCTATGTGCTAGACCCCAGTTTGCGAGCTTCGGGCAAAGGGCTGGAGGTTGAGAACACAGACGCAGAGACAGACCGACATGCAGACCTTTAAACACTGATACCAGAGCCCCTCTTTATTAGCACCATGTAGGCTTAAATACATTGCAGTCAATGGCCAACAGGTGAAAATCCCATCCTCTGATCCTCTAAACTAGGCACAGCTTCTAGTAACTTTATTTAGAAGGTTCTAGGAGGGAAGAGCAGCTGAAGGCCAGGACTCATTAGTCCCAACACTCTTTCCCTCACCACAGGACAGTGGTGTTTGGAGTCTTGTGCAAAGCTTTCGTTTCCAGAAGGTTGCACTTAGAACTCTGGGACCTGGTAATTCCTCTCTAAGCTTTCCTCGGAGGAAGATGCTGGAATAGAATGGTACAGAAAGAGTGACCTGCCTGTCAAATGCTATCTGTTAAAGGAGCAGTGGCCGCACTCAGCTGACACCTAAGCTTTCTTTCCATTCTACTACAGGCATGTGGTGTTGATTTTTTATGATGTCTGAGAACACGCATGGGTTTGTCTTTGGAAACTATGGAAGGCTTCTGTCGAGTTAACATGGCAAATCCTACAACCTCTTTTTGTTAGAGCCCCGCTATTGCTATAAGAGCATGCCACTGCTTCAAGCAAATCGTGTTTTGGTTTGCAGACTTTTTGAAGTCTAGGAACTAACCTCGTTGCTTTTTCACAATTTGGAATCCCAAATATCAGTGAGAGCTGAGGTTCGGTGTACAAGTGACAGAGAAGATACAAATTAAATTTGACCTGGAGACCAGCTCTCTGTGCAAAGAGCCCCTAGAGATGCATAAGTGGTCTTCGCTCTCCAGTGGAATGGCAACGGAAAGCTGCCTATTAAATGTACTTCATAAGTGATGCCTAATCGCCTAATCTCCCTCACTGATCCAAGTAAATACCTAATTTGGTTTTGCTGTTCCGTGACCACCCCTAACTTATCTGTCTGATGGTGGGACTGTTGAGAGGATATGTGGTGGTTAAAAACCAGGATCAATTTTATATTAAGCTTGTGGGTTTTTCTTCTTACTAGTCATGCGACCTTAAGCAGAAATCTTACATTTCAATCCTCTTATAGGTAAAATATTTATCTCAAGATCTATATGAAAATTAAATGAAGCTGTATATGTCCTGTATGTCTGTATGCATATATGTATAAGTATCCAGTAGAGTGCTGGGCATACATATATAAATGCCAAGCATATGGTAATTATTGTTTTAATAATGATATCTGATGATAATCACAAAATATAATATTTGCATTAATTAGCATATATCTTGGCAATTCCACGGAAAATAAAATGTAAAATTCATGCTCTTTAAACAAAAGTAAGTGCCATAGATCATTATAAAGAGCATCATATTAAGGAGAGTCTTCACAGTGAGTGAGTACTTCATAATCACTGGGCTTCCAAAGTGCATTTCGTGAGTGGAGAAGCAGAAAGCTGATTTGATGCAAGCTGAGAGGAAGATAAACAAGTGGGTAGTTAGACAGCTGTAGGGACTCCAGGATTCAGAGGACCCATCACCTAGGCTTCAGCATCCTTGATGCTGGGTAGTGTGATACAAAGATCGTTTGAGGACCCATTAGTGCCCTGGTCCCCCTCCCTCTTGAGCCTTGCATTTTTTAAAGTGCTTTCCCACAAAGCCGTGATTCTTTTGAGCAACACTGTGGACTCGCTTCATCTTTCTCCAGCAGCGCAGAGGTTCTGTTGGTTAGGCCTGACTGGGTGGGTATAAATAACAGCCAATGTTGAGTCAGATCCCAGCCTGCCTGATGATTAAGTGGACAGCAACTTCCCACAAAGCAATCTCAGACTTTTACGTGGATTGCTCTGCTACAATGGAAATCTTGACAGTTGAGTCCGCATAGATTAAAAACCAGTTCAATAACAAAGTGGAGTGTGTCCTTAAATTCTCCTACCTCCCCTCCATCATTTCTCTTGAGATAATGCTATCAGGGTGCCAGCTGGGGGAATCAGTAGATTTACCCCATAACAAAGTGCTGCAAACATCCTGGCATCCCACTGAGACTCCCTGGTGGCTGAGGATATAGTTCCTTGTGGGAGGACAAAAAGAGAAGATGGTTGTTACCCTGTACTTCAATCTCTGGGGTCACTACTGACATATATGATTGGTATATGAAGCCTGGGATTTAAATGAGACTACAGAAGTTTTGGTAATGAAGAGCTCTTGCCAAGGTCACCGGGGGTCAGAACTTCAAAATCATCCTAGTGAGGTTTACACAGGCTGTATTGGAACGTTTGTGTAAGCTGGAAAGTGTCCTCATCTTTTATTTCACTTACGAGTCTTCTGCCAGTCTGCGATATTTATTTCCATCCACGTTTAGAGAAAGGGCAACATGTCTCTTGTGTGACCCCATATCTGACTTATTACAGCGACGGTCTTTATCCATGGTTGCTCTTCGAATTTCTCCTGAGACGTCTCAAGCGAGTAAATTCCTGCAAGAAGTGGCTGCGTTTCGTAGTGAGTTGGCTTCTCCCTCTTGTTTCTGACATGGAAAACAAGTAGTTTAACTTGCAATAAATACTTCAATAACTCTGTGGTTATGGCGAGTCCCAGAGTTTGGATGGCATTTGCTTTAGCTGTACTCCACAGCATGACACTTCACATTGTTTACCGGTGTCTTCAGCAGACACCCTACCCTTCCAGGCTTCAACCTGGTGAAGAAGGTGAGGCACTTCCGCTCCCTCTGCCCCACGAGTCGCTCTGTCCGCTCATATGGTGGCGGGCACACAAACGAGCTCGAGATGTCAGCCTGCAGGATTTTTCTGTGAAGGTTTTTGAATTTGGAATTTGTTTCTGGTTTGCTGGCTTTTTTTTTTTTAATGTTCCTTATTTTGTTATTCTTTGGTAGATTAAATGTGGACAGCATTAGAGTAATTATTAGCAGAAACATTTGGGTGCTTCGCAGGCTCTCTATTTGGAAGCAAGATACAAAAATGTTTGGTTGAGCAAGGAAGCTTGGTGAGCAGAAGAAGGATGATGTGTTCCACATGAACGGAAGCACTGGGATGGAGGGTGGGAGACAGACCTCTTCACAGAAATGGGACGGAATGTGGCAATGGAAATACTGGGGGTCGACTGGATGTGATAGAAAGACAAAAAAATAACAAAATAAAAAGGAGTGGTGTGTTCAAAGGGAGCGCCTGGCAGTGGGTTTGGTTTGTGGTAGGCAGCCTCATTCCTCAGAGCGTAGCTCCCAGGCTGGAGGTGTTTATTGCCAGATCAGCATTTCACACCAGCAGCCTGGCCTGGAGCTCTTGGGGCCGCCAGAACTGCTTACAGTGGATGCTTAGCATGGATTCTCGAGCCAGGAGTATGAATGGAGGCCCGAGTCCTGTCCTGCCTGCTCCTCCTGCTCCTCCCCCGAGCTAACCCACGTGCGCTATGAAGATGAATGGCAGCTTTTTAATATCGAGGGCTTTTTTTTGCTGCCATATGTGTAACGGGAACATGTGCAGGACATGTGCGGTCTACACGACTTCTTCCAACCTGTCTGTGTAGCAGGATCTGTGGCCCTGTCAACAGACATGATTCATTCTGGGAGCTACAAAAACGATTGAATTCCGTCCTGTACTGAGCTGGTGTCTGCCTCTGGACTGGTGCAGGCGGCACTAAGGCCCTTGTCCTTCTTTTCTTGAGTGTCACCTCCCCCACCCTTACGGTCCCTGAGTCAGATGGAGCCAGTACTGGTGCTGACCGTCCTGTTGGCATCTGTGGACAGCTAAGGTCAGAAAGACACCAGAAGAGGAAAAGAAGAAAGTTAAGAGGGCCTCACTTTCCTGCCGGGTCTGTCTGTTGTGGAGCTGTTATCTCATAGTTTACAGAGCTTCTTGTTTGTTTCTTGGGTTGTTTTTTTTAAGACAGGATTTTGCCATGAAGCCCAGGCTGGCCTCAGACCCAAGGCAATCTTCCTGACTCTGCCTCCCAAGTGCTAGGGTTACAGGTGTGTGCCACTATGCCCTGTTGAGGGTCTGTTTTGGATCTGTTTCAGGGAAGACAAACTTTGCCCTACTGCCTGGTTTTATATTTGTATATGATTGAAAAATCAAAGGAAGACAATTTCATGACATATGAAAATATGAATTCAATGTCAGTGTCCATAAGTAAAGTTATATGGGAACATGGCGGCATGCCTTTGTCTCTGGGTTTTCGTTGACTGCCTTCATGCTACTTCTGAATAAGTGTGACAGAATCCCAGTGTCCTGCAAAGGCCAAAATAGTTACTTTCTGGTCCCCACAGGAAACTAGGCCCTTCCCTGAACTTTTCCTACATTTCAAATTGTCAGTTGCTTCTTACTACACTGTGGGCTGGAAACACGAACATTGTATCATTCCTTTTCACCTTACCAGAGACCTCCGGCTTGGGTCACTCAGACACGGGTGGGTGGGGTGGGACGGGACAGGAAGTACCATAGGAACCTAGGTCACACATGTCCATCCCTCCCGGATATCTGTAGTATGGCGCATCTTCCTTAGAAACAAAGGGGCGTGTTGGCTCCAAGCTTTTGGAATGAAGATGTTTTCTTGGTCAACAGTCCAAAATCATTATCCATGGTAGGGCCTGTTGTCCTATATTTTTAATTCCAGCACTCAGGAAGGAGACACAGGCAGATCTCTGAGTTCCAGACGAGTCAGGCTACAGAGTGAGACCCTGACCTCCCTCACCCCCAAATCCCACATTTTTCCTGTTGTTCAGCTTTCTAAGCATTTTGGTTAGTAGGAGTTGAGTTCTGTGTTTATCCATGGGGGAACTGAGGCTAAGACAAACACTAATTTAACTTTAGTAATGAAACCCAGAGGAGATAGAAACACATTTTCCGTGTTCTGCAGCCTGCACCTTTAAGGTTCTGGAGGTGAACTTGACGGCATCCCCGAGAATTTTCGCCACTTTTTGAAATGGATTTCCAGTTTTTAAGGCTTTCAATTTCCTGACTTGAAAACATCTTGAACGGGACAGGAAAACGATTTGATTTGTTTTTTTCACCTCTACCCCTTTGAAAGAAGTAAAAGAAGTAGACCAGGAAAGGCTTGAGGCGGGCAAAAAGGGAAATCTCTGAAACTAGAGAAAACTCCAGCAAATTGTGGCCAGCGGAATCAGCATTCCTCACCCACAGTTGGTCCCAATTAAGGAGACTCCCGTGGAAGAGCTCAGCTTTCTGCTTTGTATTCCGGGCTCTGGCCCTGCCAGCTGACATGGCAGAGCTTTAACCTCCGTCTCGGAAACAGTCTCTCATGTCTTCCCTTATATTCTCACTCCTCTGTCTGTCCCCTGCCACCCTGCAATTACCCTCTGCCACATGAAAATCCCAATAAAATATATCGATACCTCTAATCCAATTACGTCCATCTTGTTCCAGGCTGAATAAGTGTACGGAGTCATTTGGGGGAACACTCACAGTACCCGACTTTGTCACAGAGGAACAGAATTTCCCTGGAATTACTTGGTGTGGAGTCAAAGCAGCAAGGATAATTCCTTCCACTTTAGTTTGACCCCTCGACTCTCCCAGTCTGTAGCTTCCACCCATACCTCCCTAACGGGACTGCTTCCAGACGGTTTGTCTTTGTTTTTGCCTTCTGGTTAGAGAGACATGGTTAAAGACCTAGTGTCAGCCCCGGAGATGCTCAGCAGCTGAGAAGCGCACTTGCCAGCAAGCCTGAGGACTTTAGTTCTATCCCTGGGACATATATGGCAGAAGGAGGGAACCCCCGCCTGGAAGTTGTCCCTTGACCTTCACATGTGTGTGTGCAGGTACGCACACATACAAATAAATAAATGTCAACCTTTTATTTTTAAAAAGCCTTCAAATTAGCTAGCACGGTGGCACAGCATTTGAGAGGCTGATGAAGGAGGATGACTATCAGTTTCAGGTCAGGCTTAGCTAAATGGTGAATTCCAGGCCTGCCCGGACTACAGAGTAAGAGCTTATCTTGATAAATAAGTTACTGCCTGGTATAGAAAAAAACTCTACTTTGAAAACTAGTGTGAATCTGGAAGGTAGTCCTTGTCTGCAGTAATGTAAAGGGGTGTGTACAGGAGTGTGTTTAGTTTCATCCCGTAATGGTTGGTCAGTCTGCTTAGACTGCCATGATACGATAATACAGACCAGGAGCCTTAAACCACAAAAATTTCTTTTCTCGCAGCTCTGGAAGCTCCAGGTCAGGGTGCCTTCGGAGTTGATTTCCGGTGAAATCGCTCTCCCTGGCTTGCAGACAGCTGTCCTTACACTGTGCACTCTGAGAAGGTTTAGGCCTTTTCCTCAGTAGGATCCCAGTCCTGTGGGATTAGAGCTCCGCCCTATGACCTCATCCCTATCTCTAAATGTGGCCTAGTCAATATATGAATGGAGGGAACATAATTCCCTCTGAATAGACAAAGCTCCGTGCCCACTCACGTGCTTAGCAGGTTCAAGTTTCCTCTGGGTTCAATCCCTTTCATCAAAGCAATATGTTCTAAATTAAGTTTTTTTCCTTGAAGACAAACCAGCCAGTATCAAGAAAGCATGAAGTCAGATGCCTTTAATCCCAGCACTCTGGAAGCAGAGACAGGCAGATCTGTGTACCATCCGTACTACTACGTGTACTGCGGTACTACGCCTGTAGTGCGGCACCTGCACTATGAGACCGCTCATGAGCCGGGCAAAGGCCTGCAGATTTAAACACACAAAGACACACAGACGGAGACATGGGTCATCCTTGAAGCAAGAATGCCAACTTTATTGTATACCAGAGCCGCTAATATATGGATCCTTAAGTGATAGCCACGCCCCAGCCTAACCCACCAGAAACCACTCCCCTGCCATCAGGAACTCCTGAGGGTCTCATGCTCGGAGTAGCTGCAAACAGAGGAAAACAAGTTGTTTTGCTTAGAGCAGCTGCAAGCATAACAAGTTGTTTACAGGAAATTCAGGGTTTGGGTCCACAGCCCCCAAAAGATCTCTATGAGTCTGAGGCTAGCCAAGGCTGCACAGTGATACCCTGTCTCAAATACATATGTACGTATATACATACAAACATACATACATAAACAAATAAATTAAGAAATGCAGTGAGTGAGGTAGGCTGTTATGAAGGCAAGGAGAGAATTTTAAAGAAAAATTTCTGGGTCATAGACGTGTTTAGAACCTTGAAAGTGTGATCAGATATCAGAACTTGAGCTTGCGCACAGAATTCTGTAGATGACTGTAAGGGCACCTGCCTCACCAGACCATAGGTGCCCAGTCCGTCCTAACAGACATCGTAAAGCCACTGGTGAGATGACAATCTGTCCAGAACAGACACTGTGGCTTTATTTTGTCCAAGTGCAGTTCCACCTAGGACTAGACCTCTAGTGACCCTAATGCCACCTCTTAAAAAGAAACACACAGAAAACAAACTTAGACCTTTTGGGAAAGAGGATGAGCTAGACTCTGCCCAGCTTGGGCAAGGAAGAGTTGACGTTAACACAGTTGGGACCAGGCAGACAGATGTTTTCTCACTTTTCAGTTACCTCATCAGAGAGAGCAGCAGAAGGGCCCTGATGTGCGTTCGGGTGGCTTTTTATACTCTTGGTGGTGTACTAGTTCGGAGTTTATTTACACTAACTCCTTTTCTAAATGCCTTGGGGAACATTGGCAGTCACTTTAGAGATCATGGCTGAGCTACTTAAAAGAAAGAGGCAACAATGGAAACCGTGACTTCAGAGTAGAACAGAGTGACCAAGGCAGAGTAGGACATGGGCGGGGGGCAGGGGAGGGGCGCAGTATTTGTCTTGACTTTCCCTTCAGCTGGGTGTTTAATTCAGAATTAAGGCTCAACACTGTAAGAGCTGAGATAAAATAATCACACAGTTCTGGTATTCAGACTGGATTGAAGGAAGTCCTGAGGCCTGAATGTGGCGTGTCCCTAGCTGGTGGTGTCCCTAGCTGGTGGTGTCCCTAGCTGGTGGTGTCCCTAGCTGGTGGTGCTGTTTGGGAAGGGCTGTGGAATCTTTAGGGAGGGAGCCTCGCTGGAGAAAGAGTATTACCTCAGATGGTTGGTTAGGCCTTAGGACCTGGCTCCACCTCCCTCTTCTCGCTCTGCTTCCTGAGTGAGGATACAATGTGACCAGCCAGCTTCCTGCACTTCTGCCAGGCCAGCCATCCAGAATGGACTGTATCCCCCAGGAACTCCAAAGCAAAATGAACCCTTCTCTGCTTTAGTCAGGACATTTTGTTACAGCAGTGATAACATCCTTAAGACAGGAAGTGTCTTTACTTACTGAAACCACTGGTTTTCTCCTGTGTCATCATCCTCTGCGTTCCTATACCTTGTCCTTCAGAGTTTCTGTATTTTGCATGATGATATTTACCTTTGCTTAAAACTTGATGGAACTCTCAGCTCAAAAAAAAAAAAAATGTGTTGGCGTCTTTGTGTTTCACCCAGTCTCCCTTACTCTCACGGTGCAACCCATCCTTTCCTCCCATTGTCTGGCTTTGTTGGCCACATTAGACTGGCTTGCTGCAGTCCCTGCCAAACCACAGACATGTAACAGAGCAGACACTCCACTCCCCCCTGCTCTTGGAGGCCTCGGAGTCCACATGGGGGTGAGAAGCAAGGGAGATAACTGACTTGGAGAATTTCTGTAGATGGTCTTGGTACATTTTCAAAGCTGAGCACCACAAAGCTGCCCAATTTCATTCTAATTCTTTAATTCTTCCACCACAACCCCCCTTTCTTCTTTTTTAGACAGAGCCTAAGTAACACAGGCTGGCCCCAGATCTTGTTGTCCCCTGCCTTAACCAGGGTGCTGGGATGACCAGCACGTGCTGCCACTCACAATCCCGTTGTCTTTCTTTGTTTTTTTGTTTTGTTTTGCTTTTGTTTTTCAAACTCAAAAGTTTCTCTGTGCTAGCTGTCCTGGAACTCACTGATCTCAAACTCAGAGATCTGCCTGCCTCTGGCTCTCCAATGCTGGGCTCAAAGGTGTGTGCCACAAAGCCCGACTCTGTTGTCTTTTTTTTTTTAAAAAAAAAAAAAAACACTCTTTAAACCTCTTGAATACTCTCTGAAGCCTGTGGCTGCTACCTTATGTGTTCACTAACAGTTCTGCTGCATTTGGAGCCATGAGAAGGACAAAGTTCAGCCATGTCTTGTAGCCTTTTTACATCATGGCGACCACTACAACAGTTTAATGGACTCCAGCTTCTCAAAACTGACATGGACTGCATCGCCCAACCGCTTCCTATTTAGGACAGAGCTTTCCAGTACAAACGAAATGCAAGCCCTCTATGCAATTTTAAACTTTCTGGTAGAAACAGTTTTTAAAAGTAAAGCAGGGGAAATCAATTATATGTTGTTTAACCCAATACATCTAAAATATTGTTTTAAAATAGAGTTTATATAAAAATTATTAATCAAATTCTTCCCCATTCTTTTTTTCCTACTAAGTCTTTGAAACTCTTGCTGCATTCTGGACTTGAACTTGACACATTCCAGGTACTCTCTGACTACAATGTACTAGATCACTGCTGTACTTAAAAAAAGAATATTTCAGACAATTCAACAAGCTTTGCAGCCAACTCCCATTGCCGTGGACAGGACCCAGTCACCATGATAGATTGTACACTCTTAAACCTGGAGCCAAAACAAACCGAAGTGGGAGGGAGCCTGAACGAGAATGAACGAGGGAGGCTGTTTGCTGTAGCGACCCATATCCCAGGGACTCTGAGTCACCCTTGGGGAAGCATTGACTCTCACCTCCCAGAAGAAAGTACAGAAGACTAATGGAGAGTGGGATCTCTGCAATCTTAGATTGGTTGAATTAAGAGTCCCAAACACATTCCCTGGTTCAAATGCGTCAATTTAGGCTTAGCCTGAGACAAAGAGTTATTTCTGCCCTTCGTTTGAGATCGCATAACTTTGCCTCTTTCTAACAGGCGTTTATAACTTACCCCAGACTTGTAAGGCAAATAAGTACTGACAAGAAGACCAGACACGAAGATAAACATTTACGGTTAAGTTATTTTTACTTACAAGACTATCAGTTTTATATGGTTTGGACTATCTCATCCATCTATTCATGGCAAGTTCTTTTTCATTCTTCTATTTTTTTAATGATTTACTTTTATTTATGTTTACTTTTATTTTTAAGCATATGGGTGTTATGCCTGTATGTATGCAGTGTGCACAGAGGCCCAAAGAAGGCATCAGATCCCCTAGAACTGGACTTACAGACAGTTGTGAGCTGCCATCTGGGTGCTGGGAATCGAACCTGGGTTCTCAGAAGACTGGCCAGTGTTTTTCACCACTGAGCCATCTCTCCGGCCAGTTCTTCTAATTTTTTCGCGACAGGGTCTGACTCTGCAGCCCAGACTGGACTGGAATTCCCCACAGTCCTCCTGTCTTTGCTTCCTGAGTACTAGGATTATTGCTGTGACATTAACACCTGACATAGTAGGGAAGGAGGGTTGTTCTGGTTCACAGCTTGAGGAACTTTGAGGTAGCTGGGCCCATCTGCTTTAATCCCAATAACCCTTTGTCATCCCATAGGTTTGTCTCCTAGGTAATTCTAGAGCTTGTCAGTTGTCAGTATCAGCCATCATGGATTATAGAACAGGTTTATTTATTTGTATGTAAGCACATATATGGAGATCCGAGGACAGGACAGTGTGTGGGAGTAAATCATTCACTTCCACCATGTGGGTCCAGCAATCAAACTTGGGTCATCAGTCTTGGCCTGCCAAGCTATCTTGCCAGCTCCCAATTCAAAATACTTTTTTTTTTTTTTTTTTTGGTTTTTTTTTTTTTTTTTTTTTTTTTTTTTTTTTTTGGTTTTTCGAGACAGGGTTTCTCTGTGGTTTTGGAGCCTGTCCTGGCACTAGCTCTTGTAGACCAGGCTGGTCTCGAACTCACAGAGATCCGCCTGCCTCTGCCTCCCAAGTGCTGGGATTAAAGGCGTGCGCCACCACCGCCCGGCTCTTTTTTTTGGTTTTTTGAGACAGGGTTTCTCTGTGGCTTTGGAGCCTGTCCTGGAACTAGCTCATGTAGACCAGGCTGGTCTCGAACTCACAGAGATCCGCCTGCCTCTGCCTCCCGAGTGCTGGGATTAAAGACGTGTGCCACCATCGCCCGGCCCCGAAATACTTTTAAGGAAAAAAATACTTTCTCTTTTTCTGTTTGTCTGTGACATTTTAAGACTGTCACTTGAACTTCCTGAGTGCAAAGATCACAGGCAGCTCGGTTAGCCTCCTGGAGAAGACAAACCAATCATGTTTTTAATGTGTGTATACCTGTGTGTGGAGATATGGAGCAGGATGACAAGTCAGAGTGTCTGCCTCCTTTGAGACAGTCTCTCAGTGGCCTGGAGCTCACCAATTAGGATAGACTTGCTGGCCTGCTAAATTCGGGGATCCTCCTCTCTACTTCTCCAGTACCAGGACTGCAAGAATGCCACCATGCCTGGCATTTTACATAGGGTCTGGGGACTGAACTCAGGTCCTTGTGCTTGTAAGGCGAGCATTTTGCCAACCGAGCCACACCCACCTTTACCCCTAGCCCATCAGCAAGAGTATTCTTGAAGTAGCAAAAAGAAATCTGTATCTTAATTCTAATCTGATGTACTTTTACAAGAAAGTTATAGCAAATTTCCAGACCAGAGAATGTGAGTATATTGTAACCCATAGACATAATCATAGATGTCAGCCTCATTTCTAGCCAGTAAGGTCAGCCTCCTTGAGAGAGCAAATCAATTTTCAGTCTAAGTATTTAATTTAGACCACATAGAGCTTTATAAACTCCTTCTAGTTCCAAAGTATTAAGAATAATTTGGATTTTAGGAGCTGATGTGATGAGATAGCCCCCTCACTCTGCAACCATCCCATGACAGCTGTATACAAAACATGCATGTGAAAGTGATGCTTCCTTGCTGGTCCATGGACTCTCTGGCCCTTGGAGGTATCTAGAGCCAGGCTTCTTACATTTGCCGTCTGCTCGTCTGACTAGAGGATGCTTTTAGTCTGCAGTTCTAATTCCCTTTGTCATTGTTGCCTACTTAACTGTAACCCGGGTGACCATCCGTCCACCCAGCAAATGTGAAAGCTTGGAGGTTTGCGGCTGCTGTGTGATCTTTCACCCTTCTGCCCCACGCGTGCATTGGATAGAGTACAGTGCTACCTTGTTGGTCACGTGGTGGAGACCCAGAAGCCTTCTGACTTTGGCTCTGGCTTTTCATGGCCGGTCGGGTGGTTTGCTTCTCTGAAGTTGGGCACATTTGTGAGGTGAGACAGCTTCCAGCTGTCTTGAGCCTGATCACAGTTCAGACGGCAGTGGCAGTTTCTCTCTGTCCTAGATGGGAAAGCAGGAAGTTCAGAGTATCTCTTGGACATATCATGATACACTTCCAAGTCTATAAAGTCTTCCTGAGGATAATTCCAAAGAAGAAAACAAAAAGGGGGCATGTTTAAACCAACATACGGTACTATCGCTGTTTCTCTACCATCAGAGAAGAAAGTAAGGTTCCATATGCACAGCTCTTATCCATTAAGCAGCCGTCCGAGAGAGTTGGTTAGCGATCCCCCAGGCATAAAGATTCTGGGCAGAAGAACCAGCTCAGTGTTCAAGTGTGGCTTCTGAGAACCTCTCTGTGACACAGAAGCAATAATTTTTCCTGTGCATTCACAAGCTAGTCCACCCTTTAGTTAGTGAGGCCACACCCTTGGCCCGAAGGCCTCCTTGGCCATTCTAGTTTCATGGTTTAGTTGGGACCACAGTGCGGGTAACAGACAGTATGAGAGAAGTCTGGGAGGGGTGACCGGTCCTAGCCAAGAGTTATGTGAATGTTAGTGTTTTCCCCAGAAGGGAGGAGAGCTCCCTGCCCCATGTATCACCACGTGTCTGCACAGACACAAACAGAGCAGTGTCCCATTGAGCTGGCCTCCTCACAGTCCTCCTTTTCAGCCTACAGCAGAGATGGGGTGCACCGGAGTGTTCCTGAGACTGTGGTATCAGTGCTAGGAAGTGGGCAGAAAAACAAGAAGGGTAAGAAGTTTCCATTATTGCAGCCTAGATGAAGGCTTTATTTATTCCGAGGGCATCCTTTAGTAAAAAGGACGATAGAGTGTCACAATACATGGCACTGGTACCTAACAGGAATAGGCTGGGTAAGGAGTAAACATCGTAACACAGAAAGACCTTTTCACTTATTTATTTTGCGTGAGTGTGCATATGAGAGAGACAGGAAGGCGAGGAGGGATGGAGCGCACTGAGTCACAGCTTTGGAGGAGGTAACTCTCACCATCCACCATTGTTTCTGCGTTGAGAACTACCCCAAGCTAGCTGGTCCACATACTTCCTGTGAATCTCCTGTGTTTACCCCCATCTTGCCTTAAGTGTTCTGGGATTCCAGATGGATGCCGCCACATCCACATTGTGGTACATGGGTTTGGGGGATTGAGCTCGGGTCTCCAGGCTTACCTAGGCAGTGCTTTTCCCCACTGGACCATTTCCTGGCCAAGTATTCTAACTGAACTATGTTCCAGGAGGGAGGAATGCATGGCTGTTTTATCCTAGTATGGTAGCAGGGAACACAAATCCACCTTGGATGGGGATAAAAAGGGAGTAGCTGGATTCCATACAAATTAAAAGTTACCTATGGGCTAGCTGTAGAAGCCCTAGTCACAGAACATGGGTACCCACTCCTCATTGTCTCTTAGGAGGCCTTCCCTAAGTACAATGCCGCAGTGAGCTGAAGCCTGAAGGCAGGGCAGAGAGCTGAGAAACACCCAGCACACACCCTCATACACAGGGCCTTGGTGGCGTACATAGCACAGAGTCGGTGAAGTCTGAGAGCAGGACAGGAGGGTAAAAATGCGCTCCAAACACCAGGACCCTTCACTGCGTGTATAGAAAGGGTCCACCAGCAGCAGAACTCCGTGGGACAGAAAGCTGGTAACCGGTGGCTACTGGCTGGGCTGTCTGGCACAGAGAGAGCACTCTGGAGTCTCTCTGTGCTCAGAGCAAAGTCCTGCTGCAAGGACTGTCTTGCTCCTGCCTTGGAGACTGAGTAAATCTGCAGCAAGGCCCAGGCCCAGCTGTTCTATGGAGTAGATGGACCCCATTCTAAACCATACAACTGTGGCCCTTTCTCAGATATTTCTGACATCCTTAAAAACAAAACCAAACAAGATTCAAAAAGAAGCAGAAAAAATGGCTAAGGAGGAACATAGTCAGTAGAAGCAGACGTGCAGATGATAAGATATCAGAATTAGCCAATGAGAGGTATAATGTATTCTTTATAAATATGTTTAGGGTTCTAGTAAAGGTTAGTTATGTTCTAGAAAAGATAATGAATTTTAACAGTTAATTGGAACTTCTAAGACAATGTTCATAACCTGTGCTCCCCTCCCCCCTCCACATACGCAGAGCAAGGATTATTTAGAAACAAATTTCCAGTCATGTTCCTAGCAGTCCCAAAGTCATTGCCACTTCCTTGAGGTTTTCGCGTCCCTACTTTTTTAAAAGCCAGGAATTCAAGTCCCTGAGCTAAGTGCCTGTTATTTCAAGATACTATATAAGCAAAGATGGATTGAGAAATTTATTCCAGTGAAGAGAGATACAGACTCATCTCTAGGGAAAGTGCTCTCATAGAGGAAGAGAGAAATCAGGAGAAAGAGGGCGAGATGTCTCCTGGCGAGGAGGACCAGTGGGAAGCCTGTGGAAGATGTAGCATTTGGTCTTAGCCTTGACGAAAGGCCAGATGTCCATGTGAGGTGGACAGGCCTGTGTCCACTGATGGGAAAGCCCTGGGACAATGCCCTGACTCCAGAATCTTCATTAGTACCCACATCATCACACAGTGAAGACAGCCAGATTCCCTTGCAAGCTCATGTCTCCAGAGATCAAGTGAGATAATGGGGCAACAGGACGTTATGTCTGTTTAACTTGGCAAAAATCACAGTTCTAGTTTTCTGGTAGAAATCACAAGCGAATCTCTCTTGTCCTCTCTGTTTCCCTATGTGCATTATCCTTAGAGCTGTAATTGCATTTATTTATTTACAAAAAATTTAAGCGTGTGTGTGTGTGTGTGTGTGTGTGTGTGTGTGTGTGTGGAAACAGGGTCTCTATGTGGCCCTGCCTGTCCTGGAACTCACTATGTAGACCAGACTGGCCTCAAACTCACTGAGATCCACCTGCCTCTGCCCCTAAGTGCTATTTGTGTGTCTGTTGATATTGCCATAGCCTTGTTAATACAGGAGAGGCTATTTCACCGCAGACTTCCTGGTATTCTGGCTCTTACAGTCCCCCCCCCCTAAATCGTCCTTGAGTCATCAATGCAAGAGCTGTGATGTAGATGTATCTATTGAGGCTGGGCTCCCTGTGATCTGTTGATCTCTGCATTGTGTCTGGTTGTGGTTTTCTGTGATGGCCTCCATTTGCTGTAAAGAGAGGCTTCTTTGCTGAGGGATGGTAGCTAGACTTACCCAGGAAAAGTGGCTCATACATTATGGTATTTATTTCACTTATATCTTATTCTATAAGCTCATTCTGGACAGCCACTCATTTTTGAGTGCCCATAGCAGCTGTCCCTATGTCTATAAATAACAGGAGCTCAAAATGCCTTCCCATATGAAGTAGAATTTAGCACAAGACAAATCAGTAGATCTTCAGACTCCTTAGTCAGTCTGAATCTGATTTCTGTGCTTGTAATCAGATACTGTGTTCATAATGACTCAGGGATAAACTGATCAATGAGCTGTGGAGTTTTGGTTTTACCATATTAGTGGGGAGGAGCTAACGAAGGTCTTGCTAAGTGCTGCGTGCCAGGGTGATCAGGCTTCTGGTAAAATGTGGCATTTGTGAAAGGGAGGATTGGTAGCCGGACCAGTGGGAAGCCTTCCACTGATTTGAGAAAGAGGATGGAGCTCTGAAACAAATCAAAGCAGGGGAAAGGTCAGGGAGAGACAGACGTGAGAGCAAGAGGTCAACAGCCTAAGGTGTGTTTGGTTGGTTGGTTTGTTGTTGGTTGTTTTAATGAGACCGTAAGAGGCACTGACGTATTTGGTAAGGCGATGGGAAAAGGGGGTCTGTTGGTTTTAGTGGAAGGGAGGTAAGGAATGTTCCTTTTAGAAGAAGAATTGGGAGATAACTGCAAATGGGAAAATAAGTATCCGATAGAGAAAACTCTGCCTCTCAGAACGTGTTCCAGCACTCTAGAAATTTCCACCCCCAGACAAGCTCTTCATTTTTCATTGCCCTGTGTCACGTGACTATTCAGACTCATTTCCTCTTCTATTCTGAGAGTAGACGAAAGTGATAAAGTGTTGTGATCTTTCAGCAGCTCTCCCAGAATCAGAATATTACACTACTCCTCTACATCAGCCGCCTGGAGGTGGCGGATGTTTGGATTTATGAAAAGATTAGATTATAAAATAATAAAGTCTCTCTGTTGTTTTTATGTCCTGGCGGCTTTTAAAGTCTAGCTTGATGCTACCTAGCTCTCTTGACTCCACTTGAGATCTGCTTGAGAAACAAAAGAAATGAGAACTAGGAAGAACCAAAGAGCATTCAGTACTGGCCATGAAGAAAGGAGAACTAGGAAAACCAAAGAGCATTCAGTACTGGCCATGAAGAAGGGCAGAGAGTTCCTCCTTTGACTGAAAAATACAGAGAGAAATAGGAGGGGGACAGCAAGCTGGAGCCTTGCGTGAGCACGGGGATTCTGCATGCCGAACAACAGATGCAGTAACTCCACTATCTGAGCTCTGCGCTCCTCTCTATTTTTAGGGGGCCAAATGTCCGTGGCCTTTCTCCTCCCGGCTCTCTTGAATGGCTGCTATTTACCGAGTCATTAGCTAATAAACTATGCAAATTCTCTGTTCTTCCTCCTTAAGCAGCCTTATGCTTCAGGACGGACAGTGACCATCCATCCACTTTCTCCTATAGCGCTTAATTGGAAAAAAAATCTTCTGGATGGTTCTTTCTGTTCCTGTCTGATTGGATTATGAAATTTAAATCTGTCCTCTCTTCAGTGACTCAAAGGCTGTCCACCAGGGTATACTATATCCCTACTCCCTCAAAACAAGCTCTGTGAAATGACATCTGGGTATTTTGCTGCTGATTTGCATTTGATATGTTTCACAACAACCACAAGAGCAAAATGACAATAAAGACTTTGTTCTTAAGTCATAAAATTATTAATACAAAGAATAAGAGAAGAGGCGTGTGCCTGTCATAATGCCAGCACTGAGTAGGCTAAGGGGACCATAACAAGTCAAAGGCTAGTGGGGACTACACATCAGGACCCTGGCTAGGGCTGGCTAGATGGCTCAGCAGGAAAAGGAGCCTCACAACCTGAGTTCAGTCCCTGGAACCCACATGATAGAAGAAATAAAACAATGCCACAAGATGTCCTTTGACTTCCACACGTGAGCTGTGGTTTGCAGCACATGTCTCCCCAACACACACATGAATAAATAAATATGGAAAAAGACCCTATGTAAAGAGAAGAAGAGCTCATAGTGAGGACAGTGGCCGGGCTGGAAATGAGAGTAGCCAGTGGGAACTGGACTGTGAGCCTTGGAGCTGATCCCCAACCCAGCAGTGAGCACTGGCAGTGGTGCTGAGCCTTGGGGCCGAACCCCAACCCAGCAGTGAGGACTGGCAGTGATGCTGAGCCTTGGGGCTGAACCCCAACCCAGCAGTGAGGACTGGCAGTGGTGCTGAGCCTTGGGGCTGAACCCCAACCCAGCAGTGGGGACTGGCAGTGGTGCTGAGCCTTGGGGCTGAACCCCAACCCAGCAGTGAGGACTGGCAGTGGTGCTGAGCCGTGGAGCTGAACCCTAACCCAGCAGTGGGGGCTGGCAGGGATGCTGTTTGTGCTCCAGAGCTCTCAGAAGTCTAGCAAGTGACAGCATTCGCCACCTTTATGGAGCTGGCAGTAAAATGAAACAGGAGGACTGGTTAAAACTGCAAAGACCACACGGACTCTCCTGGCCTCTCCTCCAGTGGCCTTTTCCCATCAGCAGCAGACAGCTCTGGATAGGGAAAACAGGAGTCTCTGAAGTGTGGGCTCTCCTAGATTCCTAGCACAGGTCAGCACAGCGTTTGAACCAAAGCCAGTAGAGACTAATGAAACTTTGCATATTGAATGTTGAAACCTCCACACTGCTTCTCCAACTCAGTTTTCAAAACCCTGGACTTTGACCCTCAAGCTAGAGTTTGGAAGATTCGTCTTTAGAAAATCTGATCAACCCAAGAGAAAAGCGCTTTAGTGACTCAGTGCAGTCCTACCTACTTTCCTAAAGCCACAGATGGCAAGTCCTACTGTGTTCTAAGACAGCTAGTATCCTTCTCTTATGCAGAAGCAGCCACACATCATTAACACATAAGAAAGTCTAAAATAGCCGGGCGGTGGTGGCGCACGCCTGTAATCCCAGCACTCGGGAGGCAGAGGCAGGCGGATCTCTGTGAGTTCGAGGCCAGCCTGGTCTAGAAGAGCTAGTTCCAGGACAGGAACCAAAAGCTACGAAGAAACCCTGTCTCGAAAATCCAAAAAAAAAAAAAAAAAGAGGAGATCCTATCAGTTATATCTCTGGTTAGATCACTGTCTTACCAGTTATATCTCTGGTTACATCACTGGTCCTATCAGTTATAGCTCTGATTAGATCACTCATCTCTCTAGTGCTAGTCCTCCTCCCTCACCTCCACCCCTGCTCACACCCGAGATAGTCTCACTCTGTAGCCAGAGCTGACCAGTGCAAATAGAACAAAGTACTGTGGAACAAAAGTCTGTGAGAAAAGATTGTAAACCTCCCTTCCAAATGAGTGAGTGGGCTCTCAGAATGTTTGTGAGAGCCGAGGGAAGCTATAAAAGAAAGAAAGATGTATTGTTTTAAAAAGAACACTTAGAGTTAAAAATATTGTAACAGAAATTAAAAGTCTAGGAGAGAATAAATTTATGGCTTTTTTCAGACAAAGTAGCTACGAAAAGCTTAAGAAACTCAAGAGGCTGGGCAGTGGTAGCACACACCTTTAATCCCTGCACTCGGAAGGCAGAGGCAGGTGAAGCCTGCCTGGTCTACAGAGAGAGTTCCAGGACAGCCAGGACTGTTATATAGAGAAACCTTGTCTCGGAAAACCAGAGAAAGAGAGAGAGGGAGGGAAACTCAAGAGTGTCTGCCTAAAAATACATTATTTGTATAAAAGACATTTTAGAAGAGAACTGAAAAATAAAGAGAAAAATTATCAAAGGTAAAACGTAGGAGGTAGAGACAGGAGAATCAAGAGTTTGAGGTCGTCCTCAGCTGCACAGCGAGTGAGACTGTCTCAAGGAGAAAGGATGTAGAAAAGAACTGTCGAGATAGCTTAGTGGGTAAAAGCACTTTCAGCAAAAGTCTGAAGACTTGAGTTAGGTCCCAGAACTGGCAAAAAGGCAAACATGGGGGCGGCTCGGATCTGGAAGCCCCGCCCTCCTAAGGCAAGATGGAAGGCAGAGGCCGGGAGGCTTTCCAGGCAGGGACCTGCCAGCCTGCAGAAGCAGCGCAGCACAAACAGTGCTTCCTAGGAGCCTGGTGGAAGAGCTGTCATCAAGACAGCTCAGTAAAGCAAAACACGGCTGAGAAGCCCCAGCTTAAGTAGCAAGTCTGTAGGTGTGGATGTGGCCTGGCAGGGGTCAGAGGTGGCCAGGAGATATAAGTAAACACACACAAAACAGTTAAGAGAAGTTACCTTGAACGTGAAAATAGACTTTTTCCCCCTTTTCACTTCTTTTTATGTAGTATTTGACTCTGCACCATAGCATATTACTTTTCTGATTTTTTAAACAAGAAATATGCTCCCTCCAGTGGAACACCCCCAATAGAGATGTTTAAGCCTTAGGTAACGACAGAAGAAGATTCTTTTGCACAACCTGCAAATTTGCTGGGAAAATTTTTAACCCGCAGCTAGTCTTCCCTAGCTTTAGGTTTTTATGTTTCATTGTAGCCAAGAGCTCAGCAGGAATGGCTTTGAGGAAGCAGGGCCTGAACTCTCTCCTAGGAAATAAATGTTTGGGGCTGGAGAAATGGCTCAAAGGTTAAGAGCACTGGCGGCTCTTCCAGAGAACCCAGAGTCCATTCCCGGCACCCACATGGCAGCTCACAGCCATCTGTAACTTCAGTCTCAAGAGATCCGAACCCCTCTTCCGGATTCTGTGGGCACCAGGCATGCATGTACCACGCAGACATGCAGACAAAACACCCACACACATCAAATAAACAAAGAAAATAAATGAATTCTTAAAGAAGGAAAAGGAACCTCCGTGCCGCCATTTGGCGTCGGTCTTGTCATAATGGCCAGTAAAGGAATCCTGGATCCCTGGTCTTCCATTTGTGCGAGCCCTGTCCACAAAGAGCCGCCTGCTGCAGGCCCTTGATTACCAATAATTAATCTCAGATGAAAGGTTCAGTACTCCGGGCTTCCTCTGTCTCTGACCTAAGAGAACACGCTGTGAGTGGTTTGTTTGTGTGCCTGCCAGAGATCTTATCTGGGCCCATAAGAGTTGATAGGATCATTAAATCAGCATTGATCTTTCCTCGGTATCCTTTTTCTGCAAAAAGGGGTGCGTGATATCTCAACCCTGGATGAAAGGGAGACTTAATATACAGCACAGGGGTCACCCAGTAACAGCTATATTTAATAGCAGTAAAATCTAAGTAACTCGGCCATGTGTCATAATCCCCATGTTTTCTCTGCTGTTTCTCAATGTATTTGGCTAAATCACTCCAGAGCGACCAAGCCAAATGGCCAAACCACCCACTTTCTTATTCCCAGCACATGAATTAGAGGGAAGCCAGCTGAAGTCCAGGCCAGCTCATAAATGACTTGTATGTCTGATTTTTGTTCCATGATCTGAAACTCAAAATAAATCAAAAAAGAAACATTTTCCAAATACTGGCAAATTCACACGCACAAAAAGTCTCTAGCCCTCTCAGTACACATGCAAAGATGACAAACAAACCCATTCTGAGCAGATCTTACTTAGAGGTTAATTCCTAAGGCACAAACAGACACTCACGTGTAGCAAGCTTATGGAACCTTGTGTTCAATTTGAGACTCGCAAGCCAAAACGAAGGCTAAAGATCATTTTAGGAAGGGCTTGAAACAGGAAACCTTTGAAGAAAGGTCCTAAGAGGCAAATTTTGAGCTTGGAAAACAGTGATTATTGCCAAGCCTGATAGCACAGGCCTATAATCCCAGCTACTCAAGAGACTGAGGCAGGAGGATGGATATCTGGGCTACATAGTGAGTTCAGAGTTAACCTGGGCAACTTAGTGAGACTATGTGTCAAAATTAAAGAAGAAAGTTACTTAGTTGGGGATATAGTTCAGTGGTAGATCATATGCCTCCTATGTGTGAGGCCCCGGGTTTCACCTGGTAACAAACAACACACTCGGGAATATGGTCCGACAGAAGCCTGTGCCAACACATGAAGGTAGATCAAAACAGTGGTGGACATGCAGAAGTTGCTGTTTGGTTTGGATATTTAGATAAACTTATAAAAATATAAAGTTCCCAACTACAACTTGTTAAACTTAAAAATTGAAGAGAGGGCCAGGCAGTGGTGGTACACACCTTTAATCACACTCAGGAAGCAGAGGTAGGTGGATCTCTGAACTTGAGGCCAGTCTACAGAGTGAGTTCCAGGACAGTCAGCATTGCACAGGGAAACCCTGTCTTGAAAAAAAAATTGAGCAGAGGAAGGGTGCAAGGACTGAGCTATGAAGAGTATCAAGGTGTAGCAAGCTCATTCTGAGCATACACATGGGTCTTCAAACACACATGGTTAAGTACAGATGTCGGACACATCCCTCCTCAGTACCTTGCATCTGGTGTGTGTGTGTGTGCGCGCGCGCGCTAAATGGTTGTCCAGCAGGACTCTGGCACCTCTGCCTGGCCATAGCACCCTAGGGTTAGGGTCTCTACCAGAAGAGCAAATGAGCTACTCAGGAGCAGAGCCTGACTCCAGGAGAGCAATGAAAAGGGGCAGGTTGGAAAATTCTAGAAAAGAGAAGTCTGGGTTGGAGAGGTAATTCAGCAGTAGAATGCTTACCTTGATTCAGTTGCCAGCACAGCAAAAAAAAAAAAAAAAAAGAAAAGAAAAAGAGAGAGGTCTCTGCTCGCCTCTTTTACCCGGTATAGAAAGTTTTAGAAAGTACAGGGATGCCTGGAAAACACGTCTAAAATTGGACAAACTGCAAGATGGTAAGACTAAAGGCTGTTTACATCTGAATTGGTTTGCATAATTAGATGGATCTCAAAATGCCTTATCTTTTTTAATGCTATTTATTGCTGTTATGTGTAAATGATGTGTGTAGGGCTGTGTGCATGCCACACTGCACATGCGGAGGTCAGAAGGACAACTTTACGGAATCAGTTCTCTCCTTCAGCCTTTATGATTGAACTCAGGTCATCAGGTTTGCACAGCAGGTGATTTACCCGTGGAGTCATCTCAGCAGACCCTCCTTGTCTGTATAACATAGCTAAGGAAATATAACATTGTCTCTTGCTAAATACCAACTGCTTCTTTCGTTCATGAAAGATTATCACCAAGTTACAAGACCATTTAAGTCACAATTTGAATTATTGGCAGACCCAGGACTAACCCCAAACTTTCTTCTTTCAGGAGAATAGTATAAAAGCATTCATCATCTCCATGAAATGCTGTTTCTAGCACTGACTTCAGTTTTAACTGCTCACCTCTCTCCCTCCTGTCCTGCAGCTGGGATGAGAGCAGCTCCATCAGCAGTGGGCTCAGCGATGCCTCCGACAACCTCAGCTCCGAAGAGTTCAATGCCAGCTCCTCGCTCAACTCCCTCCCCACTACCCCCACGGCTTCCCGCAGGAGCTCTACAATAGTGGTATGTGATGTTGCAAACACATAGGCCACCGGGTCACGGTGCACCACAAAACAAACTGGGCAAGGTCTGTGGAGATGTGGTGCATGGTGCCACGGTGACTGTATTTTGTGCTCACGGCTATCTAGAGTGATACATAGAAGAGCTTTTCCAATTGGAGAAAAAAAAAAGTACCCTAGAGATAATGTATCTTCTCCCTGGAGCGCTGGGGGTGGAGGAAACCCTAGCTGACTTAACGGTATGGGCTAATCAAGGCCCTTCAGCCCTGTGTAAGTGGCTTACTCTGCCCTTTTCTCAGCAGCTGCGCACAGACTCAGAGAAGCGCTCCCTGGCAGAAAGTGGGCTGAACTGGTTTAGTGAATCAGAGGAGAAGGCGCCCAAAAAACTGGAGTACGACAGTGGCAGCCTAAAGATGGAACCTGGGACCT
Organism: Chionomys nivalis; assembly: GCF_950005125.1. Lineage (NCBI taxonomy): Eukaryota > Metazoa > Chordata > Mammalia > Rodentia > Cricetidae > Chionomys > Chionomys nivalis. The sequence continues at coordinate 83,605,221 of NC_080090.1, forward strand.
CAAAGTGGCGGAGAGAGCGACCAGAAAGCTGTGATGACTCTTCCAAGGGTGGAGAACTGAAAAAGCCCATCAGCCTGGGGCATCCGGGGTCCCTGAAGAAGGGCAAGACCCCACCAGTGGCTGTCACCTCTCCCATCACTCATACAGCCCAGAGTGCCCTCAAAGTTGCAGGTGAGTTGGGGTAAAGGAAGGGTCAAGGACGAAGGCCTTTCTTCAGTGGTTTTCCTCGATGACCACAAACCTATAGAGTGATAGCAAACATTTGCAGAAACGCTTTAATGGACGGTATCTTTTCTACATATATTGTTCCCAGGGTTTACCCCTGGGGTCACCTTGAGCTTTAATCAACATTTCCTTTTAGTGTCTAGACATTTTCTTATCAATACATTGCATCCCCTTCTTCTCGTCCTTCCTTGACCATTATTAGACACACTTCCTTCTTGATCATTTTTGTGGTTATCTCTGTCATTTTAACCAAAATAAACCATCCCACAGAAAACAATAAAAATAAACTAAACGAAAATCTACTTCCTCCCATAGTCCCTCTGGCAGGAGATTGTATCTGCTTATCCAGTACCTGTTTGTCCATATTTAGGTCTCTAAACATTTATAATATATGGACAATGATTCCTTTTCCCCTAGAGGGAAAGAAAAGTGTTTTTAAGATATTATATAGACCAGGCAGTGGTGGCACATGCCTTTAATCCCAGCACTTCTATGAGTTCAAGGCCAGCGTGGTCTATAGTGTGAGTTCCAAGACAGCCAGGACAACACAGACAAACCCTGTTTTGGAAAACCAAGACTTCATGATAGCAACTCCTCCTCTGTTTCCTGCCCCCTTTCAGGCAAGCCTGAAGGCAAAGCTACAGACAAGGGCAAGCTCACAGTGAAGAACACTGGGTTACAGCGCTCCTCTTCCGATGCTGGCCGGGACCGCCTGAGTGATGCCAAGAAGCCTCCCTCGGGCATCGCTCGCCCCTCTACTTCAGGATCCTTTGGCTATAAGAAGCCTCCCCCTGCGACTGGCACAGCTACTGTCATGCAGACAGGTGGCTCAGCCACTCTCAGCAAGATCCAGAAGTCCTCAGGCATTCCTGTCAAACCAGTAAATGGGCGCAAGACGAGTTTAGATGTGTCCAACAGTGCAGAGCCGGGATTTCTGGCGCCTGGAGCCCGGTCCAACATCCAGTATCGCAGCCTGCCCAGGCCAGCCAAATCCAGTTCAATGAGTGTGACTGGCGGGCGGGGTGGACCTCGTCCTGTTAGCAGCAGCATTGACCCCAGTCTCCTCAGCACCAAACAGGGAGGCCTTACACCCTCCAGACTGAAGGAACCTTCCAAGGTTGCCAGTGGTCGGACCACTCCGGCTCCTGCTCCTGTCAATCAGACAGATCGGGAAAAGGAGAAGGCCAAAGCCAAGGCTGTGGCCTTGGACTCAGACAACATCTCCTTGAAGAGCATTGGCTCCCCAGAAAGCACTCCTAAGAACCAAGCAAGCCACCCTCCAGCCTCCAAGTTAACGGAGCTGCCGCCAACCCCTCTCAGGTACCCACACTGGGCAACATTTTCCTTTTCTGTTTCTCCAGCCTTAGACTAGATGTGGCATGGCCTATCCATTGCTGTCTCTAGGCCTTCCTGTGGGTCCTCCCTCTCTCCTCTGTGGCATGTCTTCCACGTGTTTAATAACTCACTTTGCTTCTACTGTTCCATGTCAACACGGTCTTTAGTACCTGTGTGAATGGTTTTACTGTGTTTGTGTGAACATTTCCCATGTGCCTGTGTTGTCTTCCTTATGACTGGAGGTGCCGTAAGTTAGGTATGGATTCTCCTTCTGATTGGTTTGTCAATAGCATCCTAGTAACCTTTAGCTGAGTGAGCAGGCAGAAGAGAAGGGAACTGAAAAAGGATTGCCTGTTGCCCTGTAATTTGTTATTCTGAGTATTTTATTTTGTCTTCACTCCTCTCAGGGCCACAGCCAAAAGCTTTGTCAAGCCACCGTCACTAGCCAACCTAGACAAGGTCAACTCCAACAGTTTGGATCTACCATCTTCCAGCGACACCCATGCTTCAAAGGTCCCAGATCTGCATGCTACAAGCTCATCAACTGGGAGCCCTCTCCCATCTTGCTTCACCCCCAGTCCAGCACCCATCCTCAATATTAACTCAGCCAGCTTCTCCCAGGGCCTGGAGCTGATGAGTGGTTTCAGTGTCCCAAAGGAGACCCGCATGTACCCCAAACTCTCAGGCCTGCACAGGAGCATGGAGTCCCTCCAGATGCCAATGAGCCTGCCCAGTGCCTTCCCCAGCAGTTCTCCTGTTCCTCCGCCGCCTGCTGCCCCAACTGCCCCATCAGAAGAAGAGACTGAAGAGCTGCCCTGGAGTGGAAGCCCCAGAGCTGGACAGCTGGACAGGTATGGAGTGGAGACAGAGCTGAGCCTGCCTCAGACTCATTTGGCCGCTAGCAAGTTCATCCATTACTAAGCTGTGATTTCTGATTTAATTTTTTTTGTCATTTTAGGTAATTAATTTAGATTTAGATAATCTATTATTTAGATAATTAATTATTTCCATTTTAGATAATTAATTCCTTTCTAACTCCCTGAATTGCAACGTTCGGGTGTTTTTGTTTTGTTCCCATCAGTTAAATGACGTCTCAGAGGTCTCATTAGTTCTCTTCCTCATCTCACTTTGGCTCCCAGGTGCAGAGTCAGTCCTAACCCGTCACATCCTGGTTCTCACCATCTTTAGTATGACCTCTTAGATGCCTAACTACATCTTAACTCCTCACAAGAGGAAAGCATTTAACATTTCAAACACTTCCCAAGTTCTGAGTCAAGAATTTGGTTGTGAGCATCTTAGTGTTTGTTTATAGAGATAGATTTTCATAGTTTGCTGTCCTGTCTCCAGAGGCTATACCCCTCAGACCTGTGGTCCCAAACTCTAGTTTCCAGGATGAACTCACATGCCTCTCTCTCCACAGCAATCAGCGGGATCGGAACACCCTTCCCAAGAAAGGCCTCAGGTAACCCTTATGTGTATTTTTTGTCTGTTTGTTTGTATTTTGAGACAAGGTTTCTCTGAGTAACAACCCTAGCTGTCCTGGAACTAGCTCTTGTATACCAGGCTGGTCTCGAACTCACAGAGATCCACCTACCTCTGCTTCTCAAGTGCTGAGATTAAACACATGTACCACCACTGCCTGGCCTGTTTTGTTTTTCTACCATATACCCAAGACTCCTGGCCTATAAACAAAAAAATTGGGAGCCAGAGGCAAGTGGGCCTGTAGGTTCACTTCCAAAAATAAAATAAAATCCCAACCCAACCTAACCCAGGCCCCATGAATGAAATTTAGGCATTTGTACCTGGTCCTATAAAAACACCACTCATAGCCCTCTGCAAACTCACAATCAAATGTATTAGCTTTCATAGCAAGTGATTTTCTTTGCTGTCAAAGGAGAAATGAGTTTGCACACAAGAACCGTGTGCTTACTTATGCTGTCCTATGCTATCATAGCCTTATGGCCTTCCTTGATTCAATTCAACAACTAATAGTGGATGCCACTCTCATGGGCAAGGGACAGGGAGTGTGGGTCCTCCTCTGTTAGGATAGCACCCAATTGCTCAACTAGATGGGGATGCCGGTCACATGAAAGCCTGCATATGGAGCCATAGAGCCCTGAGTGGAGAGGAAGTCCTAAGGCCTCATCCATCCGTTCTGGACAATGCTGAGTTACTATCCCTTGCCTGGCTCAGCCTTTTGTGTCACTTTTTAGTGGCTCAGACCGAGTTCCTCTGCTGCTTCTTCAGGTACCAGCTTCAGTCCCAGGAGGAGACCAAGGAGAGGCGGCACTCCCACACTATCGGCGGACTTCCCGAATCCGACGATCAGGCAGAGCTGCCGTCCCCCCCTGCCCTCTCCATGTCCTTGAGTGCCAAGGGCCAGCTTACCAACATAGGTCAGTGTCTGTGGTCACTCGCTGTGGTGAGAGATGAAACAGGGATCACTCTGCAGAGTGGGGTAAAACAGCTAGGCATGCTTGGCTCAACGTGTAGTGGGTTGCTTCGTGGTGCCTCAGTTTACCAACCCACACTAAAGATGAAGTGTTCCAAAGTCCTAAACTGAAAAGCTGTAGGGTCCTGATGCTATCAACGAGTCTGAATGACCACATGAGAAATCTATAAACCAAGGCCCTGAGCTCCAGGCTGGTGCTTTATGTACAGTAAGTACTACTAGGAGCAGCCACCTCCAGGGTGAGTCCAACCTGTGGGGCTGGTGAGCTGCAGGCAGAGAAGGGTTGTTGATGGCAGAGAATGAGGCCTGTCTCCAAAAAAGAAAGTCCAGATTCACCAACCACCCTGGCTGAGCCAGGGCCATCCCAGCCCTAAAGGCAGGCTGACTAAGACTCCTCTTAGACGCGCCACACCCTCTCCAAAGCCTGTGGAGAAGAGAAAACTGGGAGCGAAGGAAGTGGCCTTAGGACTGACTCAGAGACAGCATGGGGAAACTGGCTTCAGGAGGCCGTCCTGGTTCCAGCTCAGACACTCACCAGCCCTGGTTCTGGGAAACCCTGTGCCAGGGGCTGGTGTAATTCGAATCTCTATAGGACAGGGCTGGGATGGACCTGCCATTTGCTTGCTGTTTCTGTCTAAATCCATCTCTCCTCTCAGCCGTGTGAAAGGAAGCATCTCTTTGGTGATGAGGACCTGCAGCAAGCCTGTGCCGTGGCTGTGGGGAGTTTGAGGAGAACTAGGCCTGGAGGTCACTTGTGCCTCAGGGAGGGCCATCTGGCTTCTGTGGGCTTGTCAGATGCAGGGTGGGACCAGCCTGTTTTCTATCTCCGTTGAGGGCCAAACACGAAGAAAGGCTATTCGCGCTGTAGAATGAGGGACCGGCCCGGACAGTAATCACCTTGGGGGTCCAGGAGGGTAAGACAGAGGTGTGAGTTCTTCCCAGGTCCTTATCGGCAAGAGAAACATCCACATGGCTGTTTGGAGGCCAAAGGTCAGAGAGCGGAGCTCCACAACGATTTGAATCATGAAAGGCAGCAATTTAGCAAGGAAAAGTGGGGGTGGCCTCTGTGGTCAGCAGATCCCACAGCTGTGGGTTCCATAGCCTCGCTGACAATTTCACCCACACTGCCTGACCTTCATTTCAGGGGATGCTGAGCAGAGAGGCCATAGTCTAGCTGGAGATCTGAGTGAAAGCGACCTAGAGCGAGCCTGCTCTGCAGGGGCCCCACGCCCTTTCCTAAGGCCGAGCCCATTGGATCCCACAGCCTGGTCCCCATCTCTGTAACTGGTGCTGTTTCATCATTTGGATCTGAGTCTTGGTCTGAATTCTCAGTCCCCACTAAGACAGCTTTCCAGTTGTGTTTTCGAGAACAACAGCATCCCATTTTCATCAGCACATCCTAGGGATGTGAAGGTTTCGGGAAAGCTGCCAGGCCCCCAGCCTAACCTTCAAAAGTGACAGCTCCGAGGCGGGCAGCATTAAGGGAAGATTCTCAATACAGACGGTGGAGTCCTTCTCCATCTGGGCCCAACCTTCCCAGGAGGGGTTAATCCTAACCTCCAGCTGCTTGCACACCCCCACTGCCCCCTTACTGCTCCTTCCTCTCCTCCCCTCTTCCCGTTTGCCTCTCAATAACTCCTGCTCCGTCCCCCACAAGGGACCAGAGAGCTGATGACCCTGCCTCTTCTCCTGCCTCCCCCTCCCTCTCCCTTCCCCCTTCCCTCTGTCCTTCCAGTGAGTCCCACTGCGACCACCACGCCAAGAATCACCCGCTCCAACAGCATCCCCACCCACGAAGCGGCCTTCGAGCTGTACAGCGGCTCCCAAATGGGGAGCACCCTGTCCCTGGCCGAGAGACCCAAGGGAATGATTCGGTCAGGATCCTTCCGAGACCCCACGGATGATGGTGAGACTTCATGCTGACGCGGTTCACACTCATCCCAGCTCCGCTGGGTTCCCTCACCCACCTCCACCTCCACTACCACCACTACCACCACCACACACACATATAATTCACAGGACATCAACTCGGGCCATTTCAGTTCTGTCTTCCCATAACTTTGAAGGATCTGGGGGCCCAGAAACCTTGGGTGGCACCACCTAGCGCTGGGGTTTTTGGATGGAGCATCTACCATTGGGGCCCAGGGAAGGGAAATTGAGGTTTGGAAGGGTTAAATGTGACTGTGACTCCTTGGTGCTCTGAGAACTAGAGCTTCTACGTGTAACCTTTCTTCCCCACGGTCTCTCAGAAGAGATACGGGGACAAAATGGTCGCTCTTAAATCCATACAACTAGGCATCTCAATCCTCTTTCTAGAATGTTCCAAAGACTAGCTCCCAGGCTGGCCATCTGATTGTTGATGCTAATCTGGGTGTTAATGGAAGACCAGGCCGTGGGGTTCATGAGACCTCCATTACTATTCTCAGGATGCATTCCTAATAGATGCGTGTTAGTTCTACAGTGGGCTCTGTTGAGTGATCACAGAGTATTCCCCACTTTGCTTTTTTTTTTTTTTTTAACCTGAGTGGTCCCCAGGCTCACAGGCTAGCACTGCAAGGGTGGGAAGAGGAGACACAGAATCAAAATATTGGTTCTGAGCAGCTCTGACAAGAAACTCCCCCATTTCTGCAACTTAACCTGCTCTCTTGGCTAAGCAGAGCAGCCGCTGACCACCCATGAAAATCTCCTTTCCCTCTCTCTGGACCCCTATGCTCCTCAGTCAGGCTGAGCACGGGACCACCAAGTCCAGGCTGTCCGAGAACCTAGCTGGAAGGGGAGGCTGTCTCTGTTCAGGACCATGTCCTCGGATACGCGCCTGCTGTGGGCTGATGGCATCTGAATGGGCTGCCCTGTGGTGTTCTTTCTGTTGGCTGCAGATGCCCTCCAGAATCAGAGTCCAAAGTCCTGCCGTAGGGCTCCTCCCAGGAAGTTCTGGGCCCTGGAGCCCCCTGCTAACCTGTGCTCTCCTTCCCTTTCAGTTCATGGCTCGGTGCTGTCTCTGGCCTCCAGTGCCTCGTCCACCTACTCCTCAGTAAGACCATTGAAGTCCCTTCCCCTTCAGCCCCCTCCCCAACCATTCCACATTCCGCAGACCTGCTCTGGTTGGGTAGCTGGATGGGGATGGGGAACTACTGTCCCTGCATTCTACTCTATGGGCCTGGGAGTGAGTGTAGGGGGAGATACCTTGCGCTTGGAGCACTCAGATGAGTGCCTTGGGTCCTCTCTGTTCTTTCTGGCCTTGCCATCAACTCCCAAGCAACTCTGGTGTTCTCCTACACCCCCCTTTGAAAAGTGAGGATTTCCTTGTGCTAGCACCCTTTCCTTGCCCTGGGAAGTGGGAAGTGTTTCCAGCACCAAGATGAGTGGGTTCCCAAGCCTAGAGATCCAGTAGTGTGCAGAGTTGACCCAGATGTCAACTGTGGGGAAGCACAGAGGGCATTTGGCTTTCAGATACCCTTTGACTCTTCGGTGGGTTTTGACCCCAATTCCTTACTCCCTCAAGTTGCTCACAGTCAAGGTTTGTTTTCAGACCAGCCGATCTCATTCTCTAGCCTTTTGGCTGGTTAAAGAGAAGCACCAGAGAGAGACCTATTATTTAAACCTGAGTGCAGCTCCAAACCAGTCCTACGAGGAGCCAGGGCCAGGGACGGGGGATTCATCTCTCTGCATCTCTCAATCATGCTTCTTCCTGTCTCCACCCTGACTTTGGTCTTGGCTTCTGCCCCTCCATAGTAATCACCTGCTTTTTCTCTCTTTCTCTCCTTCTGTGCCCACTTCTTCAGGCTGAGGAGAGGATGCAGTCTGAGGTAGGGTGCAAAGCCTTTGTCCCCGCTTGTTAACACCACCGCACACTCCTTTTCCTCTTGGATCCTCTGCTTCCTCCTCCATCAGTAGTTTGCCTCTCTCTTCCTTTGACAGCAAATTCGGAAGCTTCGTAGGGAACTGGAGTCATCCCAGGAAAAAGTGGCCACCCTGACATCTCAGCTTTCTGCCAATGTGAGTACCTGAAGCAGGGTAAGACCCAGCTCTAGTTAAACACAGGCAATGTGGAAACATGATCTGATGAAGTCTGACCTGGGTTTAGACCCCCAGGAAGCAGGTTCTCGTCACAGCGGTACAACAGAAGGTGTGGGGACTTGGGGACTGTCCTTCCCTTTCTCTGAGTCTTCGTTAAGAACCATTTCTCAGGGCTGGAGAGATGGCTCAGTGGTTAAGAGCATTGCCTGCTCTTCCAAAGGTCCTGACTTCAATTCCCAGCAACCACATGGTGGCTCACAAATATCTGTAAAGAGGTCTGGCGCCCTCTTCTGGCCTTCAGGCATACACACAGACAGAATATATAAATAATATAATAAATAATATAAATAAATTTTAAAAAAAGAACCATTTCTTCCCGCCTTAATTAATTGGTAGGGATGAGTTGATATCTGGTAAACTTTGACCTTCCAAAGAGAGCGGAGACCAGTGGTTCTGCAGAGAGGCAGAAACAACCTTGCCATTGGACATGGACAAAAATGGCAATGCATTTTAATTACTGAGCCCTTGAACCCTTTTCCACTGTCCCAGGGTGTGTTTATCTCTTCATCGATGCCACATAACTGAGCAGGCACAGACCTGGTTATTAGAATTCTGTCTGGTGACCATGAGGCCAGCTCAGAGCTGAACCCCCATTCTAGCTGCCTGTGTGGTTCACAGTTGGCTCTGCCTTGGACAGCTGACAGAGTCAATATGAGCTTTAGCTTTGGAACCAACATTCTTCGTTTCTGCATTTAACCCACCCTCCGTAGACCCGTTTAGAATGACTACCTTCCTCCAGACCTGACCTTAGTTTTTCTGTTCTGAGATGGAGAGAAATGGAGTTGCCTCGTCTACCTCCACTGTGGCTAGTTCCTCCCCTGTGACCAAATTGCAAGCGGAGAACATAAGACCCATTTTCTCCCCAAATTGTAAACAACAGCTGAGCTGGGTCTCCAAAAGCTTTCCAAGTGTTTGCGCAGAAATAACCACGTCTGCAGTTTCCGCGATACTTTCTTCTCTCCTGTCTGCCTTTCTCTCTGGGGAACTCAGCTGCCAGGCCTGAGTCCTAGCCCTTGGAATCAGGTAGAATGTCCACCAAGATTTTGCATGTTTTTAACATATTTAAGAAACAGCTCCCTTACCACATTGGTTATTATCTTTATTCTTTTTCCCAAATCTTTAGTTCATAAGTCCCATTCATAAGCTCATATCAAGCTTCCAACTCTCTGGGACCAAAAGAAGTATAACAGAAACAAGAATCATCCTATACCACACCCGTCACGGCGTGGCCTAGGTCATGTCCTGCACACCCTAGGATATTCATGTCTGGGATGTTGAAGGGGAGAGGCGCCAGGGAGGCGGAGAACATCATTGCGCCTGATTCATTTGCACTGCAGTCTGTCAGCCATGGTGCTGTCAAGTCTGGGCTAGTTCAGAAAATGAATTTAGAGGGTGAGTTTTCTCAGAACAGGAAGTTCCATTTGGCTAAGAGAGATCAAACTAAACACCCAGATCTGGTGAGTTCTGAATCTAGAGTTAGATTTTTGCCAAGGTCAGGAGAGATGATGCCAGGTCCCAGAGCTTGCCTCAGGATTCCTGATGTTGAACCAAACTGATTCCATGTTGAATGGAACCTCCATGCTGCTGAAGATGACATGCCCTGGCCGAGAAGAGATCCAGGTCACTGTATTGCCTTCAAAGCTAAGTTCTCTGCAGAAGGACCGTTTGGCCTAATGTCCTACAGGCACCCTAATCTGGAGTTGGGATTACAGTAAGGTGCAGTGTGGGAAGAGAGAAGTGGAAGAGGAGAGGGAGGGAAGCCCAGTTCTCCAGATGAAGAGATATCCATGTGTGAGGAGGCCAGGGGCTCTCCAGGCTCTTGATTAGATTTTCAGGGACTATAAGCTGCTTGCCGACAGCACATGATGGTATAAGTTAGAAGTAAACAAGAAGGGCTAGAGCAATGGCTCAGTGGTTAAGAGCACTGACTGCCCTTCCAGAGAACCTGGGTTCTATTCCCAGCACCCACAGAGTGGCTTACAGCTATCTGTAACTCCAGTCCTAGGGGATCCAGCACCCTCTTCTGGCCTGCATGGTGCCATACATACATGCAGGAAAAACATCCACATACAAATAACATTTAAAATTTAAAAAAAAAAAAGGTAGAAGGTGAGAGTTGGAGTTGAGAGGGCAAGCTTAAAATCCCAAGTGCTTGAGAAGCTACAGCAAGAGGGTCATGAGTTCAAGGCCTGTTTGAGATAGTGAATTAAAGGTCAGCCTGAGAAACTTGGTGAAATCTTGCCTCAAATTTAAACAAAAGACAGAAAGATGCTTAGATCATGATATCTGTCTACTAGGGAGCCTCTAGCCTCATAGGCTGCAAGGACACTGGTAAAATTTGACTTCGTGGTCAGAAAGGACAAATCATATCACGTCATGAAATAATTGAAGACAGTGAGCGTTTTGCAGACAACACAGGGACCTGTCCAAAGCCTTCTGCCTCTTGCTAGACTCTCCATTTGCTCCAGTGCTCTCACTGGAGACTGACCATCCTTGCGTGGTCCCTTTCCTGCTCCGTATCTCATTTCGTTTGCTTTCCTATACCCTTTGCGGCCAGTTGGCTAGCTTGAGATCAAACCACGAGGTACCTCTTCCCAGCCCAGCTACCAGAGAACTAGACATGCCCTACTTAAGGATCCCCAGTGCCTCCAGGTTCCAGCACCTTTTCCGATGTAGACCTGACACCTAGTGGCCAAAGTGTGGAATTCCCCTGAAGTGGTTTGCACAGCCTCCGGTTTCCCTCCGCCTTTCATGGGATAAGGCTTCTCCTCCAAAGCCAGGAGGAGATAAGAATAGAGAGTCAGCCAGCTGCAGAAGAGCTAAAACAAACAGATCCTACTGGGAGGTCATTGGTCCCAGGAGATCTGGCCCTCCATGGTGGATTAAGCCAAAAGCAGTAAGATTGACTGTAGAAGCTGTTGCTCTCCCATCAAACCTTCCACCGATCAACCACTTAAAACAGGGAGGGACTTTAACACCGCTGGTAGGTGATAAGAACCAGATCTCAAGTTTCCGAAAAGCTCCAAAAGCCTGCTCTACCTACTGCACTGTTATTAGAGGAGCTGGTTCTCTCCAGAAAACCTATTTGATTCCACCTTGTCTGCCCAGGGAAATCAGTAGCTTAGAATCGCCAAGGGTTTTGTTTGCGCTGGTCAGCTCTGAGACACAGGAAATCTGTTAAACTACTCCGGTATCAGCCATTCCCTCTTCCACAGCTGCATATGCCTTAAGTTCTTCTTTGTCTGTTTGTGTCAGGCTAACCTGGTGGCTGCCTTCGAACAGAGCCTGGTGAACATGACATCCCGCTTGCGACACCTGGCAGAAACAGCCGAGGAGAAGGTGAGAGGCCAGGGCGGTGAGTTCTAAACAACCTAGCCAGTTCTTCCACTCTTCCATCAGGGCCATTTCCTTACTTCGTCGCCCCGATTCTCAGCCTGCTTGTCGGTACAACATCCCATGTTCATCACTCCCAGTTCCCTGGCCTTTTCTGTCCAGAGCAGTAGAACCCCGTGCCTGGTTCACTGAGTATTCCTGCTGTGCAGATAACAGCACAACTGTCATTTCGCTTAGGACACTGAGCTGCTGGATTTGCGAGAAACTATAGACTTCCTGAAGAAAAAGAATTCTGAGGCCCAGGCGGTCATTCAGGGAGCACTGAATGCCTCAGAAGCCACACCCAAAGGTAGGATATTAGCCACAGAGTGACGGGAATTGAAAAAGACGAGGTTGGCGAAAGGCAGATCAGTACAGGGCCCATAACCCGCCAGCTTTAACATCCAGCTTCTACAAGGTGGGGGTCCTTAGGTAGTCTGCAGTGTGATGTCTTGATTATCCAGTGGGGAGAGCCAGGAGTGTGACTCTGTGACCCCTGAGGATCAGGGCGAAGTAGAGGAGACCTGTAATCTCCCCAGGCCCACTACCTTTCCCTCAGCCTTTAGACCAGAGCCAAAGATCACTCAAAGGAGCCTCAACAGGGCCTCATCATGTAGCCCTGATTAGCCTAGAACTCACAGTTGCATTGCTGCCTCCATTTCTCAAGTGCTGGGGTTAGAGGTGTTCGCCACCAGGCCCAGTAAGAAATCACCCCTTTTTGTTTGTTTTTAAATTTCTATTTATTTTTTAAGTTTTTATACAAGTACATATCATATGGTGAATATATTTCTCCTCTACCTGTTCCTTTCCCAGCCCTCCCCATTCCTGTTCCTCCCCTACACAGTGTCAGCTCTACCATCATGTCACATACATACAGATGTGGTTCTGTGTACCCATAATAAAATCCCGGCACAAACAAGAAGAAGTGTGATACTTTTTCCTAAGGTTGGCACAAAAAAAACCCACTAAATCTTAAGTAAAGGCGGTTCCAAAATAGCACAAATGTGTGGTTGGTTTACATACATGTACGTGATTTTACTTGATTATCACTCCGCCCCTCCATGGGCGATTCAACCTGCAGTTCAAACGACGGAGCCAGAAACTGCAGTTCAAACGACGGAAGCCAGAAACTGCAGAGATCCACTGGGACTCTGAGAGGTTGGCTTTGGTATTCAGCAGTCAGTCATGCTCTGCTGTGGACGGTGAAGGGGATGAAGCTCAATAATAGCCCTGAGTTCCATTCCCAACACACACATGAAAAACCCAAAGCTTTCTGTCTTCCAGTCCTTTATCAGAAGCGAGGCCTGTGGGACAGCTTGGCAGGCCTCTCACTTATCCATAGTCATTTTTCTTTGTTTTGTTGGCTTTTTAAAAATATATATATATATTTATTTTTATTTTATGTGCACTGGTGTTTTGCCTGCATGCATGATTGTGTGAGGGTGTCAGATCTTGGGGTTACAGTTGTGAGCTGCCATGTGGGTACTTGGAATTGAACCTGGGTCCTCTGGAAGAGCAGTCAGTGTTCTTAACCACTGAGCCATCTCTCCATCTCTAGTTTTAGATCCTACTTAAGTCTTTGTTCCATTTTTAATAGAGTTTTGCTTTGTTTGGTTTTTTTTTAAAGACAGGGTTTCCTATAGCCTAAATTGGCCTCATATATTTATTATGTAGCCAAGGATGACCTTGAACTCTTGATTCTCCTGCCTCTACCTCCCAACTGCTGGAGTTATTGGTAAGTGTTCCATACTCAGTTTAATTTTCATGAGATTAATATATAATAATCTATATATATATTATAATATTATATAATCTATCTATATATATGGTAGGAGATACAGGCCCCATTTTATTCTTCACACATGAACAGCCAATTGTTCTGGTATCATTTAATGAAAAGCCTGCTTTCTCCACTGAATTACATTAGAAAGTTGCCTTTGTCCGTTGACAAAAATAAATAAGTAAATGTATGGGTTTATTTCTGGACTCTGTTTTAATAAGATGTTTTGTATCTATCCTTAGGCAGTACCACATTTTCTTAATTACTTCTTTGTGCATTTAGTTTGAAAATTGGACAGGTGATCCCTCCAACTTTGGTCTCTTCAAGATCATTTTGGTTATGGTTCATTTCTAGCTTTGTGACCTACACACACACATACGCACAAATTAAATCTAGACTCTATATATGAAAGTAAATATATTTGTCTTCCTGTGTCTGCTTAATGTTATTTCTGGTTGCATCGATTTTTCTGTAAATATCAAGCTTTCATTTTTTCCTTATGTCTGCATAAAAATTTATTGTCTATATAGACCACATTTCTTTTATTCATCCGCCAGTTGATGGACAGCTAGGCTGGTTCCATTGCCTGTGAATAGTGGAGCAGTAAGCATGGATATACAAGTATCTCTGTTTCTTTTTTTTAACAAGATCTTGTTGTGTAGCTCGTTGGCCTCAAACTCCCTGTGTAGACCAGAGTAGCCTCAAACTCCAGCAACCCTTCTGCTTCACACTCGTATAAATACACAACACACCCCTTTCCCGTCTGCAGTTTTGCCCAGCTCAGGTAGAATCAACCTAGGTACCATGCCATTAATATACCTCTTATGTTTTCCTCCTCACTGTTTGGCCCTTGGAGGGAGTTCACTCTGGTGCCTATGCCATCCCAATTATACTCCCCCTCCGTGCTGGTACTGTCCTGGCTCGGGGTCTTCATTGCTGCAGTCATTCCCTAGCTGGCTCGGAGTGCTCCAGTCCCTACTTCCACTGCACCCAGAGTAACTGCATTGTCAGTTCAGATCAGAAAGCATCCCAATCTAAACATGAGCTGGATATTAGATAAGAGGGATTACGATTAATTTTCTTTGGCTTGATAATACTTTTGTGTGCAAATATCCATATTCACAGGAGCTATATCTTCAGGCATTTAGTTGCAAAATGTCATCTGCAACTTATTTTCAGATTGTGTGAGAAAGTGGGGAGGGAGCAGATAGAATAAAGTTAGCAATGGTTAAACTGGGCAGAGGGCATCTGAGTATTATTTTAGTATGCTGTAAGCTTTCCCTTGTGTTTGAAACAGTCCAGGAAAGCAGGTTAAAGAAGACAGACTGTATCCCCAGTCCTTTCGAGTTGCACACAGCCTCCTCCGGCTCTAAGTGCGCCTTTCCTTTTAGCCCCATCTTCCATCCTTTCCTCTTGCACCAGACAGTCTACCTATAAATAATCCTGCCATACGGTGGACACTTTTCTAAGCCTTTCACCTATATTCACTTATTCCAGATAACAACCTAAGGAAGCACATTTCATAATGAGGAGAATAAGACAGAAAACCATTTGATCCATTATCACAGGTGATATATCTGAGATATTCGACTATTTCTAACGTCCCGAGTGAGCTTTGCCCTTGAGATACACATTTGCTGAATAAATAAATTATGACTATCTGCTATGAATGTTCACAGTGACCTTAGTTCAAAGGAGCCTTGCCTGTAGCCTCACTAGAACTGGCGCTTAACCAGTAGTGCCCAGGCGTGTTTTATTTATAAATAGCCAATAAGTGTGCAAAACTCAAGATGCAGGAAATGTTTTCTAACTGTTGCAGATTTCTAATGCTACAAATACATCTTTTGCATTCTGCCCCTTCCACAGTCCTGAGGGTTGAGCCCAGCACCTTATTAACAGCAGGCAAGCACTCTGCCACCAAGTTATTTTGTTATTGAAAGAAACTTAGATGTAATTTTTAATTTAATAGATGGACTTGCGACTATTGGAAGCTCCCTATGCTAGTCAAATACTTGCTATTTTTTTAAAAAACATTATTGGTGTGAGAGAGCTTGATTGAACCCAGGGCATCTGCATGTACCCTTCTTTAGCTCTAAATGCTTTTCTCGGTGTTCCCATCTGAAATCTCTCTGCTCTTTTAGTACTTAAATGTCTCTTGTTGGCTTTACCCTTTCCCCACATTTTAAGGAAGAGTGTTTCATTTTTCTTGCTATTGCAGACCTCAGAGAATTTAAGCTTTCTGCCTCTCAGATGACAAACTGGAGCTCTTTCAGGTTAAATGCAAGGCACAAGGCTCTTATACTTGACCTTGAGCCAAAAGGCAGCCAAGTGTTGCTGGCGGATCATAAAAAAATAATAGGGCATGGGGCAAGAGGGCTACCATATGTTTAGAGCCAGTCTGGGCTACAGAGTCATTTATAGGCTACTCTGTGCTGCAGAATGAAACCCCATCTCAAAAAAATAAAGAAACAACAACAACAACAAAAATAGGTATGATGGTTCATACCTGTATCCCAGCACTTGGGAGGCAAGGCAGGAGGACTGTCACAAGTTCGAGACCAACCTGGTGTTCATAGTGAGACTTTGCTAACACACGCACACACACGTGCACACACACATTGGTTGCATCTGCATAGAAGTGTCCAGTGCCAGCTTCAGTTAAGTCCTTTTCACAACACACATACACACATACACATATACAATACACACACACCCACATTGGTTGCATCTGCGTGAAAGTGTCTCGTGCCGGCTTCATTAAGTCCTTTGCACAAACAGTCAATCTGAGTTCATTACTAAACCCTTCTATTATACTAAACTGGGGGTTCTTTCTTGTGCTTTTGCTTTTGTTTTTGTTTTGTTTTAGTTCTGGACAGGGTCTTACTGTGTCACCCAGCACAGAACACGCAATCCTCCCAAATGCTGGGCCTCGCCCTGCCCCACTTAGACTGGGGGCTTCCTGAGAATAGAATTGTTTCTTTTTTCACGTTAGCCTTTTCTTCTCTGCTGAAACCTGACTGTAACTCTCTGTTGGTTGATGAAAAGCCCACCAGATGAGTAGTATGCACCTAGAAGTTGGTGGGTCCCCCCACCCTTGTCGACTGCAGCTAGACTCCTTAAGCCTCCCATTTTCCCTAAATCTACCTCTGTGTTCTTCCCACCTGTACTGGCCCATAGAACTCCGGATCAAGAGACAGAATTCCTCAGATAGCATCTCCAGCCTCAACAGCATCACCAGCCATTCCAGCATCGGCAGCAGCAAAGACGCTGATGCCAAAAAGAAGAAGAAGAAGAGCTGGGTAGGTAATGTTTTGGGGGCTGACTTGTAGTTACATTTGCCCCAGTGCAGGGAACAGATCCTTTCAGGATCCCCCAGTAGGTAGTCCCTTCTACTAAAGTGTCAGTGTGGTGTGACATCTGTTGACGTCTGCTGGGAACAAAGTCTAAGTCCCCATTCCTCCAACCATTGTATACTCCCCCACCACCACTCGCCCTGCAGTCTTTATACTTCTCTGCTTTCCTGGGGCTCTGCCTACTGATGCGGTCAAATGTTTTTGGCCACAGAAGGAGCTGAGAAAATATCCGGGGGGTGGGAGGGAGGGAATTACATATCAGTCCCTCCCCTACTCTCTCATTATGGAGAGAATTTGTAAGACAAGTGACTCATTCTAGATTCTAGGGGGCCTTGGTTTGGGAGAGGTGTCTCTGGCTAGTCCAGGGGTGGGTTTGTTATGTGTGTTGTCCCCGTCCCCTCCCTACCCCCCATAGCTCTAAACTGACCCTGGATGAACTTTCTAAAGTCTTCAGGCAGGTATAGGACATTGTCTGACTGAGAGGGAGAGTGACCCAGAGTAAGCGTCTTGTCCCTGTCCTCTGCTGAGGAAGGCTGGCCACAGACCTTCACCTGGTGCAGACAGGAACCCGCTGTGTGAAACAGCTGTGTGAAATGAATGATTAGTGTCGCTGCTGCTTCTTTTCATTTTTTTTTCTTTTTATTTCCTCAAAATGCTGACTTCCAATCCCTATTTTTTTCCAGGTTTATGAGGTAAGAGACTCGGTTCCTCTCCCTTTACTTTTTCTTTCCCTTTGCACACCCTCCCTATTTCTGGAGCAAGTTCCCTCTCTTAAAAAAAAAAAAAAAAAAAGGTCACCCATAACCCCAACTGCCCCAGTTCCTAACTCACTCCACTGCATGGTCCATCCACGCTGCCCCTCATGAGGACAGAGGAGTGGTCTGCTTAGGGGTCAAATGGGAAGTCCTAACAAAATCCAAACCTATTGCCTGCCATCTTCCCCTGGTCCAAGATTGGCCTATTATAAAAAGCAGACCCATTAAGCTCCTGTTATCCAGAAAATGAGCCTTTTTTCCCCCACTCACTGTAGACTCCTAAAATGGAGGAGAATCAATGAAGGTTATCTGAGTCACAGTTTCTTGAGGGCTGTCCATTTTGGGCTTATTAAAAATTAGCTTTAGACTAGTATGAACCGGAGACAGGTGAGAGATTTATTTCATCGAGGGTAGGGAATGCTCATCGCCCCAAAGGCCATGGAGCGCCCAAGGACAAGTCAGGGACTAGAGTACTATTCGAGGCAAACATGATGTGGCCCAGAATTTTTATTCCAAAACAGATAGGTGTGCTCCTGATACTGTATTATGATGTGAAGAATGGGTAAAGCTGAGCTCATTGCCCCAGTCAGTAGAAGCCTACCAGCCTGGTGTGTATGCCTCAATCCCAACACTAGCGTGATTGAGGCAGGACGAGCACCGTGAATTCAATGGCAGCCTGGCCTACGTAGTAAATTCTAGGCCTGACCTGAGTTGACCCCGGAACCCACACAAAGGTGGAAGGAGAGAGCTGGCTCTACAGAGTTGTTCTCTGACCACACACACACACGTGCTGTGGCAGGTGCACACAGATGGAGAGGCCAGTTGTTCATCCAAATCTGGATATCTGGAGGAGCATTGCCCAAAGTGTGCTGTGCAGATCACCAGGCCACTGGGATAGTCCTTAAAGACTGGCAATACCATCAGAAACCTCTGAGGGGCGCTGCATTTCCTACCTAGCATTATCTGTGTTAGGAAAGTTCTAAGATACCCTGTCCCTAGCAGAGAGTCCTGATTGTCTGCTAAATACATTGGTTGAACCATGCAACCAGTGTCGCTCTGTAGGAGCAGAGCAGATGTCTCCCTGCAGCCCTGACTGTCAGAATACTGATGGTTACATAGAGCGCTACTGTCATAGAAATGCAATGATTTCAGAGGGCTCTGCTGTGGGCAGACATGGTCACAGGATTTCTCTTTAGAGAGGGAAGGAGACAGAGAAGAGACAAGAGATAGACTGACTCTCGTGAGACAGTGATGTGGAAAAAAAACTCCACCAGATTGGAAATCGGGAAGCCTGGATGTCTTCCTTGAGATACACAATGCCACGTCAGTCAGTCTCAACTCTTCCTCTCTACAACTGAAGCTTTACAATACTTTCGAGCCCTGGTCGCTCCGTGGCTCACCATCTGCACATATACTCTCCCCTGAGTACCCCAGCCAGCTTGGTCCTCATGTCTTACCTACAAGGTCCACACATACCATGTTCTAGCTCCATAAGCTCCCAGGAGACCTCAGACATGTTCTGAGAAGGACACCTTGAAAGGAGCTACTCAGTCCTCCCAGCCCCCACCCTGCCACACACACACACACACACCTTTTTATTTACTGTCCCAAAGATCTGGCTTGCCTTTGTCCCCTATAGCCTTTGACCCCTCCTTTACTCTCTGTCTCTTGCTGCCATCCCATGTCTATGTTCCTGTGTATGCGTGTGTGTGTGTGTGTGCATGCTGTATGGAGGCATGTGAATGGGTGTGGGTCAGGTCCTTGGCTTGCATATCTAGCTCACATCCCTAACCACAAAGCTCATCACCACCAGAACCAAACAAGCTATGGTCAGATTATAATGTCCCAAGTAGACAAAGATTGGCTAGAAGATATTATTCTTGGACACTTGGCATAGTAAGCAGTGCCGAAAGGTGGGCATGGAGGTAAATACCTGTGATCCCAGCACTTGGGAGGTAGACGCAGGAGGATCCAGACTTCAAGATCACCCACCGCTACATACTGAGTTCAAGGCTAGCCTGGCCTACATAAGTCCCTGTCTTAAAAACAAGGAGGAAAGACAAATCAGTTGGTTGTTTTAACCACTATGCCATGGGCTGAGAATAAGAAATAGTACATGAAATGAGATCACTTCCTCGTCTTGATTCTCTTAGGACTATATTGTCAGTTTGTAGTTCTGTGAAGTTGTGAAGAGATTAATAGATTCTTTTAAAATGTGCCCAAGTCAGAAGGAGCATCTTAAGACCCACAGAGAGTGAGATTCTAGACTAATCAGCCAATGGAGGAAGTGGAACTGGACTGTTGAGAGGTATACCATGTGTCATCTGGGGAGCTTTTTCTGTCATGAGGGACACAGCTCCCGCCATGAATTCAGCAAGTTCCCCTGACCTATAATGGCAGCAAACCAAGTGGTCCTCTCTTTCACTCAGTCCTGACTTGTAGATAGCTCCTCAGTCCAGTGACATCTCACAGAATGGGTGTAATTACAAGTAAATCCCCTGCCTCCACATCCTCGTCCCGGCCCTAAGTCATCCTCCCTGTCCCAGAATAGAGCCTTGACGTCTCCCTCCCCGGAATCTGCTCTCTTCTAGCTTCGAAGTTCCTTCAACAAAGCCTTCAGCATTAAAAAGGGTCCCAAGTCAGCCTCCTCGTACTCTGATATCGAGGAGATTGCCACACCTGACTCCTCAGCCCCATCATCCCCCAAACTACAGCATGGCTCCACAGAGACTGCATCCCCCTCCATCAAGTCCTCCAACTCATCCTCTGTGGGCACTGAGGTCACCGAGTAAGTGCTCTCTCCACCGGCCACCCTGGTAAACTGCTGGCCTTTGCCTGGGCATGTGAGACCCACAGAGGGACCCTTCCTGACAGGCCAGAGGGGTGCCAATAGGCAGAAGGAAACAAGACTGTAAGCAGGCATGTCAGTATCCCCTGCTCTCCAGTGCTTCTCTAGGATCCAGGCTGACTCTTGCTTCCTCACAGGGTCCCTGCTCATTCGGTCCCCCACACTAGACTGTTCCAAGCCAATGAGGAGGAGGAGCCTGAGAAGAAAGAGGTATCGGAGCTGCGCTCTGAACTATGGGAGAAAGAAATGAAGCTTACGGATATCCGGTTGGAGGCCCTAAACTCTGCCCACCAGCTAGACCAGCTTCGGGAGACTATGCACAATATGCAGGTCAGTGTCTGGGCAGAGCTGCAGGAGGGGAGAGCGGGGGCCGACATCCATGCCACCCTGCCACCTGCCCTGTCTCTTCTGCCCACAGTTGGAGGTGGACCTGCTAAAAGCAGAGAATGACCGGCTGAAGGTTGCCCCCGGCCCCTCCTCAGGCTCCGCTCCAGGGCAGGTCCCTGGATCATCCGCTCTGTCATCCCCTCGCCGTTCCCTGGGTCTTGCACTCAGCCATCCCTTCAGTCCCAGTCTCACAGATACAGGTACCTGCTTGGCAAGAGCTTGTGTGGGTAGAAAGAGAAAGGGCGTATTTACATGGTGTGCCATGGCCTCCTTGATCCAGGAGGTAATGGCGTTGAAACCAAGAAGATCCCACTGTCAGTAAGCACTATGGTTCTCATCTCTTCTTCGTCATAAATAAGGAATCAGTATTTGGAATGGAAAATAACTACAAAGTTTGGGATAAGGCTAAGTCCTTAAAATCAATTAGTCTTTTTCAACCTGCACAGACCTATCACCCATGGACGGCATCAGCACCTGTGGCCCTAAGGAAGAAGTAACCCTTCGGGTGGTGGTACGGATGCCACCCCAGCACATCATCAAAGGGGTAAGGGGCTTCAGGAAGGGCCAGAGTAGGAAACAGCATGATACAGACAGCCACAGATTTGCACTGTTGCAAAAGCAATGTATGTTTGGTAGAAACTGTACTTGCATTTTGATCTGTCCCTGGGCCAGCCCTGTGCAGTATGAAACACTCTCAAGCTCCGGGATGATGATGGTGAACCACAGCTCCCAGCCAGCCACACATCCATGAGAGTAAACAGCAGCAAATGTTCCCGTGGCTTAAGTGTGCTGAATGCACTTTGGACTCACAAAATTTGAATTCATAATGGTTTTATCATGGGGTGGGGGGAGGAGGACAGGGTCTCATTTAGCTCAGACTGACCTTGAACTTGCTGTATAGCAGAGGATGACCTAAAATTTTGATTCTCCTGCCTTCACACCCCTCCATTTGAGAGTCTTATGGGGCTATCACATAAAATAGAAAAGCTGGGGGAGGGAAGGGGTGAGTTGGGGAGCGGGAGGGGAATGGGAGGAGGGGAGGAAGTGTAAATTTTTTGAATGGAAAAATAAATTTTAAAAAAGGAAAAAAATAAAGGATGTGGAGAGATTTGGAATTGGAAAAAAAAAAAGAAAGAAAAGCTGTACTGTCTGTCACACTTTTGAAAAAAAAAATTCAGAGCTCTGAATATCCCCAAAACTAGACTCCTAAGCTCCTGAGGCTTTCTGGGATCTCCCATTCTAGTGTCATCTGTGCTGAGGCTCACGTGCCTCAACCTTAACCTTACAGGACTTAAAGCAGCAGGAGTTCCTCTTGGGATGCACCAAGGTCAGTGGCAAGGTGGACTGGAAGATGCTGGATGAAGCTGTTTTCCAAGTGTTCAAGGTAAGGTGATTCTCACCCTTAACAAAGGTTGCTCATCTTCTCAAAGGGCATTCAGCCATCCAGGCACTGGGATCCTGGGAACCTTTGGTGCTTTATTGAGGGGCCAAAATAGGAAAATGCACATACCCTATTCCTCCTACACCTCCTTTCATTGCCTATAGTATTTGTTCTTTCTTGTGGCTTTCCCGTCTGTAGTTACATCTTTTCAGCTTGCTCACGATCTTCTTGTTCTCCCACTTCTACCAGGACTACATTTCTAAAATGGACCCAGCTTCCACCCTGGGACTAAGCACCGAGTCTATACATGGCTATAGCCTCAGCCATGTGAAACGAGTGTTGGATGCTGAGCCTCCAGAGATGCCCCCTTGCCGCCGAGGTGTCAATAACATATCGGTCTCCCTCAAAGGTCAGTCTTTGTCTCTTGGGGTGAAAGAGTGTGGCATAGAGGCAGGGAGAGGATCATTGAGTCATGCATCATACGTTCACATAACAAGGAATTACTGAGAAACCCTAATGTGAATGTGCTTAAGTAACAGAGGAAATAAAAAAGATAAGACCCAATCCGATGTTTTTGCCAGTCTCGGGCTGCTTCTCTACCCATTCTAAGTCAGAGTGTATCCCTAGAATTGAGATCCGGGCTTTAAAAACTGGGTTGAGGCGATTCCACTGGAACCCTAAGACAGGTGTTTCTGACTTTTTTCAGTGGACCCCTAAATGATGAACGAAAGGTTCTTTGGGTATCTTGCCATCCTCAGAGCTGCTTAAGACTCGTGCTTTCTGGGGTGGGGTGCAGGTCTGAAGGAGAAGTGTGTCGACAGCCTGGTGTTTGAGACGCTCATCCCCAAGCCCATGATGCAGCACTACATAAGCCTCCTGCTCAAGCACCGGCGCCTTGTGCTGTCCGGTCCCAGTGGCACCGGCAAGACCTACTTGACCAATCGGCTGGCTGAGTATCTGGTGGAGCGCTCAGGCCGTGAGGTCACTGACGGCATCGTCAGCACTTTCAATATGCACCAGCAGTCTTGCAAGGTGGGGGCCTCCTGAGACTTTCTGCCAGCCTGTGTGGCCTCAGCCTCCCCCAAGCCTTTCCCTAGCCCCTTCCTGCCCCTCATTCTTTTCCCTTTCCGCGGCTTTGCCCTCATCTTTCCCCTTTCTTCAGTCTTCTTTCCCGCCCCTTCCTTCCCTCTGATACCCCCTTTCTTGTCTTCTCCTCTTCTCCCCTCTTCTCCTCTCCTTTCCTTTCTTTCTTTCCAGGCAGGGTCTTGCTATGAAGGCCAGGCTGGCATTGAACTAGGGTGTGCCCACCATCCTCTTCCCCTGCCCCAGGTGTGTGTGTGCATGTGTGTGTGTGTGTGTGTGTGTGTGTGTGTGTGTGTGTGGTGTTGAGTATTAAGCATAAGGCCTCGTGCATGCAGGCAAGCACTCCACAACTGAGACTACGTCCCGAGCTCTCTTTTTTTATACAGGGTCTCCCTGTTTCCCAGGCTGGCCTAAATGTGCAATCCTCCTGCCTCAGTCTCCCAAGTAACGAGGATTGCAGGCTGTGCCACCAACCCCAGTTTGCTCTTAGCTTCTTTTACCCATAACTTCCTCCTTCGTACTTTCTCTCACCTCTACCTCAGTTCTTCTTTCCCTCCAGTTAACCAACAGTGAAACGTAGACTCTTTTCTCTGTACTCTGCCAATGCTGTCTACCATATCCGTTCTCTTGTGTCTTCTTCCCCCTACCTTGTTTTTCATTATTACCCATCAGACAATGGGCCACAAGACACAAGTGTTCCGGATTAAGTATTACATGTTATCTCCCCAGTGATCTACCTTGAGTATACCCTAAAACTCTGGAATGGTACAAGCCTTAGCTGTCCCAAGCTGAGGAGGTGGTGGCATTAGCTCAATAAAACACCATTTCAGAATAGATACTCCTTACTTGTTGAGGGGGAGATTTAAGATTGCTGCTCAAAGGAGTTTGCTTGAAAGGGGCTGGTGGTGCAGGGGTAGGCAGTGGTGGCGCACGCCTTTAATCCCAGCACTTGGGAGGCAGAAGCAGGTGAATCTCTGTGGGTTCAAGGCCAGCCTGATCTACAAGAGCTAGTTTCAGGACCAGCTTCAAAACTACAGAGAAACTCTAGTTCAAAAAACCAAAAGAAAAAAAAGAAAGAAAGGGGCTGGGGATTTAGCTCAGTGGTAGAGTGTTTGCCTAGCATGTGCAAGGCCCTGGGTGTTCAATCCCAGGCATTTCAATAAATAGAAAGATAGATAGATAGATAGACAGACAGACAGTTGTTTGAGAGCCTCTTGGACAGACAGACAGACAGACAGTTGTTTGAGAGCCTCTTGGACTACTGTCAGTCAGTCTGTGGTAATCTGGTTCAGTAATCCAATGTTTAAGTACATCCAACAGGGACCAAGGGCCCCAGGGAAATATGGAATTAACTAAACTTCTGCAAAAGACTTGCCAAGGTTTTTCAGGTGTGTCCGCTGTCCTGAGTGATGACCCACTGTCTTCATTTATTCCAGGATCTGCAGCTGTACCTCTCCAACCTGGCCAACCAGATAGACCGGGAAACAGGAATTGGGGATGTGCCCTTGGTGATCCTATTGGATGACCTGAGCGAAGCAGGCTCCATTAGTGAGCTGGTTAATGGGGCTCTTACCTGCAAGTACCACAAATGGTAAGCTCAGGACTACTTCCCACAGTGGGAAGAGTGAGAAGAACGCAGCCTGGTCTGTCCTATGAGCTTCCCGTTGTGTGTACGTGGAGACAGACCTAAGTAAATCCTTCTCCCTTTCTTCCCAGTCCCTATATCATAGGTACCACCAATCAGCCTGTAAAAATGACACCCAACCATGGCTTGCACTTAAGCTTCAGGTAAGAACTATGTCCCTTCAAGAACCTTCTGGCCGTACCCAGGTGCCTGTAAAGAATAATTCAGTCCTGAACTTGTGGGCCGAGGAGCAGTGAGGGGTGACAGGCAGAGCCCTTCAGGCTAGGAAAGGGAAGTAGATGTTTTTGCACGTCAGTTACAGGGTGAAAGAGGATGACTTTGAGGGAAGGGAAGGAACCAAAGCCTAGGAGAAACCCTGGCTGGCTGCTGGATTAAGGACTTTCTTCCTGGTCACTCTGTGAGGCCAACCGGTCACTTGAGGAGGTCAAAGTTGAAAATCAATTGTGCCTGTCCAGAGCTGCTACCTTACTGCCATCGTCACCTCCTGTCATTTGAGATGTCAACGGGCATTAATGGGAGACAGGCAGGAAGAGGGCCAGACTGGCAAGGGATGAACCCTGGCAGTGTCCCCACTGACACTCTGACCCTGTTCTTCCTATCCCTGGTGACAGGATGCTGACTTTCTCTAACAACGTGGAGCCAGCCAATGGCTTTCTGGTCCGTTACCTGCGGAGGAAGTTGGTAGAGTCAGACAGTGACATCAATGCTAACAAGGAAGAGCTGCTTCGGGTGTTGGACTGGGTGCCCAAGCTGTGGTATCACCTCCACACCTTCCTTGAGAAGCACAGCACCTCGGACTTCCTCATTGGTACTGGGGTCCAGCTTCCCCTGGGACTGGAAGCACTTTCCCTTCTTGTACCTTACCCCCTGGAGGGAGGCTCTCTTTGCTTGCTGGAGTTGAACCACTTAAGTATATAATCAGCTTTTCCAATGCAGTACAACTATGAATTGGATAAATCACTTCAGACAAAGGGAGAATTGCTTGAACCAACTACAAGTTCAAGGCCAGCTTGAGCAACACATTGAAACCTCCCCTAATCTTAGAAATAGATAGATAGGTTAATTAAATAAAATAAATGTGCCGAGGGCATAGCTCAATGGTAGAACACTTATTTAACATGTGCGAGGCCCTAGGTTAAAAACTAAAGCTATCCTTCCCCTCATCTCTCCTCACAGTTGATTGGTAAAGGAAAAGAAGGCGTGCAGGAGGGAAGTGAGCTGCTTGCCTTCCTCCTTGTCTCACTTCCACTTCCGCCTTGTAAACATTATTGGTTTGGCAGACAGCTGTCACCCACTACTCTTTACCGCCTTCTGGTTCCCTCTAAGCTTTGGATGTTACCGCTCTATGTCCTGCACTAAGGAGTAAAGGAGGCAGGGCAGGGAAAATCAAGGTTCTCAGGCTTCTTCATGGCCGCATTGTTTTCCCTAGGCCCTTGCTTCTTTCTGTCCTGTCCCATTGGCATTGAGGACTTCCGGACCTGGTTCATTGACCTGTGGAACAATTCCATCATTCCCTATCTACAGGAAGGAGCCAAGGATGGGGTCAAGGTGAGCCTCGCTCTCTGACTTTACTCGGGCTTCTCATTGCTGTCTAACTGTAACTTGTTACCCATCGATGAACCTTTCCCCAGCTTTCCCTTCCTGGTTTCCCCAGCCACTGACAACCACCATGCTCCTTAAATGTCTGTGAGATCAATTTTTAGACACCATATAGGGCTATGAGCAAATGAAACTTACCTTTCTCCGTGCGGCTTACTCCCATGCTGTTGCAAATGGCAAGATCATCTTCCACTGTGTATGCAGAGCAACTTCTCTTTATCCCATCGTCACGTGGGTAATTTCTATCACTAGGCTACATCACTGCTGCACTAACATGGGAGTAAAGATGCCCTTCAAAATAGTGGCCTCATTTCTTCTGAATATATTCCTAGTAGAAAGATTGGTGGGTCATATAGTAGTTCTACTTTAATTCTGAGGAATCTTCATATTGTTTTTCATCATGGGCCTATTAGTTTATGTTCCCACAAACAGTCTACAAGGGTTCTACTTTCTCCACATTTGTTATCTATAGTCTTTTAGGGAATTACCATTCTCACTAGGGTAAACTCAACCAATTTTGGTTTTGATTAGCATTTCCACAATAATAGATAGATAGATAGATAGATAGATAGATAGATAGATAGATAGATAATAGGCAGGCAGGCAGCAGGCAGGCAGATAGTTAATCTAGGCCGTGACATGTCACATGTCATAACTCTAGCACTTGGATAAGTGGATAAGGTGGGAGCGTCACAAATTTGAGGCCAATCTGTACTATATCATGAAACTTTTTAATTAATTAAAAACAAATTTTAAGGTTTAACTGGGCATGCGGCCCATGACTGTAATCTCAGGAAGCTGTGGAAGGGCTGCTGAGTTTAAGGCCAGCCTGAACTACGTAGCAAGCACCAGGACAGCCAGATCCAAATAATAAGACTGTTTTAAAATAAAATTAGCTAGGCACTGTGGTAGCACATGCCTTTAATCCCAGCACTTGCAGTTGGGAGGCAGAGATAGGTAATCTCTGTGAGTTCAAGGCCAGCCTGGTCTACACAAGAAGTTCCAGCTACCAAGAGCTATATAGTGAAGCCCTGTCTCTAAACAAACTTTTTTTTTTGTCAAGACAGGGTTTCTCTGTGTAGCCCTGGCTGTCCTGGAACTCACTTTGTAGACCAGGCTGGCCTCAAATTCCCTGAGATCCACCTGCCTCTGCCTCCTGAGTGCTGGAGTTAAAGGCACATATGCCACCACGCCCAGCCTCTAAACAAACTTTTAAGACAATATGCTAAATTATCCTCAATTATTCTAGCAGTTTATATCAACTTATTTTTTTTTTTTTAAATATTTATTTATTATGTATACAACATTCCTTCCATGTATGCTTGCAGGCCAGAAGAGGGCAGCAGACCTCATTACAGATGGCTGTGAGCCACCATGTGGTTGCTGGGAATTGAACTCAGGACCTCTGGAAGAGCAGTCAGTGCTCTTAACCTCTGAGCCATCTCTCCAGCCCCTCAACTTATTTTCTTTCATGAGAAGCTCGGCTACATAGATCGAAACTTTATGTCTTTGTGCTTGAGGGAGTATGTATTTCCGGGGACCGTAGTTCTTGTGAAACATAGACGAGACAACGTAAGCAAACCTCTGATCCGTCCTCGTCCTTTTATTGATACACTTTCCTTCTCCAGGTTCATGGACAGAAAGCTGCTTGGGAAGACCCAGTGGAGTGGGTCCGGGACACTCTGCCCTGGCCGTCCGCCCAACAAGACCAATCAAAGCTATACCACTTGCCCCCACCCTCCGTGGGCCCTCACACCATTGCCTCACCTCCAGAGGATAGGACAGTCAAAGACAGCACCCCAAGCTCCCTGGACTCAGACCCTCTGGTGAGTAAAAGTCATTTTTTTAAAAAGCCACAGAATAGTCTAGAACTGAATTCTTACACTCTTCGTGTATGTTCTGATGGGTCTTAGGCATTGAAGAGTTTCAGCAAAGCTAGGACGAAAATGAGGCCAGTGAGGAACTCTGAGCACCAGGATCTTGGCCTGCATCCTGGCTGAAGCTAAATAAAAAGCCTGGAAAATATATTCTAGTAAAGGCCCAAGTTTCAGGCAGTCTGTAAGAATATACGCCAAAGAGGGGCTGGAGAGGTGGCTCAGCAGTTACAAGCACTTGCTGCTCTTCCAGAACATCCAGATTCAGTTTTCAGCACCCACATCTAAGCTTAGGACTCCAATTCCAAGGGGATATGACACAGCTGACCTGTACGAACACTGCACTCATGTGGACACACCTACATGCAGATACACACACACATAATTAAAAATAATAAAAATTAACCCAGCACTTGGGAGGCAGAGGCAAGTGATCTCTGTGAGTTCGAGGCCAGCATGCTCTACAGAATGAGTTCCAGGACAGCTCGGTTACACACAGAGAAGCCCCGTCTTGAGAAATCTAAATAAATAAATAAGTAAAAATTTAGAATGTAAAAACTATCATCAACCAAAGAAATAGTACAATAGGTTATACTCCCAGTAGAGGCTGATTGTTCTTCCTACTTCTGCCTCTCCTCTAGTATTATTCTGAGACTTCTTCACTAAGTGTATTCTCTAAAATGTAAACTAGGAGAAAATATTTACATAGATATAGCCAAAAAATTAGTATCTTAAATAAATCAAGTTAAAAGAAGCTTCCAGGACTGGCAAAATGGCTCAGCAGGTAAAAGAATTTGTCACCAAAGCTGACAGCCAGTTTCAGGAGAGAACTGACTCCCAGAAGTTGTGCACTGACCTCCACATGCATGCCATGGCACAGCACAACTGCATTCAGCTGCATATCTCTCTCACACACACACTAGTAAATAAGAAATAAGCAAAAGTAAGTTATATGAAAAATGTAAGCTTCTAAACAAAAGAATAAGCAAGAGATATGAAGAGGCATTTACTAGAGGAAATACAAGTGACCAATAAAAACATAAGATCTTAACCTATCTAATAATGAGAAAATGCAAATTAAATCAAGGAGCTGCTCTTTTACATTGGCAATAGACAGAGGATCTGAAGCTCACATGTTCATACTCTGCTATGGGGGTATTCATTACCCAAACCATGTTAGACGATGATCTAGCAGAGTGGAATGAATTTAACACACAGATCATTTGATCTTGCCTTTGTACCTTTCCAGTAGAAAATAATTCCACTTGAGCCATAATATATTTTTAATTAAATTTTGACTATTGAAAACAGCCGTTCTCTATATCAAGACGCTTTGTTTGTTTGTTTGTTTTTTGATATGGGGTTTCTCTGTGTAGCCCTGGCTGTCCTGGAACTTGTTCTGTAGACCAAACTGGCCTCTCAAATGCTGGGATTAAAGGTGTGAGCCACCACAGCCCAACATCAAGACACTTTTTAATTGGAAAACTAATTAATAATATAGATAGAAGAAAAGATTGGTAGCAGTGTGAACCAGGCTTACTTAGCTGAAGCTTGAGCTGTAAAACAGAAAAGGAGTGTGCTGAGGTGATAGATTTGACACAGGGTCTGAGGGCAGCACAGAGTCGAGCTGGTGGATCAAGCTACTGCAAGGGATCTAAGAGTCCAGAGCTGACACAGCTCTCCTGTTACTCCAGTATAAGCTGGTATGTGTGGACCTCTGTCATTCCCCAGAGTGCATCTTGACACGGAAAGCATTGTTCTTTGGTGTCCTCCACAGCCATGATCCATGACCCCTTGTATAGTAAAGGTGTCCCAGGTGATTGTTTATGTGTATGGGTTTGCATCATAAACCCATACGCTAAAACAATTGCCACTTCTTCATGAATCACCTCTAAACTCTGTTCTTTGTCAACACCACGGATCAGACTCACAATACAGGGTTTGTAGGGTTGGTTGGTTGGTCAGTTGGTCAGTTGGTTTGGTTTTGGTTTCCTGGTAGGCAGGACCCAGCTTCCTTTCTCATGGTCACCCATCGCTTTGCCTTTTTTTAGATGGCCATGCTGCTGAAACTTCAAGAAGCTGCCAACTATATTGAGTCACCAGATCGAGAGACTATCCTGGACCCCAACCTGCAGGCAACACTCTGAGGGTCCAGCAGTCACTGTCACCATGGACAGCAGAAAGCTGGCTTCAGCTTCATTAGCTCTCCTCTCCCCTCTTCTTTCAGAGCTCTGGCTTGCCAGCCTTCCCAGGACAGGAGGGAAGATGAGGGCAAGAGGAGGGATAGGTTCTTGGTGCTGAACCTTTGGGAACTTCCTAGTAGGGACTGGAGGGGTGGAGTTTGGGCACTTGTGCCCCTAAATGCATTTACTGGCCTCCTCTCGTGACTTTGGAGAAGAGATGATTCTGGGTCTTTTCTTCAGTTTTTGTTTCCCCTACAAACTCCTGGGCTTTCTGGGGAGGGATTCGAAGACATCGCAAAAGCCGTGCAGCAGTTCCTAGCGGTTCTCATGAACACCTCTGAGACAGTCAAGACGGGGAAGTCTAAGGGAGGCAGGAAACTCCATGGATTTTCTTGCAAACCCTTCCCAATTCTGTCATCACTGCCAACAACCTTTCCCCAGAGATCTGGCCAGAGCCCAGAAAAAGAAGCATGTGGTTTAATGAAAAAAGAAAAAGAAAAAAAATAAAAAAAATTGTGTAAATCAACCTGTAAGAGGTAAAAAGGCGATGGAAGAGATGAAGCTGGAAAGAGGGGACCCAGTTGCCAAGATGGAAAGAGAGCTGCCAGATCTCGCCTTCTGGATGACAAGAGGGGACACTGACAAGACGGCTTCCAATCTAAGATGTCACCAGACCACGGAAGTAACATCACAGCTTTCAGAGAGACTATGAGCTGCCTTTCTGTCCTCTAATTGAACATGCATGAAAGTCAATAAACCCAGCTTTTTTAATTTTTAATTTTTAAATTTTATTTCTATTTTTTTCCTCCCATCTGCCTATTTATTTGCCCTCTTTCCCTAATTTTCTCACATGTCAATGAGATACTTGGGTTTCCTTCCAGGGAATAGTTTTGCTTTCCAAGTAGGTTTTCTTTGGAGAATTGAATTCCGTAGTTGGTGTAAGTTATACGCCTGCCATACGACTATCTCTGGCATCCTTGGGGCTTATATGCGACAAGAAACATTGGCTCAGAATGGTAGGAGAAAACCCAGTTTCTTTGACTTTCCTTTTGAGAAAGCACATGTTCTACCTGGCAGCTCTGCTGCCATCCTCTGGCGTGATCTACCCTGAGCTTCATCGTGGACTGGAGGAAAACCACAATACTGGAAACACCCGCCTGTCTTAGGGCCTGTTTGGCCACCCGCTGCACTATTTGGATGGTAGCCACTTTGCCTGACTGAATGACAATTCCCTCGCTAGCCCTTACTATTTGTTTTCACAGTTGAATAGTCACTTATAAGAAACTGAACAACCATGTGAACTGCTTCAGGTCAGAATAGAAGGCTCAAGGAGTTGTGCTCGGTGGCCACTGTTGATTGGCCTTCCAAAGAGATCCACCACTTGCGGAAGTTGCCCTCTTCGTATTTCTGCAGCCCACGTTCCTTCATTTGACAAGCACTTACGAGTACTTAACTGTAAACCAGTCACTATGTTTAAAAAAATGACAAGATTTGGTCCTTAAGTTCATAGTCTAGAGGGGAATGTTAATCTCCATTAAGTACATCCTCCCCCAGTATGGACCTTGAAAAATCATCTAAGAAACACAGGTGAATCCCAAGGAGTTAAAAGAAGCCTTTGATTAGATGTCCAATATGTGGTAGGCAGAAAATCGGGAATCCGTTTTGATGAAGCCTGAAGAAGTATGGAATCTTGCTTGTCTAGGGTGGGAAAGTACTTCGGTCATTTCTGGAAACCAGATGGAACCAGATTCCAGGCTGAGCTGCCTTACAGGCTAATGTCAGCACTCTGCAGTTCAGGAATAGATACGACGAGCCTGGACCTAAGAGTTTGCTCTTCAGAGTCCTAAGTAGCACAAGACTTACCAGGATCTATACCAAGATTCTATAGGCAAACTAACCTGGGCCATCGTTCCACCCAACCGAGGAATCACATGACTCTTAACAGTATATTTTCATTTAGGTCTTCAAGATGGTCTGGCTTGTTCCTTTTTTCCCTCGTCCCCCGCAAAAGCTTCTATATTCACCTGGTAGCCCCAGGGATGACAGGGTCCTCTATTCTGGAGACTATTATTGCTATTGCTGCTAATTCCATGAGCTGTGAAGATCCCCAACCAACTCAGCTGCAAAATAAGCAATTCTGTAGTGGGAAGAGGCGGTTTGTCCATGGATGGTGCTGAAATCATTGCCTTAAGGTCTCTGCTGTGCAGAATGAGAAGGCCCCAGAGCTGGGTGTTCCAACTCGGAAGGAAGGGGAGACTGGATAGGCCTCCTTTGGACATAGGTCTCTTCTGAACCCTATCCGAAGCTCCAGTGCCACAGAAAGGCTCCAACTTCCGCTGACATCCTGATGCTTGAGCCCTTCACTCTCTTCTCTGGTGCTGCCCAGCCAGTGCCTTCTGAGATGGATGTTACTGGCTACTTAAGAAGAAGGGAAGTAGGAAATGCCTTCTTCCGTTTCAACTGCCTCAGACTGCAGAGGGATTGTCTCTGTAGTAACCATGGATACCATCGTGAATTTTCTTTGGGTCTGCAGCAAGTTGACTCTGGAGGCCTCTCATACTATAACTTCGTTTCTATTCCTGGGATCCACCACCACCTTCTCTCATTTGACTGCTGCATTTAGTTCAGGCCTCAAATAGCTGCCCTCCAGGAAGTGTGTTCCCATCTATGAAGTGCTCTTGAAGCCTCTGCTTTCCTTCTGAAGACTGGGACCCTGTTTACAGTTGCACATCTCTGGGCCCCTCACAGTACCATCTCAAAAAGGGACCGTGGTTCTGTGGCAGTTGCAGAAGGTTGAGCCTCCTCATGGTGCTAATGACCCCTTGGGGTGCTCATCCAGACTTCTAAGAAGCAAAAAGCCTGAGCACCCCCTCACTGCCCAGGAATTCACAGCAAAGAGCAAATCCACAGCGTTCTTTCCAGCCTACACGCTTGCTTCTTGGTTGAGACCAGTGGCACTCCTCAGAAAGGAAGAACTGGGTCCCACAGCTAGACTCTCTATCTCCAGGCACCTTCAGAAAAATCCAACCTTTCTAGTTCTGAATCTGTGCTATTCCCTTCCCCCTCTGACCCCCAATTCCATCCCTCACCAAAGTTGGCTAGTGAAGAACATCAACCTTTGGAGGGGCTCAGCTCTGGGAGAGAGGCTAACTAGAATCCCTCGAATTTTGGGATGAAGACCAATAAGTTGTGTTCAATGTGTTCGTTTCTCAGTCCCTGCCTAGGCACTGAAATAAAGTACTAGGTATTAGAGGCTGCTATGGGACCTGATGTCTGTGTATCTCTGTGTTCTATCTTCTGGGGCTTTGTGGAACATTATTATTTTTGATACCTGCTTTCTGGTAACTCTTCGGTGCTTATTTCTGTCTCTGTAAATCTTTACTCCAGTGTCTTCTGTGTAGTCTAATCACCTGGAAGATAGAGGCTGGCAGGGAAGGAGAATGAGATAAAAGACCACGGTCGACCCTATAAGAAAGCCTTTATTGCTTGGTAACCATTTGGGTCTTGAATTGCCAACCTTCTAACTAGTCTGTCCATACTAATGGGCATAAGACAAAGTAATGATTTTTCTCCCCCCCCCTTTCTTTTTGTCTTCTGGCTTTTCTAGTTTGCAAGACTTTAAGTGGACTCGACCTACCCATCTCCTTACTTGTAGCTCTCAAAGCCGAGCCACACTATTCAGAGGGATACCGCCCCCTTCCCGTACTCCGAAGATGAACTCTGTTTCCTGCCATAGTCCAGGAAAGTAGGGGAAGCAGTGGTAGTTTCCACAACACCTGCCATCATCACCCCAGATGGAATCATTCGCGGCCCCCAGCGTGTGCAGAGGTCACACTTGCCTGATCAAATGAGGGTCAGTCTTATAAACCAGGAGACAAAAGACTTCAATTATTTTTTTTTTAATGACAAAAGGGTTTGGGAGAGGACATTGTGCTAATCACAAGTCTAATACAGGGCTCAGTTAATCTGAAGTAACTCAGACTGTCAGTTGCAGCTCCTTATCACACTTTACCCTTTCTTTCCATAGTCTCGGCATTAGCTAAACTGAAGCTAGTGAGTGGACTCCATGAGCCAGCCCCATGGGAAGAGGAAAAATGGCTGTTGCAACAGGTTGGGTAATAGAGATGGATAAGATGGATATACCAACAGTTATTGGTAACCTGTTTTTTTCCTTCCAGTATTGAGTATTGAACCTAGGGTCTCTCATACACTCGGCGAGTACTCTGTCACTGAGCTATAGCTCCAACCCTCACTTTTGTAAAAAGACAGTTTCACTAAAGTTGTCCATAGCAGCCCCGAATTCACTAAGTATTCCAGGTAAGCTTTGAATTTGATGATACAACCCCACACACACACACATACATGTACACATTAGCCTCTCAAGTAACTGACCTGTGTCACTAGGCCCAGCTATAACACTCTGTAAGAACTATGTATGAGAACACCCCAACACACAGGCCATAAGTAGTAAACATGTGTTCCACATGGCCAAAGCCCGAAGACACTGCTTTCCGTGCCTGGATCAGCCTTACCAATCAGCAGTCCTCGGTTAACCTGCTCAGGGAGAACAGGGCCGCCTGGTGTACACCCTCGTCCCGGAAGCACATGCTCTTGCAGGAGAGACAGAGTAAACCGGAAAGCGGTCTGGAAGGAAAGAAAGCAGTTGAACCTTGGAAACCATGGGGAGGGAAAGGCAGTTAAAAATTATACCTGCTTATACTAGTTCATTCCAGTTTGATGTTTTGGCCATTCTCCTTAATGATTATGTCACAGGGAACATTCTCTGACATGATGTGAATCCCTGGTCCCTTGAGTCAACCTTTTGTCCCTTAAAGCAGTGGCGCTCGGAGGATGTCTTCAGACCAGCAAGAGCAGCATGTGGGAATGTGTTTAAGGACTAGAATTCCCAGGCTCTAACCCAGGTCTACCAAGTCAGCTCTAAAGTGGCAGTGCCCAGCCATGTTGTAAGGGTGGAGCCAAATCACGGGAGCCCTCACTGTGAGATGGCTGATGTTTGAAGACCCCAATAAGAAGCATCTACAGTCTAATTCAAATGCTAACATTTCAAAGTCACTTTGCTCTTACTTAGGTTTCTGGGAGCTAGTAGTAAAAATATGTGCTTTGGGGTAGAAGTTAGGGAAGGTCTGCGTCTTTGCAGCCTCTAGCGGAAAACCCCTGGCCTCTGACATCTCTGCCTGGCACACTTTGGGGCTCCAGTGGAAGAATCATGTCAGAAGTCTCCTCCACATTGCTGTTCTGGTGGATTCTTTTTCTGATAATAGTATAAGAAAAGTAAAGTAAAATCTAATTCACATTCCTATGATAAAATGTTCTCCCTTCTTTAAACAGTGAAGAGTACCTCGGAGTCTGAGAGCTCCACCAGCCCTTCCTTCCCCGAGGCAGCCAACAGCTGAGTGCCAGTATGCCAGAAGGGCTCAGGTCTCTGCTCAGCCCACAGGAGAGAGTTCTACACCGTGAAAATAAAGTATCTAAGTCCTTAGGTTCAACCTTTGCCTCTTCCCATATCAGGACCTAAATACTCAGCAAAGGGAACAAAATAAATCCTCTCTAAAAAATTTAAAAAAAAAAATTTTTTTTTCAGGAAGAGCTTTGTATATTTCCAAACCTATAAACTAGCTGAAATGGCCATGGAAGAGTTGAGGCTGTTGAGAAGCAGTTTTGTTTCAAGTGTCAGCTTTCATCCCCTGTGAGAGCACTTTTGTGGTACTAGGTCTCCTGAGCTCGCGGACTAAAGAAGGATAAAGCCCAAGGAGAGCAAGTGTAAAACAGTTGCACTAAAGTCACCCCCTTGCCATCCAGCCAGCCCCGGTCCCCTCATCCTGCTTCCCTGCCGTTTCTGAGAAGGAAAATACGAGAAGCAACTCCCACACTGCAGCCAGTTTCTGCTACTGCTGTGCCCCCCCCACTTCCTAACATTCTTTTGTTTATTGCTTTTAACCAAACAAAATTACAGTGAATTCTAGGTCTTGCTAGCTTCCTTTCCTCCCCCTCCCTATCCTGTTTGACACAGCACTGCTCCTTTAAGAGGCTGTGTTTCTCAAATGCATGGCATTCCTCAGGTGGCGGGTGGGCAAGAATGGTCACTTTTTAAAACTTACTGAGTACAAAAATCCCAAACCGTGATATGTGTGTGTCTGTGTGTTTGTCTTATTTCCGTTCCATTTGACCCTCACCTATTCCAGTCTGTCCCCTTTTATACCTAATGTAGAAAAGGCAAAAACTGAATCTGGAAAGCAAATTGTTGTATATAGTTGCGGTAACAATCATGAAGAGAGCTGGGCTGTCCCCTCAGTGATTCACTTTAACAAGAAAATTGGTTGAAAATTAAATCCATGCCTTGGCCAGCTGAAATGGCCTTCCTCCATCGCCATAGGGGCCACCCTTACCTGGGTCCTCTGTCTATCAGGCATGTCTCCATCTAGCAAAATTCCTCTGTTCTCTGCCATTTGCGTTTCAATAAAGTTATCTCCTGTATTGTCCACTGGTTTTCTAGCTCACTCTCTGCCTGGTTTCTGTGTCCGTTTACCTTACTGCTTGATCTGGAATGTCACATAACTTGTGGTCATCACCCTAACTCAGAAGCAAAACCCACCTGCCTGTTAGCGTCTGAGCCCAAATGCTGCGCAGGGGTCTTTTGACTTCTTCGTGGGCGTGGGAGAACCCCACCTTGTACACTGTGGACAGTTTCTGCCCTACTGTGCTTTCAGTTGCACATAAACACCATGAGCAGAAGCAACTTGGGGGGTGGGTATTTCATCTTACAGGTTATAGTCCACGTCAAAGGAAGTCAAGGCAGGACCTCCCTAGGAATGCTGCTTACTGGATTGCTCCCTTGATCTTAAATAGCCGAGGCCCACGTGCATGGGGTCTGCACTAACCACAGTGGGCTAGGTCCAACTAGGTCAATAGCATTAAAGAAATCGTTTACAAACTTGGTCACAGGCTAGTCTGATTCAGTGAATTCTTCAGTTGAGTTCTGATGACTCCTAGGTTTGTGTCAAGCTAACAGCTGAAGCTAATTATGACAGTTTCCCTCGCCAGAAGTCAAGGCTTCCAGTTGGCGGGACGGGAAGTCTCTGGAGTCGTTCCATCAACTGCAAAGTTTGAGAATGTACCACCCTCTAGACCAGAGGTTCTCAACCTGTGGGTCGTGACCCCTATGGAGCCAAATGCCCCTTTCCTAGGGGTTGCATATCAGATAGTTCATAACATGAACAAAATTACAGTTATGAAATAGTTTTATGGTTGGCGTCACCACAACATGCGGAACTATTAAAGGGTCAGAGCATTAGGAAGGCTGAGAACCACTCTTCTAGATACTACCTAATTTGGGGGTTGAACAAACATGAACATACCTCAAAGGACAGCTGTTCTAATGGAGTTTGGGTTCTCCTGGCCGCTGTAAGACAGAAAATAAACCTTACCATCCTCGACTATGGAACTGCAGAGTCAAAACGCACTCGTTTTCCCAGAAATACCTGCTCTGTGCTCCAACAGCATACTCATTCCATCCCTTTGGCCACTAGGCACTTGCCACTCTGTCCTGCGTCTTTCATCCCTTGCTCCAATCCCCTCCACTGGCTCTATTGAGTAGTGTCTCCATGTTGTGGCCATTTCCTGCAACTTGTCCTTGTTAGCCATATTAAACTACTCTTGTTCTCCCACCCTACCATAATCCCCCTGGGTCTCCAGAAGCACGCTGGGCTAGCTAGATGGCTCTGTGGGTAAAGTGGCTGCCTCGATACCTAATAACCTGAGTTCACTCTTACATAAAGGTGGCTGAAGACAGACTAAACTGTCCTCTGCCTCTACAGGTGTCCCATGGCATACGCCCATGTATTTGAGCACGGCGCAC
The DNA here is from genome assembly GCF_950005125.1 of Chionomys nivalis. Classification (NCBI taxonomy): domain Eukaryota; kingdom Metazoa; phylum Chordata; class Mammalia; order Rodentia; family Cricetidae; genus Chionomys; species Chionomys nivalis. Next base: position 83,643,446 of record NC_080090.1, read on the forward strand.
ACACACACACACAAACCTGACACTATTTTTTTTTTTAAATAATGTTATGTACTTGCGGTATTCACTCTCAGTAGTCACACAAAGAATAAGTCTGGTACCATGGATGATGACACATACCTGTAATAGCACTGGGGGAGGTAGAAGCAGAAACACCGAGATCAGGGAGTTCAAGGCCAGTACCAACTACATAGAAAGTTTGAGGCCCGTCTGTGCCATGTGTGACCCTGTCTCCAAACAAATTAACAACAAATAGATAATATTTTTAAAAATCAGTTTATAGCTGGGTGGTGGAGGTGCACGCCTTTTAATCCCAGCACTCGGGAGACAGAGACAGGAGATCTCGGGGAGTTCGAGGCTAGCCTGATCTGCAGAGCGAGTTCCAGGACAGCCAGGACTATACAAAGAAACCCTATCTGGGGGGTGGGAGCTACACAGAGAAACCCTGTCTCAAAAAACCAGGAAAAAAAATCAGTGTGGAGAAATGCTCTTTCACATGTAGGTACTCTCCCCTGGACAGCCACTTTCTCATTTGAGATTGGGCTCATGTAAACTGAAAAACTAAAAAACTAAGAAACTAAAATTAGGGACTGCCAATTTCACTTCGGTTTCTCCGCATGCCTCCCAGGCATCTTTGGATCTCTAAAAGTAAAAAGTGAACGGACCCAACTGAATCCATGTTTTTAGTTGGGAGGAGGGGTGTTAGTTTAAAATAGGTGCTATTTCTAATATTTCCCGAAAGCCTTCTGTATCCATTTCCATCCTACTTCTGTGCTAACACGTCTTAAATCTGAGCCTAGAATCAGGTATCACGGCCTTTATTCAAAGCGCGCCTGACTTTCAGGACTCCAAACCGTTATGGCATTCTGTGTGCACACACATCCCCAAAAGCGTTCCTTGCCGGCAGAAGCGCGGTTCGTTCCGGCCGCAGAAGGCGCTGTCTCCGGAGGCAGCAACCTCTCCCCGCCCCCGCCCGCTCCCGCGTGCTTAGATGCGCAGGCGCGGCTTCGCGGATTGGCCGTACGCGGGAGCCGTCATTCGGTGGCGGGTCCCGGCCGCGGGGCTGGCGGGCTGAGGGGAGAAAAGATGGCGGCAGCGGCGGCAGCTGGTACGGCTTCTGGACTGCCGGGTCCAGTGGCACAGGGATTGAAGGAGGCGTTGGTGGATACACTCACCGGGATCCTATCCCCCGTGCAGGAGGTGCGGGCGGCTGCAGAGGAACAGATTAAGGTGCTGGAGGTGACAGAGGGTGAGTGAGGAGGGACCGTCACGAGGATGGCTCGGACCTGGGCCGGCCGCACACTCGGCTGACCGCAGGGACCTGGGGAGCCTGAGCCAGGGGAGAGGTGGGCACGAGGAGGGGGGTGCTGGGGTGTGCCGCTGATGGCTGAGAAAGTCCTGAAAGGAGAGGGTCGGGGGAGGTGGAGCCTTGGCGGGGATGGGGTGGGTGAAGACTCGAAAAGATAGTGCCTAGCTTCTGCAGAGGACAGAAATGGAGTTCGACGTGGAGCTGTCGCTGTCGCGCTGTCTGGATGATATTTGAGCTCAAGGCAAGGTCTTTTGCCGTTTTCTTCAGCAGCTCGGTCGTAGTGGGATCAGGGAAGAGCGCTAGGGAAGCGTGAGAGGTAAGGCCCAGGAGAAGGCGGCTACCATCAAACAAGTTTCAGCATCAGAGTTTGAAATCTGGCTGGTTGTCCAGACACCTCACGTTTTCCTAGAAATTTAACTCAATTAGACGTACACTACTTCACTTCCCCGATCATGCTTTCTGTTTGTTTGTTTGTTTGTTTTTAAGATTCATTGGCAGTTATTAAATGCTGTGCATTTCCATGTCCAGGAACCGATCTTCCTTTGTTTTAAGCTCTTTGTTCTCATCCTCCCGTTATGTTCTTTAAAGTGATAGAGAAGAAACTATTAGTTTGACGTTTTCTTTCAATTTCCTGCTTAGTGGGCTTTCATCAGATCATTTTACAAACAACAGAAAAAAGGTAAAGTCCCCTTGGTCTTTTTGTTTCTTTGTCTGTTTTTCGAGACAGGGTTTATCTGTGTAACAGCCCTAGGTGTCCTGGAACTAGTTCTTATAGACCAGTTTGATCTGGAGCTCACAGAGATCCTCCTGCCTCTGCTTCCTGAGTGATGGAATTAAAGGCGTGCGCCACCACCACCCAGCGACTCTCCTTGGTCTTTATGTAAGAAATGTATGCTATCAGAATTTCAGTGGGACTGAAATTCAGATCCCTGGAATTCTCAAGTTCAAGAGAATATTTTAACTTCTCCTTAAACTTAGGCCTCTTCAGAAATATGGAAGATTATTCCTATATTTGACCAACCACCCTTAAAGCCTTGAGTTAATGCTCCTACAGGACTTATTTTTATTGAAAAGAAATGGATGGGGGCGGGGAGTCGCCCTTAAGTTTAGTTTTATATTCTCTTATAGTACGGTCCTGGGACTATTGGGAGATCTAATAGGTTAAGGACTATTTGGAAAAAGCCAGTTGTAGTTTTATAACAAACCAGATTCTCCCAGATGTGAGTGGGAGAACAATGCATAGCTTGACCTGAAGAAGTCTCTAACTTTCTAGGTAAGATTGTTTGTTCCATGGGACGTGTCTATAAGACTAAATGACTTGCTGTTTTTGCCAGAAAGGTGCGTGCCTTTCTTGGCTGCCTACTGATGGGCTCTACTCTTGAACATCAAGTGCAGGGGTCTTTAACTTTTGGAGGGTGGGGGGAAAAGGCACAGCTCAGTTATTACCTCTTGACTTTACATCTCGTGTCCCTGCCTCCCTTGATATAAAGAAGGAAAGCTGATAGACAGAAACCTTACCATATTTAACTTGCTACTTGCATTCAGTTGCTTGTCTAATGCAAACTGATCTTTAATTAAACTTTCCATGAATGATACCCAGTGTTGGGCTACCCCAAATGTATGTCTGACACCTTGCTATGAAAGGTGGGCTTATGCTTAAACTACAGTAGCACTTTCCTTGCCCTGATTTCTTCATCTCTAGCCAGGTGCAATGGTCTTCAGGCAAAATCAGTTACAAACTTGAGATTGTTGTGAGGTTCTTGTCTTCCACTTTTGTCCTTTTGTGGACTCTTGAAATCAAAAGTACAGGATTTCGACCTAGTGCACTGATGAAGAAATAAATGAACTCTGCCTCAACTCTCCCGCCTGGCCCCATAACGTACTGGTGATGTGCTGTGTAGCACAAGGACGAGAGGCAGGGCAAAACTTTGATGCGGTAACAGGAATGGCGACCTGGTAGTAAGTAAGGCCTATGGACTCAAGTACAGAATGTGGTTACAGGTTAGATCAAGCCTGGAGTTGAATATACTATGTTGGACTCTTCAGTGGCTTTAAAATAGTCTTGTCCCCTTCTGTACCTATTTTTAGTTAGAGAATGTGGTTCATTCCTTAAGTATCTTTTCTACGAGTGGCCTTTAGCATCATCTTCCCGTTGGGTCCAGAGTATCTGCAGTCTTTCATTCTGGCTGACTCTTAGAAACTTTGAAAGTAGCTAACAGCTTCTCTAGCAATGGCCCTTCTTTACGTGAGATGATAGCACCTGGTCCCCCAGGAGGAATTCACAAACTACTTAGCCTTAGGTTGTCAGGACATTGTTCCTGTTAGGAAAAAGGTACTGCAGATTAAGATGAGGGACCTTTCCCACAGATGAGTGGAGAAACGATTTTGCGCTCTTGGAATTGCTTTTTGACCTAGTTTCTTTTGGTTTTTCAAGACAGAGTTTCTCAGTTGCTATGGAGCCAGTCCTGGAACTCACTCCGTAGACCAGGCTGGCCTCAGACTCACAGAGATCCGCCTGCCTTTCCCTCCTGAGTGCTGGGATTAAAGGCATGCACCACCATCACCACCACCTGGCTTGACCTAGTTTTATTCCAAAAGAAAGAACTTTGGATTTCTCGTCGTTTAAAACAGCTTCCTTAAAACTTGAAGTTAACGAGAAATCTGGGAGTTGGTGTCTATTATTTTGGGGTTTTGGTAATCTTCTCTGTTTCCGTAAACACAGGGTCAAGTAACTACCATATCTAGTCCCTCTGTCCCTTCCAATAGCCATACTGTAAGCCATTTGCTATGTCCTCACATGGGACACTAAACCTACATGGTCTATAAGATTAAGTGACTTGTTATTTTTGCAAGAAAGGTGTGTGCCTTTCTTGATTGCCAGATGAATTCTACTCTTGAACACAAAGTGCAAGGATCTCTAACTTGTGGGGGAAAGCACGGATCAATTAATACCTCTTAAAGGAAAGGGCAAGAAAGGGAGACATGTTTTGGTCAAATTGTATCATAATAGGATTTTTCCCTCCGATGTTGGGGATTGAACTTAGAGCCTTGTGTGTGTTAGGCAAGTATTCTGCTACCTAGCTACAGCCTCGGCCCTATAGATGGGATTCAAATAAGCACTTCTTTTAAAAAATGGGTTTTCTGCTTGGCAGTGGTAGCACATACCTTTAATCCCAGCACTCGGGAGGCAGAGACAGGCAGATCTCTGAGTTCCAGAACAGCCATGACAAATTATAGTAGTATCAAAGAGTTTCACAATAGCCTGGAATGGAGTATAACAAAGGTTTATTTTATTTATTTGGGGATAAACTCATGGTAAGGGTAGCAATCTGCCGTCCCCTATGTGCTCTGGGAACTAGGAACCAAATTCAGCAGAAAAGGGGGCTGCGCTTGCTTTTTATCTGCACCAAGGTGGGCCGGTAGCTTAAAAGCTATTGACTGAAGGAGTTCCCACAACAGGCTGTTACATAGAGAAACCCAGGGAAGGGAGAGGAAAGAAAGGAAGAAAGAAATGGAATTTCTAGAGCAAAAATTACATCCAGATTATTCTTTTTATCTTCCAGCTTGTATTTTCTGAGAAATAACACAATCAATTACCATATTATCCAGAATGAACACATAGAAGCCAAAGAACTGTGTGTATGTCAGAGAGCCTCCTGGTTTCTGTTTTATTAGCCTAGTGTCCTAGAAGGATTTTCTTGAACTCCTGCACTTGCCCTTTTCCCTAATTACTTTGATCTAGGAAAGCCCTGAAAACTTTACATACTTAAAGCCTCATTACCATACACAGAGGAAGACTTGGTGTAGTTAACCACTTCATCAGGCATGGTCACTGTCCTGAGCTGAGTAGGGTAGAACTGGGCAGTCTGGAATTCCCGCGTACTATGACATTCAGCAGATAATTGTCCCCTTTCGTTTTTCTTCAGAGGATTGAGCTTTTGAGTTTGACTAGCAGAGTTTGTAAAATTTTAATTCTACCCACATAGGGTAAAAGTAAAAAGATTTTTTATATATTAGCATATTCCTGTAATTCTGTGTCATTGGTAGAGAAGGAGTATCAAGCACTCAGTAACGTGGGCATTAGACAAGAGAAGTAGGTTACCTAAAGTCTCTTACCCCAGAATCTTAATCTTCTGTCAACTTCATTTTTTTAAATTCGATTTATGGTAAAACCACTTTTAGAATGTTACCTCTTTGTTTCTGGCATATTAATACTTTACTTCTTGTATCTCAAAATGGATTTTTTTCCTTTTTCTTTTACTTTTCTACTTTTCTTTAAGAAGAGCATCCGAAGTGTTGGAATGAGGACATGTATAGTCCTAAATTCTGTAGCCTGAATAGCTGAGATTTTTGTAAAATAACTAGGTTTAGACCTAGTCTTTTTCATCTTGTTATTTATTTTTATCTATTAGAAATGAATATATCCCCTCATCCTCACCCCCAATGTTTGCCCTTGACTTGGTATTTTGTCCTTTTTCTTTGCTTAGGGCCAGTGCATGCTGGCTAGGCGAGCATTCTACCACTGAGCTGTGTTCCCAGTCCAGTCTTCTTTCTTGCTCCCAACAGAATACATAATTTCTTCCCCTCTCCCACTATTGCGTAAACCAGAGAGGGTATGGATACTTCCTTCCATCAGCTTTCCTGGCATTCAGATGCTGCTCGGTTGTGTATGATGATTTTCCCATCTTAGAGGCCTAGAGAGATGATCCTGCTAGCTGGAGATGCTTTCTGGTTCTCATGGGCACTTTTCTGGCTTTCTTACAGTGTAGCATAAGCACTGTCCACCTGCGAAGGGCGGCCCACAAGGATCCAGACGCACTCCTGGGCATGTGGCGGGCACTGAACCGAGCGGAAGGCGGCCACGCTCGGAAAAAGGCCAGTGGTAGAGTTTTCTTTTCCCTTTAAGCTGTGGTTTTGTGGTGCTTACCCACCCCATGACAGATAGGGGAGTTCTAGAGTGCTGCTTAAAACTTTCCTACAGATAGTCTCCCTTCACAGTCCCCTAACGTTGGCTATCTAGACACTGGCAATGTTAGGTCTCTCTAGTAGACCCTTAATAACAGCGATAATGCAGTTCTTCATTTATCCTTTGTCCTTCCTGCCCTCTTTTACATTTTCCCTACTAAGCCAAAGTTTACATAGGTAATTGTTGCCAAACAGGGTAAGAGAAAGGAGAGCAAAGATCACCAGAAAGGGGGAAGAAACACCCAAAAGAGTAGAAAATGAATTTAATGTGGAACATGAGACTAAAAAGTGAGAGAAAGCAAAGGATGTCTTAGAAAGGCCAGGGATGTCAGTTTGGAGTGGAGACACCCAATAAGGTCAGATGAAAGAAATCTAGATTAACCGAATAAAGCTATCCCCATTTAACCTTAGAAAGCTGCGCTAAGGGAATTGTTTCCTGACAGAACGACTCTGGGAAGCTCACTTCACATAGCCCTCATAGGAGCATTCTTCTTTGGTTCAGTGTCTTAAATTGAATCTTAATTTAATCTGAATTAGCTTCTTCTAAGTCCAGTCTGTGTGTCTCTTGTATTCTCTCTGCTTTCAATATCCCCAAGTAAGCTATTTAGCTCTTCTTTCTTTGTGTTTTCCAAAGTTATGTTAAGGCACATATCTGTAAAACAAGGAATCTCCAAAGGGCTGTGTCCACACATAAAAAGAAGTGTTATTTGTTTTTTAACAGATATATTTAGTTGTGTTTTCTTTTTAAAGGTATTGTATAGCTTCTCTCAGTAAAAGTCTTCAAATTCATATCAGATGGGGTTGTGTGCCCTCTGACAGAAATCAGCAATGTAAAGAAGCAACTGTGTTGATCGTATTTAAGCCCAGGCCGTGAACGTCAGCGGGTGTGTTTGTTCTTTTCGCTACACTCTCAAGAATAATGTTTTGCCTTGTGGAGATACTTTTTTAAAAGCAAAAAAGGTTTTCACCAGGTGATGGTAGTGCATACCTTTAATACAAGCACTTGGGAGACAGAGGCAGGAGAATCTCTGTGAGTTCGAGACCAGCCTGAACTTCAGAGCAAGTTCCAGGACAGGCTCCAAAGCTACAGAGAAACCCTGCCTTGAAAAGGCAATAAATAAATAAATAAATAAATAAATAAATAAATAAATAAATAAATAAAGTAGGTTTTTTTTCCTTTGCATTACCTTTATAAAAGACTTCAGTATTAATACCATACCCCCCATTGCCATTGGTGGATTCTTCATCAACCGTCATGGAAATTAAAGTTTTCAGTATGATATAAGGCTATACAGTTTAGGCAGAACTTTCCTCTCTTATACCCCAGTGTAGCAATGCAATGCAAATTAGTTTTTTGTCTTTAAAATTTGAAGGTTAATAGTTTTGAAACTCTGGGAACTTGTAGAGAAGAGAATATATTCTATCCATTCTATTTTAAATCTTGTCTTAATAAACCAGGTTAATCTTCAGGTTGTCTTTCCCAGTAGACTTTTAAATGGGCATTCATATAAGTTGAACTCTCAACCTTCTCTCTTGGGTGAAATCAGGAAATAAACTTTTATAGAAAATTCATCTTAAAGTACTTGTAGGTGGAGATTCCTGGTCGACTCATAGATCTCTGTCCTCACCACCCTTAGACACTAGCCACTAAGTGGTCTACAAGAGCTAGTTCCAGGACAGGCTCCAAAGCCACAGAGAAACCCTGTCTCGAAAAACCAAAAAAAAAAAAAAAAAATCTTATTCTTCAATATCTTTTTCATGATGTATGATTGTTTTGCTTATTTTCATCTCATTTTAGTTTGTCCCTGTAGGAATAATCCAAAAATTAAACTCTTGCTGGTAACTTTTAAAACCCACATAAATGTTATTTAAATAGTGCCTTAAAAGAAAGTTCTGGGGGCTGGAGAGATGGCTCAGAGGTTAAGAGCACTGACTGCTCTTCCAGAGGTCCTGAGTTCAATTCCCAGCAACCACATGGTGGCTCACAGCCATCTATGAGATCTGGTGCCCTCTTCTGGCATGCAAGCATACGTGGAAGGAATGTTGCATACATAATAAATAAATAAATAAATAAATAAATAAATAAATAAATAAATCTTTTTCTAAAAAAAAAGTTCTGGGACTGGTGAGATGGCTCAGTGGTTAAGAGCACTGACTGTTCCTCCAGAGGACCGGGGTTCAATTCCCAGCACCCACATGGCAGCTCACAGCTGTCTGTAGCTCCAATTCAAGAGAATCTGACATCATTATACCAATGCGCATGAAATAAAGTTAAATAAAGTTTTAAAAAAGAAAGAAAGAAAGAAAGTTCTGTGTGTTCCAGGTAGTTTATGAATGTATTTTTAGGTCATTCTGAAGGAAGTCGCATTAGGCACACTAGAACTGATTCAGTGTCCCAGGAAACCAGGACCATGTAGACTCAACAGTGTGAGGTTAATGTCCATTTTCACACTGAGTATATGAATTGCAAGTGTGGGTACCTTTGTTAGTAGTATTATCCTTTTTTTATTATTTATTTATTTATGGAAATGGGGCTTGTGCATGGCACATAGGTGGAGATCAGAAGACAACTTGTTGGGGTTGGTTCTCTCTACCATGTGGGTTCCGGGGATCAAATTCAGGTCATGAGGCTTGGTGGCTAGTGCCTTAGCCTGTTAAACTGTCTTGCTGGGCTCTGTGTCCTTTTAAAACTAGTTCTGGAAAGATGGTTCAGTGGCTAAGAACACTGGCTGTACTTCCAGAGGACTAGGGTTCAATTAATTCTCAACACCCACATGATGCCTGAGCTGTTTGTAACTTGAGCCCAAGGGATCCACCTTCTGGCCTCCCTTGCAAGCAAAACACCATACAGATTTTTTTAATGTGAAAAGGATGAAATAGATTTAAGCTATAGATTTGATGTACATTTTAAATTAAATCTAAGCATTGGTATTTAAAAGGGCTTAAGACAACTGAGCATGGCGATGCCCACCTTCAATTCCAGCACTCAGGACGGGTGCAGGTGGATCTCTGATTTGGAGGCCAAACTGGTCTACATAATTAGAAATAGTGAGACCCTATCTCAAAAAACAAAACAAAACAAAGGTCTTTTTAAATTGTAAATGACTCATCTATGTTTTAGAGTCCATTCTAAAAGTTGACTCATATAATATTGGGTTTTAGACACCTGTTTCTCCTATTGCAATTAATGGGCTTTTTCTGTTTACGCAGTATCTGAACTAACCAAAACAATCTTAGGAATCAGAGTGAATTTCAGTATCCATAGAGATGATTCTGAAGGTTTTAAGTGTTTGTGGTTTAAGCATTTAATAAACGTTTTTAAAGAAAAGCCTATTTTATCATTATTTACAGTCTCATTCTTTCCTGAGTGACATGATGGATGCCTAGAAAAGCAGAACACTTGCCCAGCAAAAGCCCCAGCTCTGATCCCTCATGTTGAAGAAATAAATTAATTTAAAATAAAGGCATTGAGAAGAATGAGCTTTGAGGATCTGGTAAAATTTCAGGGCAAAATACAAAAATCAGCAGCTTGCTTTCTTATACAAAAAGGATCTAACTTGTTTTGAAACTTTTAAAACTATTTATGATTTCAATCAAAAAAGATTAATTTGAAATAAAATAGGAACTATAAGAATCTATTACAGAATACTTCTTTTTAATGTGGGAGAGTCGTTCCTCTAGTTGATATTGTAGTGGGTGGTGGTGGTTGTTGTTGTTTGGTTTGTTTGTTTTTTCAGTAGGCAGGGTTTTTTATTGTATTACTTTCTGTGGGTGGGTGTTTTGCCTGTGTGTATGTCTGTGTACCATTTGCTTGCAGTGCCCTCAGAAGCCAGAAAAGGGCATTGGATCCCCTAAGACTAGAGTTGCAGCAGGTTATGACATGCCATGTGGGTACTGGGAATCAAACCTGGGTCCTCTGAAAGAGCAGCAAGTACTCTGAATACTGAACCATTTCCCTAGCCCTCCATTAATATGAACAAACTGGAAAGATGCCCTGTTATTAGCTCAGACAGTAGGACATTATTAGAAAGCTAGACAAGTTGATTCTGAAGGTCATACGGAAAGACAAAGATTGAAGAGTAACTATAAAAACATAGCAAAGCAAAACTACCAGAAGGGACAAGCTCTATGGACATTTAAGCGTTATATAAAATTTCCATAATTAACACTGTGGCACAGGCACATAAATAGAAAGGCAGTTATAGTTAAAAAAAAAAAAAAGTCCAAAAAACTGCACACAAGTATCTATAGAAATTGAGTAAAATAAGAGCATCCCTGCTCTGAAAACCTGATCATACTCCAAAATCTGAAAGCAATTTTTGTATGCCAACATGAGCCTGCAAGTAGAAAATTCTGTATCTGCCTTATGCCAGAGTCGAAGCACAGAAACACTGCTGACTAGGTGGTACACGCTTGTAATTTTAACTGTAAGAAGACAGGCCAGAGAATTGAGTCCAAGGCCATTGTGAATTACACAGTGAGATGCTGTCCAATGAAAAGGAAACAAATGATCTGGACTTGGTATCTAACCCTTATGATTCCATCTCTTAGGAGGCCAAGGCAGTAGAATTGTTGATAATTCGGGGCCAGCCTGGGCTACAATAAGATCCTGTCTCATAAATGCATGGTATGAAAAGGGGAGGAAATGATGGAATTTTTAGGTTTTTTTGAGACAGGATTTCTCTGTGTAGTCCTAGCTGTCCTTGGGCTCAAACAGAGATCCGCCTGTGCGCTGGAACTAAAGGTGTGCGCCACTATACCTGATAGATGAAACTTTTAAATGGAGCTGGGACAACTGCATAACCATTTGAAATTAGATTTGCATTTGCGCCATATAGAAAAACAAGCCCCAGTGAATTAAGAGCCTAAATGTAAGAAAATGAAACCCTAGAATTACTAGAAGAAACATGGTAAGTTCCCTTTAACTTTACATAGTGATGGGCAATAAAAATAATAAATAACAAAATATTTTTTGTCATAAAGACAGGTTTATGCTAAGCACATGCATTAAATCATTCGATCTTTACCAGGCATGGTGGCACACTCCTTTAATCCCTGCATGCGGGAGGCAGAGGCAGGCAGGTCTCTGTTTGAGGCTAGTTTGTAGTTTGGTCTACAAAGCAAGTTCAGGACAGCCAGAGCTGTTACACAGAGAAACCCTATCTCGGGGGTTGTGGGGGGGTGCCTTCATATACTTGCTTGTTATATTGATACCTCTATTCTTTCTTTGTGGATTTGGAAACTGGGGCTTAAAGGATAAATAACTTATCTAAGGACGTGTGGTAGCTTCAAGACTTGAGCTTAAACTTGCCTAAATCTAGTGCCCTTGCTGGGTTGTTTTATTTGTTTGTGGGGGTGGGGGGAGTAGTGTGTGTATATATGTGATTCGGGTCACATGCAATTTTAAATTTCCTACTAGCCATATTAAAGAGGTTTAAAAAGGAAACAGATAAAATAATTTTAATACATAAAGCTAGAGAAATAACTCGATGGTTAAGAATTCTTGCTGGTCTTCCAGAACCAAACCTAAGTTTGGTTCCCAGCATCTATGTTGGAAAACTCACAGTTGTCTGTAACTCTGGCTTCATTGGATCTTACAATCTAAAGTCCTCTTCTGGCCTCTACGGCACTTGCATACATGTGGCATACATCGATTCATGAATACACATGGGAATAAAACTTCAAAATCAGGCGGTGGTGTTGCACTCCTTTAATCCCAGCACTCGGAAGGCAGAGTCAGAACTCTGTGAGTTCGAGGCCAGCAGGGTCTACAAAGTGAGTTCCAGAACCAGCCAGAACTGTTTCACAGAGAAACCCTACCTTAAAGAGCAAAAAGAAAAAGAAAAAATAAAGAAAAGCTTTGAAATAATAGTGATTTTAATATTGGCTGATCGTAGTGACACACACCTTTAATCACAACGCTCTGGATACAGAGGGCATCCTAATGCACATAATGAGTTCCAGGCCAGTCACAGATACATGATGGTGAGACCTTGTCTCAAAAATTAATTAATTGGCTAATGAATTAAGTACTGTACTCATCTAACCTGGTGTAGTTCCACATATAATCTTGGTTTGGTTTTTTTAAGGGTGTTAGGGTTGTATGTGCCTTTAGTCCTAGCACTCAGAAGGCAGGCTATGGGATCTCTGAGAGTTTGAGGCCAGCCAGGATTGTGTAGTGAGAGTGTCGCAAAGAAAAACATTATTGAGATACTTTGTTTTCATGCTAAATTTGAAATGTAGGATGTTTACATTTACAGTCATCTCAGTCTTTGTGACTGGTGGCCAACTATATCGGCTTGCACAATTCTAGACTGTGAGATAAAAATTAGGATGTATCTTTGATTTTACATTCTTGATACAGTGTTGACTTCTTTGCAAATGTGAACAAGTCTGTTTCTATTTGGTAGTGAGAGTGTGTAACATACTCCCAATATGCAGTCCAAGACTTGTTAATCAAGCATGTGACTCACACCCGTGGCCTCAGTGCAGGAGAATCTTGTTCAAGACTAAGCTACGTGTCAAAATCCTGTCTTTTTTAAAAGTTTATATTGCACGTTGAAAACTGTTCTTTGCAACCCTTATTTTGTTTTGTTTTTTAGGGTTAAGCCTGTTGAGCCAGGTTTTCTCAAACCTAATGTTATAAATTTCCTAAAATGGCTGCGCTGTCGAAGCAGTGGTTCACGTTTCTTTCTGAACCCTTTCCTTGTTGCTTCAAGGTTGAGCTCAGTGAGTTGCTATGGCCTTCATGAATATCCTTAGGCTCACAATAAAATTTTCTGTTTCAGAATTTGGCGTTCACCTGGCAGAGCTGACTGTAGATCCTCAGGGGGCACTGGCCATCCGTCAGGTGAGTTCCTTTACTTAGTAAGGGAACTTTCTTAGGGGAAAGAGAAAGGATAAGGGCAGTGTATCAAATGGGATTTTTGTACCAGATTTATGTATGATTCAATTGTATCAAACCAAGTATGTGGTTTTATGTGTGAAAATAAGTTATTTCTTGTTGCACATGATGGCTTACTCTCTTCACAGCTGGCATCAGTCATCCTGAAGCAGTATGTGGAAACTCACTGGTGTTCCCAATCGGAAAAGTTCAGACCTCCTGAAACTACAGAAAGGGTAATGGCAGTTCTGTGGCTATCTACCTACAAAGATGTGAGAGGCAGTCTTAATACGTTCAGCATTAGTCTGACATTTTTTTTGATAACAGAAAACAAGACTAGGTGGGTGGCATTATGATATATATATATATATGTATACATATATATATATGTATGTATGTATCATGATAGACTGTGTTCAAGTCCAGTTCTACCCTTTTGCAGACCATGAGAGCATTTGAATCTGTTTAGCTATGAACACTCAATTTCCTAAGTTTCCTAAATTAGAATTAAAATTTCCATCGTCAGAGGGCTTAACAATGAAATGAAATAATACTTCTACTTAGTACAATTGCTAAGCAGCTACCCTGAGTACCCAAGAAGAGATGAGATACAGGTCTAGTACTGTGGGTTGGAACCTTCTACAATTGTGGGAAAGTTTTGTATATGTGATGTCCAATATAAGCATCACTGTGACTGGTGAACTCTTAAAATGTGGCTACTGGGCCAGGTGTGGTAGTACACGCCTTTAATTCCAGCTCTCGGAGACGGGGGCAGGTGGATCTACTCAGTTTCAGGACAGCCAGGGCTACAGAGAACAACCCTGTCCTGAAAAACCAAAACTATAAAAAGTAAATTTAAAATGTGGCTACTATAACTAAACAACTAACATTGTCCCGAAGCAGAGGGGTCTCTCTCTGCCTACAACTTACCACCTGATTAATGACAAATGGCCTTTCCTCTTTACAGGCAAAAATTGTTATTCGGGAGCTATTACCCAATGGGTTGAGAGAATCAATAAGCAAAGTGCGCTCCAGTGTGGCCTATGCTGTGTCAGCCATTGCCCATTGGGATTGGCCAGAAGCCTGGCCCCAACTCTTCAGCCTGCTCATGGAGATGTTGGTGAGCGGAGACTTAAATGCCGTCCATGGAGCCATGCGTGTGTTGACAGGTATCAGAAGCATTTTCCCTGGTGTTGATACTTGACCTTTTGTGAGAGGAACAATTAAAAGCTATGTAATAATGTGTCCCAGACCAAAGAGCTGTTTGTTACTTGTTGTTCCTCTCTTATGGGTCTTTGTAAATGTTGATCTTCTGGTTTTTATCTCCACAGCCACCAGAAGTTCCATTGATTCTTTCCAGGGAATTGAGTTAGCATAGTTATACTTCCAAATCTTCACTTAGGAATACTGGAGGCTGAGGGTATGATTCAGTGACAGAGCATGCACAAGCTGGAATACCACACACATACAATGATACAGTCATGCCATAACAAATAATTAGATTTTTGGTTTATAGTCTGATTGCACCTTGACCCTTCACATAGCCTCTTTGAGCCTTAGTTTCTAAGATGCTTTCTTAACTACTGTTCAATTGCTCTGCAGAGACACCATGACCAACACAGCTCTTACAAAACTGGTTACCTGCACAAGGTCACACCAACAACGCCAGTCAGTATTCCAACAACCAATAAAGTTTCACTCAGTGGTTCACACAAAAAGGTGGGGGGTATAAAGGGGGAATGGGGACATGTTGGGGGTACCGAGGAGAGAACTGGGGAGTTACTTATAGTCTTAGGGTTTAGTCCATGATTGTCTTGGTGGGGGGCAGACAGGCACGGTGCTAGAGCAGTAGCTGAGCGCTTTTCTGTGGTCGAATAGCAGAGAGACAGACTTGGGACCTGGCATGTAGGCTTTTGGAGCCTCAAAGCCCACCCCAGTATCATACTTCTCCAACAAGGCCACACTTGATCCTTCTTAAACAGTTTCACTCCCTGGTGGCTAAGCATCCAAATATATGAGCCTATGGGGGCCGTTCTCATTCAAACCACTGCAGATGCTAAACTCAAAGGAGATTTGGTAGTTGACATATGCTAATCTATATAAATCATTGAGTGTAACAACCAGCTGACAGTGTAGTAGACTCTGAGCAAACCTTAGTCATTAGGTTTAACATAGTTCGTAAGTATTCTTTTCTATGTAATTGAAAATATCGCAATTGGTTGTTCCATCTTTTTTAAGATTTTATTTATTATGTATACAGTGTTCTGCCTGCAGGTAGACATGCAGGCCAGAAGAGGGCACCAGATCTCATTACAGATGGTTGTGAGCCACCATATGGTTGCTGGGAATTGAACTCAGGATCTTTGGAAGAGCAGCCAGTGCTCTTAACCACTGAACCGATTCTCCAGCCCAATTGTTCCATCTTTAGATGATTATATAAACACATGAGATGAAGTGTACAGTAATCAAAACTCAGAGACTTGTACTCTGCAGCTAGGTTGAACCAAGGAAAAATTAAGAGTAGCCAGGGTTCAGCTGAGTGATCGTGGTGTTACACACTGTTAAATCCAGCCCTAGGGCGAGGGGGGATCCTCCTGTTACCAAGCTCTGAGAGAAATGCCAGGCCTTGGTAGACTGTAACCTCTGACCAGCAGGGCCTCCCAACATTTTGTTTAGTTTTACGGGACAGGGTTTCTCTGTGTAACAGCCCTGACTGTCCTGGAACTCGCTTTGTAGACTAGGCTGGCCTCGAACTCACAGAGATCCTCTAAAATGCTTTGGTTAAAGGTTTGTGCCACCCAGCTTGGGCTGATCTTTTAGAAATCATCTTTCACTGGGCAGTGGTGGCACATGCCTTTAATCCCAGCACTCAGGAGGCACAGGCAGATGGATCTCTGTGAGTTCAAGACCAACTTGGTCAACAAAGTAAGTTCCAGGACATAAATCACATCTCTTTTTCTGAGACCTGCCAGTTTACACAGTTTACAAGAACTGTTCTCCCTCCCTCCCTTCCTCTCTCTCCCTCCCTCCCTCCCTTCTTCCCTTCCTACCTCTCCTTGCCATAGGGACCAGGATGGCCTTGAACCTTGAACTCAGAGATCTACCTGCCTCTGCCTCCCAGTAGTAAGATTAAAGGGCTGCACCATCACCTGGCTTTTCTCACTTTTTAAATGGAATATCTTCTATGTATTTTTTGATAGTTTCAAACATGTAAAAAATGTCTGTTAGTCATATCCACCCTCAACTCCCCACTCCATTCTCCTTGGTACCCCAACATGTCCCCATTCCCCCTTGACATCCCTCACCTTTTTGTGTGAACCATTGAGTATATCATTATTGGTTGTTGGAATATTGACTGGCATTGTTGGTATGACCTTGGGCAAGTAACCATAGCTGCTTTGAGTTCATGAGTGCCTTGACCATGTTATCTCTGAAAGACAGCATTCACAGC
Source organism: Chionomys nivalis (assembly GCF_950005125.1). NCBI lineage: Eukaryota > Metazoa > Chordata > Mammalia > Rodentia > Cricetidae > Chionomys > Chionomys nivalis. Next base: position 83,660,051 of record NC_080090.1, read on the forward strand.
ACTCCTCTTCATCCTGCAGTTCTTGAGTTCTTTCTGCCCCATCTCTGTGACTTGTGGTGGGGTGGGGGCCTTGGTATAGATGTTCCTTTAAAGCCAAGCACTCAGAGTCACTCATTCTCAGCACTTTGACCAGGGATGAATTTCTGCTGACCTGCAGAGAGAAGCGTTTCTAACTGAGATTGTGGGCAGCATAATCCATGGGTTTAAGCGTAAATATTTAGAAGGAAGTTTGAGAATATGCTGTTTAACAAAGGTAATAAATTTCCCCCAAGACCTAGGACCTCCCAAACTATGGCCATTTGACAAGGTTTTTGGGCCCAGCAGGCATGAATTCCCTCCTATGGGCAGACTAAAATCTGGGAGCTGAATACAGCTCCTCCTCAAGAACAATAAGTGTTCTTCACAGCTGAGCTCTTTCTAGCCCCCAGCTGATTGTATTTTTAGCTAGCTTACAAAGTAGTGACTTTCCATAAAGGGTTTTCATATCTCCTTAGTTTTGGTTGCCCTCGCTCCCTCCTCTTCCTGTGTCTCACCTCTAACTCCTAGTATTCCTTAAGGAAATACTGACAGGAAAGCAACCCCGTAAGCAGCATTCCCTCTGCTTCAGTTCCTGCTTTGACTTCCCTTGATAATAGACTATGACCCCTAAGCTGAAATAAGCAGTTTCCTACCTATGTTGGTTTTGGTCGGTGTTTACTGACAGCATCAGAAAGTAAACTAGAAAGAACGGGTCCTGTCCCTGCAGCTGGTGTGTGAGGGCAGCACTGTGCTCTGCACTTCGGATCTGTTTGCTTGTCGTCTATGCCCATGCAGTATTAATGGTGGATTACTGATTCTGAGTCAGAGGCAAATCCTTCATTTGTTTCAAAGCTTCCTCTTCCCATGCCCAGATGCCCTTCTAGAGTGCCTGCTATGTTCCTATTGTAGCTGTGTCTGTGCGTAACTTTAGCTCAGAAACAGCAAACTTACCAAAAAGGCCAAAGCGTTCTTCTCAGCCTTTCACTGCCCTTGCTTCTCCTTTATGACTGAGGACTACACTCATTCTTCACTGTGTAATTGGACTTTTTGGGGAGTTTTGGTTTTCAAGACAGGGTTTCTCTATGTAGCTTTGGTGCTTGTCTTGGCACTCACTCTGTAGACCAGGCTGGTCTCGAACTCACAGAGATCTGCCCCCTTCTGCCTCCCAAGTGCTGGGATTAAAAGAATGCACCGTCAGCGCCCAGCTTCCAAAAGATAATTTTTTTGCCAAGGAAATGAAAGCTATTCCTAGTTTGACTTCTTTCTAAAGGCCTGGAGAGAAAAGATGGTCATGCAGTTATCCTGGTTGGAATACAGAAGGGTCTTCTTTCTATTTGACTAAGGAAATTACTGTGCAGTGAGGTCATTTTCTATCAGACTCTGAGTGGATGGCAGTCAACCTCCATTCACAAATAGCTACTCTGATCATTTTCAAAGGAAGGCAGACTTTCAACTTTGCACCACAGTGGGTTAAACACCTTCACTTAGAGCAGCTCCAGGATTACACATTGATAAATGGAGTTGAAACTTAGTACATCTGTGGATGGGTAGTTGATTGGTTAGTTTTTTCGTAGCCCTAGCTGTCCTGGAACTCATTATGTAGACCGGGCTGCCTTTGAACTCCCAGAGACCTGCCTCTGCCTCCTGAGTGCTATGCCTGGCTTATGTTTGTTTTGTTATTTGCATTGAAGCAACTTATTGGGATGGAACAGAAAATTGAGCGGCAGTTGAGAGACTCAGACATGTACCCAGGTGCTAACATGGTGCTCAACAGCAGGCCTGTTTGTCTTTGCTTATGTACAGTTACGTTGCAGATCTCTTCAGTCGCGTGTTGGTTTCCTGTCTTAATTTTGTGTGTCTTCCTTTTGTGTTCCTATACTCTCTCCCCTTCTAACAAATAATACTCTGGCTTCTCTTTCTTCTTTGAGGTGAGGCTGCTAGACCAGTGGCCATCCTTATATGCTAACTGGCTTGGAAATTTTCACACTTTGTCTTTATGAAGCACTTTTTATTTTTTGTCTTTGCAGAGTTTACTCGAGAAGTGACAGACACACAGATGCCACTTGTTGCTCCTGTCATTCTTCCAGAAATGTATAAGATCTTCACCATGGCTGAGGTATGAAATCTCAGGCCAGTGGTTACAGTGTTGTCTTGCTCTGGTCAGCATCCACCTCTCAGGTGTAGGTCATGGGATTTGTCAGTGAGGCCCATACCAAAGAACTAGAACTTACAGTGGTCCAGATCAGAGATTGAATTGACCATAGTCTTTGACCTCGTGAATGGAAAAAGAAGCCTTTGATAAAAGCACTTGATAAAGTAACAGAAATATATCAATACACATAGCTTCTGGTACCTTATCCTCCTTGAGTTCGTAATGCCACTCCTTACCTTGCCTACTCAGCCACGGATTTAGAAATAGTCTGTTACTTCATATGTACGTGTTACTATGTATATAAATAGTGATCTGTTCACAATAATATGTAAACACTTAATAGGTATTCAGCCTTCATAATCCCTTGCTCCCAATGAATACTCCGCATTTTAAAAGAGATACATAAAGAAATGGGGATACAGCTATGTATAGAGCTTGTGATTAGTATTTGCAAGGTCCTGGGTTTATCTTCTATCATCACAAATAAAGCAGCACATGCTGTAATCCCAGTGCTCAGGATGCTGAAGCAGGAGAAACAACCCTATCTCCAGAAAAGGAGAAAACATACATTAGCCACACTCTGCGTGGTGGAATGTGTCTTTAATCCCAGCACTTGGGAGGCAGAGGCAGGCTGAGTTCTAGGCCAGTCTGGTCTACACAGTGAGTTGTAGGCCAAACTACAAAGTAAAACCCTCTCTCAAAAAAATAAATAAAAGGCTATCTTAGGATTTCAAGTATTATAGGGCCTGTTTTTAGTCACAGACCTGTATATAAAAGGCTGATGCGTGTAAGTTCTGACATTTTGTTGAATTATTCTCTCTTAATTATTAAAACCTATTTAATACATAAGTGGGTTGAATCTGTATCTCTGGGATTTGGATTAGTCCTAGTTTCACTTCTGATCACATGTACACACATACACACTCCAATCCCATGGTTTTTTTTCCCTAGGTGTATGGTATTCGAACTCGTTCCCGAGCAGTAGAGATTTTTACTACTTGTGCCCATATGATCTGTAACATGGAGGAGCTAGAAAAGGTAAGTGAGCCTTAGGTTGGTAATTAACAAAATTTGTGCATCAGAGTCTTATTAGCCTTTTCCGTTGCCAATAACTCATTTCATAAGTACCAGAAAGCATACTAGCCAGCCTTACATAGATAGATTTAACTTTTTCATTGAATTTTTAACATAGATATTTTAGTTTTAGTTATAGTTCTTCAAATACCTTCCCTATATCTTTTTCTTTTTATTTATTTTTATTTTTTTAAGATTTATTTATTTATTATGTATATAACATTCCTTCCATGTCTGCCTGCAGGCCAGAAGAGGGCACCAGATCTCATTATAAATGGCTGTGAGCCACCATGTGGTTGCTGGGAATTGAACTCAGGACCTCTGGAAGAGCAGTCAGTGCTCTTAACCTCTGAGCCATCTCTCCAGCCCATCCTTTTTTTTTTTTTTTTTTTTTTTTTCTTTTTTGAGACAGGGTTTCTCTGGTTTTGGAGCCTGTCCAGGCTGGTCTCGAACTCACAGAGATCCGCCTGCCTCTGCCTCCCAAGTGCTGGGATTAAAGGCGTGCGCCACCACCGCCCGGCTCCGTCCTTTTCTTTTTATTATATCTTTCTGTCTTGGTGGTTTTTTGGTTTGGTTCTTCCATACTGGAAATTAAACCTAGAACCTCACACATTCCAGGCAAGCACTCTGCCGCTGAGCTGTATGTACTTCCAGTCTTCCTATGTCCCTTCGTAATAGATCTCTTGAGCCTTTCTACTGTTGTAAGGTTCTTCTGTGTGAAAGAAAGCTAGCTGAAAATGCTGATTTCTGGGACCCGGGTGCATTTCTGAGAAGTGGTCAGGTGGGATAGGTTTAAGAGACTAGAGTGAGGAACTGAAGGTAGGCGCTGATGTCTGAAGTCTTGAGGAATTCCTGCAGTGACTGTAGCTGTGGCCTTTGATTAGGACCTGGCGCTAAGAGAACTTTAGATGCTTCAAAACTGAAATTAGTGTGTGTGTTGAAGCTATGGATTGGAGGTTTGTTGAGCATTGACTTTGGTTTCTGTTGTCAGGGTGCAGCCAAAGTCCTGATCTTTCCCGTGGTTCAGCAGTTCACAGAGGCCTTTGTTCAGGCGCTCCAGATGCCAGATGGCCCCACATCTGACAGTGGTTTTAAGATGGAGGTTCTAAAGGTAAAGATATACAATCTGTGAGACTTGGAGTTGAGAGGGAATCAGAAATCAGTGCTTCTGTGCTACTCAGTGGCTTTTTTGTTTTTCTCTTCTCAGGCAGTGACAGCCTTGGTGAAAAATTTCCCAAAGCACATGGTGTCCTCCATGCAGCAGATCCTGCCCATTGTTTGGAACACTCTAACCGAAAGTGCTGCCTTATATCCTTTCCTGAGAACCCAAAGGACCCGCTGCCTGAAGTTGGGGGTCTATCCTTGGGTCTCACAGTCATGTGCTCTTGGTTCTTCATGGTGTGTGTGTTCTTAGTGTCGGTGTGCTAGCACTCCCTCGTAGACTACATGTACAGCAGACTCTAAGTTCTCTGCCTTTACTCTGCATCATACTTATGTGAGGACAGAAGTGAATTACACGGAAGAAGTGGAAGATCCTGTGGACTCAGATGGTATGTAGTGTATCAGACCCTAACAGAAATACCGGTTCTTAGGGAAAGAAATCTGGCAAAGACAAGTGAGAGGCAGAAAACAAAAAGGCAGTAAAAGCATCTTTCAGTGTATTGTGTGAGGCATGGAGAATCCATGTCTTCCACCTCATATTTGGGGACATTCAGAGTCCACTAAAATCATAGTGTTCGAGTTGTAGCGGTATCTAATCCAGCTGCCGTGATATTTTGCCTCTTTGATGTCCCAGATGATGACACTCTCCATTTCTTTTTTCTTTTTTTTTTTTTTCAGATGTAACACTTCTTTATTTTATTAAACAAATGCAGCATAAACAAATGTAGCACATCTTTGCCTAGCTAAATATTTCACATCTCTCTTCCAACTTCATGTCCTTATAGTTTTTAAAGTTATCACTGAGTCCCTTAAATGTTGCCTATATGCATGGAAGCAGGGTTAAATCTGCCAATGACAATACCTCCAAAAGAAAAGTGTTTAGATAGCTAGCTAGGACACTCTCCATTTCTATGTCAATGTTTAAGTATTTCAGATCAAAAATAGGCATGCTGGGAAATGTTTATGTTCAATGCTTATGATTCTTTTACTCCTAAAAGCATTTACTTTCCTCAAAGTACCTTTCTTTGACTCTAAAGAAGGAAGCTAAAGCCTCTTCTACCAATACTTCAGGAGTAATTAGCAAGTATTTTCATTTTCAATTAATATACAAAGATAATGTAGTTTATTTCCAGAATGAATGTTTTCTATTATTAATTTCTACTCTTGTATATTCCCTATAGGAGAAGTCCTAGGCTTTGAGAACCTCGTCTTTAGCATTTTTGAATTTGTGCATGCCCTACTAGAAAACAGCAAATTCAAAAGCACTGTTAAGAAGGCTCTGCCTGAGCTTATTTACTACATTATCCTGTACATGCAGATTACCGAGGAGCAGGTAAATGGTACTTGGGGAACAAATTACTAACTTGTATTGGAAGCTTGAAGAATGTGACCGCTTGGTCAAGTAGACATCTCATTTCTGAAACAGACAGAGACTAACTTTATGTGAAATCCTAGAAAAAAAAATTGGCATTATTTTCTCAACCAAATCCCTGAGTTTTAGGAATTTTACCAATTCTAATGTTAGCTAAACTTTTAGAACACTTTTCCATTAGGAAAATCCAGATTAAGCTAAGAAAATGTTATTTAGACTCAAACAACTCTTAAGTTTTGATGGTGTGCAGGGTATAGTAATAGACTTTTAATTTCAGCTGCTGCCATCAACTTGCTTCTTCTGTTTTTGTTTTGTTTTTGTTTTTCGAGACAGGGTTTCTCTGTAGCTTTGGAGCCTGTCCTGAAACTAGCTCTTGTAGACCAGGCTGGCCTCGAACTCACAAAGATCCGCCTGCCTCTGCCTCCTAAGTGCTGGGATTAAAGGTGTGTGTGTGCCACCACCGCCCGGCAACTTGCTTCTTCTTTAGCCACATTGAAGTCTCAATGGCTTTCTGATTTGCATTTAGAGAAGGAACAAAACAATAACAACATCTTTAAAAAAAAAAGTTATTTCTCCAGCCAGGTGGTGGAGCACACCTTCAATCCCAGTACTCAGGAGGCAGAGGCAGGTGGATCTCTGAGTTCAAAGCCAGCCTGGTCTACAGAGGGAGTTCTAGGACACAGCCAGGGCTACATAGAGGAAAACCTATCTTAAAAAAAAAAAAAAAAAATTAAAAGTAAATGAATTTCCCCAGATCTGGGGAGAGTTGCAGGAAAGAGTGAAGTAGTGAATATGTTCAAAACACATTGTGTGAAGTTCTCAGAATTAATACAATTCTGTAGTTTTAACATAAGGAAAAAGAATATATCAGTGTAGGCCATTGAGATGGTTCAGCAGGTAAAAAACATTTTCACCAAGCCTAATGACCTGAGTTTAGTCCTGGGTCCCATGTGGTGGGAGAGAACTGACTCCTCATGGGCATAAATGTAATTTTAAAAAAGAAAATGAGATATAAATAACTATCTTTCAACACAAAAATTGGTATAATTTTATAGTAAATATCCCAGTATATTCAGAAAAAGCTATCACAGTAACAAGCTGATAACAGTAACTAAGTAATTTGTCAAATTCTTTTTGGGGAGTGGTTTGAGACAGAGTTTCTCTGTGTAGCCCTGGCTGTCTTGGAACATACTCTATAGACCAGGCTGGCCTCGCTCACCGAGATCTGCCTGCCTCTGCCTCTTGAGTTCTGATTTTAAAGGTGTGTGCCACCACCGCCTCTCTGGCAAATTTGTCAAATTCTAAAGAAGATTCTGCTACAGAGAAATAGCTATCTCTACGGATTTGGATAAATATTTGTTTCTCAATTTAGAGAGAGAGAGAGAGAGACTTTAAAACACTGGGAGGCAGATAGATCCCTCTTAGTTCAGGGCCAGCCAGGGCTATATAGCGAGACCCCCATCTCAAAAAGAAAAAGACTTTAGACTGGATTGTGATTGGGAGAAAAGATTAAGGGCTTCCCATGGCTATTGATAAAAAGAAGGAACATATAGACCAGAATGGCAGCCTCACAATAACCTGACCTCATCCTCTTCACAGATTAAAGTGTGGACAGCTAACCCACAACAGTTTGTAGAAGATGAGGATGATGACACTTTCTCCTATACTGTAAGAATTGCAGCTCAAGACTTGTTGCTGGTAAGAGTTACGTTGCTTCTTCAACCAAATAACCCTCCAGTAATTGGAAATTTCTTCTTCCTAGACATCTAACCCAAGGTAAGCAGCACTATTGGGCAGCTTCACCTCAGACCTTTTTAAGGATTTAAGAAAGTTGCTCAAGAAATTTGAGACTTAGAAATTCCAAAGTTGTAGCAACTGGTTCATTGAGTCAGGAATGCTTCCGTTTGCCCCTGCCTTCAGCCAACTTCCATGGCACAAACCAGAAGCTGGCAAACTTAAAAAGATTCTTGGGAGATGAGCATGCAACACCAGCTCATGATTTCTTTGGCTCCCCCAGCTGGAGCACAGGGTTGTCTCTAGGCCAGTGTGCTGTGAAGGAACTGCTATGTCCTGTTGGGTCTCTTGGTGAATCATGTCTCGTTACTGTTGAGTGCTTCTAAGACACCGTGTGGCAGACTCACACGAGGAGCGGGGCAGCTCAGCAGTAGAGCACTGGCGTAGCGTGTGCAAAGTCAGCTCGACTGAATTGCTGAACCAAAACAGAAGTAGAACAGGAAAAAAAAATGTTGTGCTATAGTGGCCTCAAATCTTTATGATCAGTCAGCTTCCAAGACAATAAATTTCTGGTCCATTGTCATCCAAAGCTAACTATCATTTTTTTACTTAATGCTTCATTTAATAGAGCCAAACACACCAACTATTTAGAGCTATTTAGGCTTACAATGCATAAACACTACAGAATTTCATCAGAGACCCTGAATTAATGGAGTCACTTTTAATATACCTGATCAGGCTTTAGTATGAGTGTGTCAAGTGTTTGAACCATCCACACACATACATTTATTTTTAGATCTTCTCTCTCCCTAGGCTGTGGCCACAGATTTCCAGAATGAGAGTGCAGCAGCCCTGGCTGCAGCAGCCACTCGGCATTTACAAGAAGCTGAGCAGACCAAAAGCAGTGGCACTGAGCACTGGTAAGAACATGCAGAAACTGGACTGCCCGCCACCCTCATGACAGCCAACAAGCAGCTGACAGCCATCCATAACTCCAATTTCCGCAGACCCACCCCCCCCATCTTCTGGCACTCTGGCAGGATTCACAGAGGCAGGAAGGCAGGCAGTGCATGTATGTGGTAACAAGCATGCGTGTATACAGTGCTCTCATCCTTTATGATAGGCCAATGGCACTATTAAAGTGGGGTAGGTCTCGGGAGCACAGGAACCCAAATCTCTGCTGAGTGGAAACACAGGAAACCAAAGCCCTCCCCATAAAACTCATGCACTGTCTCACAGGCTCTAAGCTCCCTTGCAACTGGATATAGTACATGACTTCTGTCGTAGCACTTGGAAGCTAGAGGCAAGAGATTTAGAAGTTGAAGGTCGTTCTTCCTTGATACATAGTGAGTTTGAGGCAAGCATATGTAATACCCCATCTCAAAAAATAAGGACTGGGGTGGGGGACGACACATGCCTTTAGTCCCAGCACTCAGACAGACGCAGGCGAATTGCTGAGTACAAGGCCAGCCTGATCTACAGAGCAAGTTTCAGGACCACACAGAAAAACCAAAATAATAATAATAAATAATAATAGCTGATTAGATGAATCATCAGGTAAGGACACTTAAAGTAAAGCCTGACAAACTGAGTTCAGTCCCTAGAACCCACAGCATAGAAGTAATGGAGTGACCTCTGCATGCATGCCATTGCTAGTAAATGCTCCTACACGGTAGGTACGTAGGTAGGTAGGTAGGTAGGTAGGTAGGTAGGTAGGCAGGCAGATGTAAGAATATTGTTTTAAATAAATGAATTAGAAATAAAGATAAATGACTTTGGGATCAGATCATTCTGGAATACCCTTTTCTACCTGGCCTTACCTCAAATACCTTTATTTCAGAAGTGTAGTTTGTTTTACCAACTGCAATATCCTTTTTGCAGGTGGAAAATCCATGAGGCCTGCATGCTTGCTCTAGGCTCAGTGAAGTCCATCATCACTGACAGTGTGAAAAATGGCAGGATCCATTTTGACATGCATGGGTTCCTGACCAACGTCATCCTTGCAGACCTCAACCTGTCAGGTATGTTTTAATGTATGCCAGGATTCTAGATCTTGGAACTTGCTATTAACTCACATACCCTTTGTTTTTGTGTCTGTGTGAGTATGGTGTAAGCACACCATAGGCCAGAAGAGGTTGTCAAGTATCCTATATCGCTCTCTGGTTATTCCTTTGAGGCAAGGTGTTGCCTTGAACCTGAAGATTGCGTCTTGGCTAGACCAAAATCCAGCAAGCCCAGTCCTACGTCTCTGCCTCTGTCAGAGCTGGAGTTACAGTTATTTCCTGACTTGTTGCATGGATGCTGTGGTCCAAACTCTTAGCCTAATGATTACAGAGCAAACATTCTTAACCCCTGAGCCATCTCTTAGCCCCCTTTTCTTCTCTCTTTCCCTACGTCTCCTAGTTTTGTATGTTTGTGTATTTAGATCTGAGTTCAGTTCTTTTTTTTTTTTTTTTGATTTTCGAGACAGGGTTTCTCCGTAGCTTTTGGCTCCTGTCCTGGAACTAGCTCTTGTAGACCAGGCTGGCCTCGAACTCACAGAGATCCACCTGCCTCTGCCTCCCAAGTGCTGGGATTAAAGGCTTGCGCCACCACCGCCCGGCTGGGTTCAGTTCTTTAATACCCCAAGGGATATGGCTCACCACTTGTAACTCAAGCTCCAAAGAAGCTGATGCCCTCTTCTGGCAACTACTGGCATTGCACTCATGTACACCTTTACACACATCCACATAATTGAGATTAAAATCTTTAAACAAAAACATAAGAATTGTGACTCGTATCCATTCCTTTAGTTATCATAGTCATGATGCCATATATGTACATGTTACCTCTGGAAAGTGCCCTTGTTCACTTGTGAGGTAATGAGAACAAAAAAGTTAATGTCTTGATATTCCTTTTAAAAATGATTTTCGAGGTTGGGCAGTGTTGGTGCACACCTTTAATCCCAGCACTTGGGAAACCGAGGCAGGCGAATCTCTGAATTCAAGGCCAGCCAGGGCTACACAGAAAAACCTTATCTTGAAATCTTCCCCCTCCCCCCAAAAAATAAATAATTTGGGGGCCTGGAGAGATGGCTCAGCAGTTAAGAACATTGGCTGTTTGATTCCCAGCATCCACATGGTGACTCACAACTGTCTGTAACTCTAGTTCCAGGGATGCCATGCCCTCTTCTGGCCTCTGGGCACTAGGCACTCATGTAACATACAAATATACATGCAGACAAAACACCCATACACATAAGATTATGAAATGTTTAAATTAAAGAGTAATTTTAGCTATAAGGATGTTCAGGAACACCTGGTCCATACCTAGGCAATTATTGCCTCTGTCTACCTAAAATGTTAGTAATTATTTACCAGTCTATTAGGAGCTGTTCAATAATTCCTGTCAGTTACATATTTTAGTGTGAATGACTAAGCTACGCTCTTTGACAGGCTGAATAAATTCAGTCTCCTCAAGCAGTTTGTGCTTACACTAGTGGATAGACTCTCAAACAAAATACAGCAGATGAGGAAGCTGAGCATATGGGATTACAGGCGCTCAGAGGTAACTGGGATTACTTGCCTAAGAGATCACTAGAGTAATATAAAAGAGGAATGTGTTGACTTGTAATTTAAACAAAGCCCAGAGTTGACAGAGCAAGGTTGAGTTTCCAGGACTGGGTATGTGCTTGAGTTTTGAAGCCATAAAGAGAGACTTGAATGCCATCACTAGTGTTGTGCATATTTGGTGGACTATAAAATTATTTGGCAGGTTATTAATAGAGGGATAACTTAGTCAGAGCTGTAATTTATGTTCTAGTGTTGACGGTAATAGGAAGAAAGTGGCAGTGGGGAAAGATTTAGATGAACTATAGTGTAGGCAATAAATAACAAGGGCTTTAGTCAGAATATTTAGTAGTCAGGTAGAATTAAGAAATTAATTCCGTACTAATCATTGTGCATATTCTTTTATCATATAAAACTGCTTTTTCTTTCAAATAAGTCATATATGTTATGTAGCATCCAATTATTTAACATTTGAGAAGTGGAGTTGGGAAGGAGGAGGGGCGAGAGGAACTTGTCATTGTCTGAACTGTTGTTGGTCTTTCGTTTTAGCGTCCCCTTTCCTCTTGGGACGAGCACTTTGGGCTGCCAGTCGTTTCACTGTTGCTATGTCTCCTGAACTGATTCAGCAGTTCCTACAGGCAACAGTTAGTGGTCTTCATGAAACACAGCCCCCATCAGTTCGGATTTCTGCTGTGAGAGCCATCTGGGGGTAAGTATGCTAAATGGTGAGAACTGCTTAAAGAGAAACTGACTCGGGCAGAGAACATCACAGCTATCCCATGCACTATAATGTTTGGAAATTTCTCCTGAGGCTCTCCTTCAGGAGGAATATTGGAAAGAAGGGAAAAAAGCAGTGCAGGTAACTTCAGAAAGTTCCCTTTTGTTCCTCATTCCTGTTAAATTCACTCCAGCTGTGAAGTCACTTAGGCAGCTTTCTTTCTTCAGTGGAGGGGCATAGCCCAAGGTTCTGAGTGATAAGTAATTTGTGTAAGAGTTGCAGTATTGTCGAGGGACATAAGTCTGACTAGCAACCACATTGTTGCTATAGTCCCTGTGTTAGAAACCAAATTTGAAAGAATGTGGCTTAGAAACACAGTTCATTTTTCCAGTTTCATATATTTTCCATAGGTTCAGACTAGAGTTTTAATAGTCAACATGGATGAGTGTTTGCTTGCACATATGTCTGTATACCAGGTGCATATTTGGTGCCCATAGAGGTTTGAAGAGGACATTGGATGGATCTTCTGGAACTGGAGCAATAGACAGTTGTGAGTGCTGGGATTTAAGGCCGGGTCCTCCACAGAAACAAGTGTTTTTAACTGCCAGCCCCTATTCCCGGGCCTGAACAGTGTTATTTAAGGTTCAAATTTAAACATCTCAATTGAATTCTATGCATGAGAAATACAGTTTATCTTTCTATCCCCCTGTCTGGGGCGGGGGGGGGGGGAGGAAGGAAGGAAGGAAGGAAGGAAGGAAGGAAGGAAGGAAGGAAGGAAGGAAGGAAGGAAGGAAAAGAGAGAGAGAGAGAGAGAGAAAGGAAAGAAAGACAGACCCCAGCACCTGTGTAACAAGCTGGCCACCCTGCACACTTCCATAACTCCAGCTCCAAGGGAAGTGGGAAGAGACAGGAGAGTCACCTGAGAGAACAAGCCTTAAGTTCAGGAGGAGAGCGTGCCTCAAAAAAGAATAGCTGAAAAGTGATAAGGAACACAGTGCCCTCTTCTGGCCTCTATTGTACACAGACACATGCACCTGCATATATGCATGTGCATACAGCCAAACATTTACTCAAAAATAAATAAAAATCTTTAATGTGGAGATATTTTTAATACCTAATGTATAGTTCTCAGTGACTCCTTAGGCAGTGATCTGCTGATTTCCCTAATGCCAGAGAGTAATGGGCACCCACTCCTTTACAGAGTTATACAAATGACCTCAGACACTGGATCCCCTAAACCCTGTCTGTAAGTTCCAAGAGCTACCCTGGGGGGCTGGAGAGATAACAGAATTAAAAGTGCCTCCTTCTCTTGCAGAAGACTTGAGTTGGGGGTCCCAGCACCCAGATGGGGCAGCTCATGACCCCCTGTTAGTCCAGCTCTAGTGGGGCTCAAAAACCTCTGGTCTCCATAAACTCCTGTATTCTCACACAAACCCCCCAACACACACCCCAAATTATAAAATAATAACAAAAATAAATCTTTGGGTCAGAGAGATGGTTCAATGGTTAAGAGGTGCTCACTGCTCCTTTTTTATTTGTTTTTGTGAAGGGGGAGTTGTTTGCTTTGTTTTATTTATTTATTTTTTTGTGCATTTTCTTGGCTTTTTGAGACAGTGTTTCTCTGTGTATGTAGCCTTGGCTATCCTGAAACTCACCCTGTAGACCAGGCTGGCCTTAAACTCACAGAGATCCACCTGCCTCTGCCTCCCGAGTGCTGGGATTAAAGTCATGCACCACCACTGCTGGACTTACTCTGGGGAGTTTTCTTTCAGGTTTCGTTGTATTTTTAAGTATTTGTATGTGGCCATGTGCATTTGAGTGTAGATATCTCTGGAGGCCCAAGAGACAACAGGCAGTTGTGAGCTGCCCAGTATGGGTGCTAGGAAACAAAATCAGGTCCTCTAGAAGAAAGACTGTGCCTGAACCCCTGGAGTTTCAAATATAACATTTTTGTTCATCATAGCATCCTTGCTTTTTCCTTTTGTACCAGCTTTATAATTTATTCCCCCATGCAGTTGCTTATATGACAGTATAAACAACCTTAAATGATTTCTGAACAAGGTATTTGTTGATACATAATTAGACTTCTGTCAGATTTTTCTGGTCATATTTATGACTGACTTTTTTTCAGATTTTTTGTTTGTTTGGTTGGGTTTGTTTTCTTGTTTGTTTGGTTTTTTGTTTGTTTGGGGATTTTATTGTTTTTAGTTTTGTTTCTCTGTGTAACAGCTCTGACTATTCTGGAACTCACTTTTGTAGACTAGGCTGGCCTCGAACTTACAGAGATATGCCTGCTTCTGCCTCCTGAGTGCCGGGAACTGGCTTTTTTTTTTTTTTTATTAATTGTGTATGTATTAATTTAATGTGCATGGGTGTTTTGCCTGTGTGTATGTCTGTGCACTAGGAAGTCCAGCACTGTGAAACTGAGCTTCCATGTGGGTGCTGGGAATTGAACCTGAGTCCTCTGCAAGAACAATTGTTCTAAACCCCAGAGTATCTTTCCAGCCTCCACCCCCACCCCAGGTCTAACTTGTAAAGGCTGAAATGACACCTCACTTTGATCAGTTTCTTGTTTTGTTATCTTGTCTTAATTACAAGGGCAATGATGTTCATTTTCTGTCCTAAAAAGATCCACTTCTTGGCTCAAATTATTATAGCAATATACAGCTAAAAGTTGAAACATCAACTAGGAAGCTGCTGTAGTAATTCAGACAGAAGTTTCTACTGCAGTCTATAGTAGTAGCCAGTAGAAGATGGGGAGGAAGCCATGAGAAGGTAGGAACAAAGCTCTGAAACTAGGATTTTTTTTTCCTTTTCAAGATCTAAGGGTACAAAGTTGCTAAAGCAAAGAGTAGAGAAGTAGTGTAGACTTGTCAATAAATAGTAAGCTTAGTAGTCAATAAGTAAGCTTAGTAGTCAATATTTTGATTTTTCAGTTATTTGTAAGAAATATATTCTGGAAGAACCAATAAGCAGTGACCATATGGTGGTTTACAACTATCTCCAGTTCCAGGTTACAGCGCCCTCTTCTGGCCTCTCAGGCACTAGGCACATGAGTTGTTTTCAGGCAAAACTCATACATATAGAATTAAATAAATCCCAAAACAGTTTAAAAGAAAAAGAAAGAAGTAAGGTCTGAGCAAAAAGCAAGTCTATGGCAAATGCAAGCCCATAAAACCGTAGCTTCACTGGTCATTGTGGAACTTTATGTGACTATAAAACAAACAAGAGTGGGGTGTGATGACACACACCTTTCAGCCGAGGACTCTGGAGGCAGAGGCAGGTGAAACTCTGGGTTCAAGACCAGTCTTGTCTACATATCAATTTCCAGTTCAGTCAGACTACATAGTAAACCCTGTCTTTAAAAAGAATTATTGACTACCTACTAACAGGGTGTTATTTAGAGAAACAATATTTTTATTTTTATTTATTACTGCCATTCTATTGTAATTTTTAACTAATTAAAATTAATTTAATTAAGGGAGGGCATGTGGGCATCTGCAACCAAAGCACACAAAGAACAACTTGTGGCAGTCAGTTCTCTTTCCACACTATGTGGGTCCTAGGGATCCAACTCAGATCCCCAGGTTTGTCAGCAAAACACCTTTATCCATTGAGCCATTCACCAGCTAGCTCATCCCCTGGTACTACCATTCTGAAAAAGGGCGTTGGACTGGAGGTGTAGGTCCGTGGCAGAGAATTTGCCTGGTATGTGCAAAGCCCTGAACTCCATCCCCATCAGAAAAGAGGGAAAGTGAAGGTTTAAACAATATGTTTGTAGCATTTGTATGCCGTGAGAGACAGTAAGCAATATTCAGTAAATATTTGTTGATTAAGAGGTGAATAGACCTGCATAGAGAAGTTTAGACCCCAAAGGTAAAGTATTAACTTTGTAAGTACATATAAGATTGTTTACATAAATTAAACTCAATTTTGTCCCCCCCAAAAACTCATAGCACAAAAATTTGTTACATGGAAATTAAAAAATAGTCTCCTATTATACAATTGTAATGAAAAGATGTTTTAAGACTACATTTGGTTTTTGTTTTTTCTTTTTGTGAGCTGTCTTGTTTTGGTTTTGAGACAGGGTCTCACTGTGTAGCCCTGGCAGCCTGAACTTGCCCTGTAGACCAGGCTGGCCATGAGCTACAGCATATAAGTGGAAGCCAGAGAATAACTTCCGAGAGTGGTTCTCTCCCCCTCTGTGTAGAGTCTAGGGGGCCAGCTCGGGTCATCGGGCTTGGGGGAACTACCTTTACTGGCTAAGCCATCTTGCCAGCTTTATACATCCAAACCTTGGTAATTTAACACTGTGGGCTGAGGACTCATAAGACATTTAACCTAGTGTCTTTATAGTTTGAGTGTGATGCTATAACTGGATTTGCCTCATCACCGGAGAGGAATGAACTTTTTTCAAAATATCTGATATTTTAAGAAGGTAAAATTAGAGGTGCTGATATTCATGTAGTATGCTACAGAAAGATATAAAACCATAGCTAACTATAGAAGTGGCTCTATAAAGCTGTGTATGCATGTTTCACATAAGATTGGAAAGCCTAAACATTGAAGGGTCTGCTTATGAGTAACTCTTAATTATCTCTCTCTGTCTCTCTCCAGTTATTGTGATCAGCTGAAAGTCTCAGAGAGTACACATGTGCTTCAGCCCTTCCTCCCCAGCGTCCTTGATGGACTAATTCACCTAGCAGCCCAGTTCAGCTCAGAGGTCCTCAACCTGGTGATGGAGACCCTGTGCATCGTTTGTACTGTTGACCCAGAATTCACAGCAAGCGTGGAAAGCAAAATCTGTCCCTTTACCATCGCCATTTTCCTAAAGTATAGTAATGGTATGCCATCAGGAAAGCTGTGTTGATGAGAAGTGGTGACTGGTGGGTTTAGGAAGCTGTCCCTGGAGTCCGATGATCTTAACAGCATAGCAAAGAAATAGTTCGTATAGATACAGCTGCATTACAAAATAGAAAATCAATTTCTGTCATTTTATTCTTATAAGGACCAAGGAAGATAGTGAGTAAAAGATTAACACAAAAAGATGTAATTCAAAACTGGTGACGGAGTAGGAGAGTAAGTAACTTCCTGAGTGCTGGAAAAGGAGATCCTGGGACTGGGGCTTTGGTCCTGTGCTAGAGCCCTTACCTAACGCGTATCAGATCCTGGGGTTGGGGGTGCGGTTCTGTGGTAGAGCCCTAACCGAGCACGTACCAGACCCTGGGTTTGATCCCCGGCACTGGGGAAGAAAATACTAAGGAAACATGCAAAGAAACCTTGCGCACGTGAAACGAGTGCTGTCTGCCAAGCTACCTCCCACCCTTTGAGTTTGAGCCCTTGTGTGGATTATACACACAGGCTTCCATACCCAGCATGGATTTTTTTTTAATAATAGTAAAAGTTAAATGAAAAGATAGTTTTCCCCCAGAACATGCATAAAATATTATATGAAGTTTTAGTTTTTATTTTAAAAGAGGATATGTGTATAGCTTTGTATACTGGGAGAAAAATGCCAGGAGAAAATGTATCAGAAGGTTATCTCTAGGTGGTGGGATTACAGCATTTTAAGTTTTTTATGATCAGTATAGTTACACCTATATACCAGAAAAAATATTAAGGATATTTTTTGTTTTTACTATTGAAGCTAAAAGATATGTAGAAATATATATCCTACCAAATATGATATTCTATAAAACATGTTATTTAATTTATTTGGTTGGTTTTGTTTTTTGTTTTTTTTTACTTGAAAAATGTGTCCTGAAGAACATGCTTGTTGATCTCTCATTCTTTTTAGGCTTCATTGGTTTTCTATGAAATGACTGTTTTCATAATGATTATTTACCCATTCTGTTAATGGAGAGCTAGATCTTTTTTGTTTGTTTGGTTTTTCTATTACAAACAATGCTGTAGTTACCTTTTTTTTTCTTTTTTTTTTTTTTTTTTTTTTGGCTTGGAGATTTATCATTTGGTTTCATTATCATTCCAGGTGCCCCAGAAGAAAAGCCTACTTTAACTTTAAGAGTAGCTATTAAAAAATCCATTCCCTGATGAAAACATTTTATGTTTTGAAGACTTAGCATCCCCTTGTTCTTCAGGTGATATATATGACGGCTGCTCCACTTCCCAAGTGTGAGAGATATAATGTGTCAGACGTTTTTAATTTGTTAGATGTAGAACAAGAAACAAGCATCATTAGACCAGAAGTAGACAGGACTCCATCTTGCCTAATCTGCTTCAGATCCTGTTGTCGCCTCGCTGGCTCAGGACATCTTCAAGGAGCTGTCACAGATTGAAGCCTGTCAAGGCCCAATGCAGATGAGGCTGATCCCCACTCTGGTCAGCATAATGCAGGCCCCAGCAGACAAGATCCCTGCGGGGCTCTGTGCGGTAAGTCGTTACAAGATCTGTGAGTGAGAGAAGGAAAGAGTGAGAACTCTGCCAAATGCCACCCACAGATCCCACCTATGGACAGAAAGTCAGTAAGAGCATTGGAGACTTGGGATGTTATTTTATAATGAGATACTTTGTCCATGAGGACAGGAGTAAACCCTGTCTCAGAAAACCAAAAGGGAGTGAGAATGAGTGTGTGTCCTGAGACTAGCTCACAGACGCCTGCCTCTCCCCCCCAACGCATGTGTGCATGTGGGGGCAGGAGGACAACCTCTGGTGTCTGTCAGGAACACAATCTCCCTCCTTTGAAACAAGATCTCTCAACTTGAGACTTGCTAAGTAAGGTATGCTGATTGGCCAGCAAGCACCAGGGAACCTCCTCTGCCTCCCCAGCGCTAGGATTACAAGCACCCAGGCCACCACACCTGCCTTTTTCCACGGATCCTGGGGTAGAAGTCAGTTCTTTATGTGACAAGAGAAATGCTTTACCAGCTGAAACACCCTAACCACTGTCAGATACCCATGGCTAGTAGACTGTAAGCACTATAAATGACACTGAGTTCCGACTACCTAACAGGCATCTGGGCTGCTAGGTTCCTCCCACCCCAAAAGTAATTTGACTTTTCTTCTTTCAGACAGCCATTGATATCCTGACCACAGTAGTTCGAAATACAAAGCCTCCCCTTTCCCAGCTCCTTATCTGTCAAGCCTTCCCTGCTGTGGCACAATGCACCCTTCACACGGATGATAATGCCACCATGCAGGTATGTGAGACTTGGAAATTAGAGAGAAAACAGTTTCCCAGCCATAGCCATATAGTAGGCTGGAAAAAAGGGGACGTGTGATTATGTTTTTGAAATAAATTCTCTTAATTCCAAATTTAATTAGAGAAGCCTGGTTTTCTCTGAGGTCTGCTACAGCCTTAAAAAGTGTGAAATGCCAGATATCTGGCTGACTGTGCTTTGTTATTGATGCTATAGAGGAGCTTAGGTGTCAACTTGGTGCCTTGGGACTCTTCTGAAGATTCTGTTGATACAGTCAACAAAGCGATAGACCTGCTGAAGGATGTGTTAGCTGTTTTTTGGGTCTTTATAGTATAGGAACATGATAGTAGATACTGGTCAGATTGGAAATTTCTAGGCAAACAGTGATTTGTGTGAGATCACATGAAAACCTTTAATACTCCTGATTATTGCTACATCTAAGAGGTTTTTTTTAACTACCAAAGATAAATCTTTATAGTTAAACCTCAGCTTGCTTGGTGACTGGCCCTTGTAATGAGAAGTAGGCAGTTTTGAGATAGCTGGTTGGGTAAAGGAAGGATTGTATTAGTGCCTGTCTTTATCTGTAACAATAAATTCCTGTATCTAGTGTTAGGAGCCACATGAACCCTATAGGCTTACTGCTCCCATGAGGCATAGACCTCTGTCAGTAACAGTCTGGGGGCCTCCCTGCATCTATTCCTCTCACTTCTGTTTCCACAGAATGGTGGAGAGTGCTTGCGGGCCTATGTATCGGTGACACTGGAACAGGTAGCCCAGTGGCATGATGAGCAAGGCCACAATGGACTATGGTATGTGATGCAAGTGGTGAGCCAGCTTCTGGACCCACGAACTTCCGAGTTCACTGCAGCCTTTGTGGGCCGTCTGGTCTCCACTCTCATCTCAAAGGCAGGGCGGGAGCTTGGGGAGAATCTGGACCAGATTCTTCGTGCCATCCTCAGTAAGATGCAGCAGGCAGAGACACTCAGTGTCATGCAGGTAAGAGCAGTGGGGTACTAGGCTTTTGTCTGCATCATTGACAGGGAATCAATTGAGTATATGGGCCCTGAGTTGTTTGACTCTCTCACTATTCTTGTAGAACAGTTAAGCAAAATTGGATCTGCTCTGGCCCAAGAAACATGAGCAAAGACAGCCTCATGTTCTGTCCTATGAATAGACTGTGCTGTATGTAAAGATATATTTTATGGGGGCTGGAGAGATGGCTCAGTGGTTAAGAGCATTGCCTGCTCTTCCAAAGGTCCTGAGTTCAATTCCCGGCAACCACATGGTGGCTCACAACCATCTGTAACGAGGTCTGCTGCCCTCTTCTGGTGTGCAAACACACACAGACAAAATATTGTATACATAATAAATAAATATTAAAAAAAGATATATTTTATATATGAGTGTGTGTGTGTGTGTGTGTACACATACATACATACACGCACACACAAGTACATGGAGTCCAGTCCTTTGGAATTAGAATTATAAATGGTTGTGGATAATACTAGGAACCGAACCCAGCTCCTCGACAAAAACAGTGGGGTCATTAACCACTGACCCATTTCTCCAGCCCAAACTATTTCTTTTTCTTCTTTTTTTAATGGTTTCTTTGTATAGCTCTGGCTAGTCTAGAATTCTCTATGTAGACCAGGGTGACCTCTCAAATTCAGTGATCTGCCTGCCTCTGCTTCCTGAGTACTGGGATCAAAAGTGTGCACCACCATGCCCAGCCCCAGACTCTTTGTTTCTTTACTGGCTGGGCTATTCCCTCTCCTCCTGTGTCTATGGAATCTGTTTTCCTGAAACAGACACCCTCTTGTTCTCTTCTAGTCTCTGATCATGGTGTTTGCTCATCTGGTGCACACTCAGCTGGAACCTCTGTTGGAGTTCTTGTGTAGCCTCCCAGGACCTACTGGCAAACCTGCCCTGGAGTTTGTGATGGCTGAGTGGACAAGCCGGCAGCATCTATTTTATGGACAGTACGAAGGCAAAGTTAGGTAGGGCCCTACCTTTCTGCTCTGAGCTTTCGGCTTCTACTCATATTTAAATTTTTCTTCCCTGACTTGCACTTGATTTTTGTTTGTCACGCCAAGCTGTCCCTGTGGTCTCCTTTCTGTCTTTCATGATAACCCTTATATTTGAATATCTTTATGGTGAAATTCCCAATAAAACAATCCGCAGAGTAGAATGTGCATTTCTGATTTCTGCTAAGAGCCTCCTCTGGAACAGACTCTGCCTGGTTAAATACAGACAGTGGCTTATTCGCCTTTATAAACCGAGCCTTTGTTTTATAACTCTCTTTTATTTTCTGGTGCTGGGAACCAAACCCAGGGTCTTGAATTTGCTACGCAAGGCTTCTACCACGTAGCTAAATCCCTAACCTGTCTTGCCTAGGATTATTCGATTGAGTCTCGTTACTAAATTACCTCATTACTGTAGACAGCTATTGTGTGTGACTTGCTCACCCTAACCTTGTTGAAGCTGAGCGGATAACAGTAGACCACCTCATGGGCACCAAATCCTATTCTCAGCTGAGTGCTGCTACTCTCCTAATTAGTTCGGAGAGAAGTTTCCCCATTAGAGGGAGGGTCTTCATCTTCTGAGAGTGAGCTCTGGACGGGAACTGACTGAAACTCTCTGGCTCTTCCCAGCTCTGTAGCACTGTGTAAACTGCTTCAGCATGGCATCAATGCAGATGACAAGCGGCTACAAGATATTCGTGTGAAGGGAGAGGAGATCTACAACATGGATGAAGGCATTCGTACCCGCTCCAAGTCAGCCAAAAGTGAGTACGGCTTCCATTCTGCAGGGTTTTAAGAGTTTGGGGTAGGTCTGCATTTTTATTGGTGGATTTCATAAAGAAGAAGCAGAAACCTAAGCACAAATAAATCAGAATGTATGGATCCTTCTTGTTGAAAACTGGAGCAAATAATCTTGGGGACAGTGCTCCCCAGCTTCCATTCTGGGGCTCAGCTCTGTTACTGTAGCAACTGATCTCTAATCCCAGAACTCTCTTACATCTCCTTCTTTCTTAGCTGTTATATAAAACACCAGGCAGAATTAAATGTAAATTATTCTTTGCTGGCTGAATGTAGTGAGAGATGGTGGAGATCATCTGAGAGGATATGAGAGGAACGGTAGGAAGGATGAGGTGCCCCGGTGACAGTCTGATTGGATGTCTTTTCACTTCCTTCCTAGATCCAGAGCGGTGGACAAACATTCCTTTGTTGGTCAAGATCCTAAAGCTGATTATCAATGAACTCTCCAACGTCATGGAGGCCAATGCGGCTCGCCAGGCCACTACTGCTGAGTGGAGTCAAGGTGCACCAGGCTCTTACTTCCAGGAGACTTTAACCTGGAGGACCAAGTTACTTAATGTCATATGATCAATTAGGCTTATTAGGCACAGATTTAAAGGGTGTGGCGGAGATGTTATTGAGAAGCTGCTCCATGTCTGGCACTGTCCGGGCTATATTAATTCTCACAAAGGTTGAAGGTGGGGGCAGCTAGGAAGCAAGCTGCCTACCCTAACCCTTCTTTGAAGCTTTAGTTCTTCTGTTAACTCATTGGTAAGGCTTGGCCATCTTTGGTTCTTTCACATTGGAGAGGATGGTAATCTACGCTGTAGAAACCCTTGGCCCTTCTGTTTTGTCCTGTTAAGATTTGGAAGGGAAAATGCATGACTGTTTCATCTGCTTTTCATCTTCAAGTAGATGACTCCAATGATATGTGGGAGGACCAGGAGGAAGAGGAAGAAGAGGAGGAGGATGGTTTAGCTGGCCAGCTTTTATCTGACATCCTTGCTACAAGTAAATATGGTAAGCCATTTGAGAAAAGACAGGACAATATGGTAAATACCTTTTCTGTGCACACTAGTGCCAAGAGTGGATTACCTGAGCAAGAGGAGATATGGGCTTACAAGGGGTGTTTCTTGGGCTTTTGCCCCTTCTGCCTTAGCCATGGGATGGTAAATGCCACCAAAGGCCTGATGATGGGCCTCTGTCCTTACTCGCCCTGTGTTGGCTATGTCTAACAGAGGAGGATTACTATGAAGATGATGAAGAAGAGGACCCTGACGCCCTGAAGGACCCTCTCTATCAGATTGATCTGCAGGTGAGGATGTCTGTAGATGTCTTACAAGTGACAATGCGTTTCAAGCCATGGAAACAAGATGTGGCTTCAAAACCATTCACAGTTCTTCATGAGAACTACAAGAAAGTGAAGGTGGAGTTGCTATCTGCATGTTCCAGGCCATGGGCGGAGAGGGGTGCTGGGGTTTTCATCCAGTATTCTGCACCAGCTGTGATGCATCTTCTGAGGTTGCCTTGTGATAGTTCTCTGGGTGAAATCGGAGATAGAGCTTTGGAAATGATTTTGGTTCCCTATGGCATTCTGTCCTTGGGTTGTATGTTAGATCCAAGATGGAAACCTACCCCTTAGGAAGCTGGCATCTGAATGAAAGCCAGCACTCCTGTTCCACTTGCTGGCTGGTCGTCCTTACCCTGCTGCACACTGTTGGCCCTGGGAACCTGTAGTAATGCCACTGTCATTCTTCCTCCAGGCATATCTCACCGACTTCCTTTGCCAGTTTGCTCAGCAGCCCTGTTACATAATGTTTTCGTGCCACCTTAATGACAACGAGAGGCGGGTTCTGCAGACCATCGGCATCTAAAAAGGGGAATCTTCAACCCGTGTTCCCTCTCCTGGCCCAGCCTCAGACCGTTCTACAGCCCTCGCTGGTCTTGAGATGCACTTTTTCTCAGTCTGGAGTGGCTTCCTGGCCTATGGCCTCAACAGTGACACTGAGGACTCAGTCCTTGCTCACCAAGGCTAGCATTTAAAAATGCTAAAGCAAAGGACATTTCTCAAAGTCCTGTGAAGATACTCCAAATCTGGAACTGTTTTATTCCCTAGCTGCCACCTCCATTCCGAGCATCTTTTGTTGGCCAGACCAGAAACATTGATATCCAGAAGGATTATGGCTTCCTGGTAATTTTGCCCCACATCAGGAGCACAGGAAGTCACTACCATTTATATTCAGAAACATACCTGTTTGTTTTCATAGGATATCTGATGTGTTCAAAAAGGAGTCCCTTGAGAGATCATTATGCTTTCTACCCTCAGCCCCTGATGCTCTAGGTTCTTGGTAGGAACAAGCTGGAGCAGCCACATACTGAGCCCTTTCCAGTAACCTCCTTCCATGCTTCCCTCATGCAACACTAAGGCTTCTCTGTCAAAGGAGCCATCTTCCCATCTCTGCTTCATTGCATGACACAGCCCCTCCCCCCAGGCTGTTTCTATATATACATGCACACACAAAATAAGCCAGACAGATGGTAACTTGTCTTTCTTTTTTAGGAAAAAAAAAATCAGGAAAAAGATTTTTATTTCTAAATCTGCCTGACCCATCTATATTTAATATGCCTCTTCTACACAGGCTCTGTGGTTGCACAGAGCCTGATATGCAAAGGTTACCCCTATCCCTCAGGAATCCTCCAAAGTGGTTGAGTTGTAGCCCTCGAATTTGCAACATGTATTTTTCTAGGACAGTAAAGCAATCTTTACAAATGAATTTAGTCTGCATACTATAAGGTGTCTCAGCACCTCTGCCTTCTGTTTATCCCCTTTAGAAGGAAAGTAAAAACAAAAGAAAGCATTAGCAGAGCCTATTTTGGCATACTACTGTGATTTGGCAAAGAGCTCAAAAATCTTAGAGAACTGGTATTTTTCATTCAGATGTGTTTAAAGGTCAGTGGTACAGCATGTAGATAGCCCTGGGTGCAGTTTCTAGTACCGCAAAAGTAAGGGACATCCCTCAATGGGTTTTCCTTGTGTTAAGAATTGAGTGGGTGAAGATTAAGAAGAGCAGAGTAGTAACCCAGTGTTCCCTTTGTTTGATAGTGCTCGCATCTGGGACTCCATTTTTAATAGCCAGAGCTCTTTCTCTGGGTGATGCTCTAACAGAAAGAAAAGGGAATGTAGAAATGACTTCTGAGCTTAATTCTTCAGCAGACAGATAACAGTGTAACATTTCATCTTAAAGGCTTTTAATGGGACCTAAGGATGTGGCAGCTTAGTAATGTCTGTACCACCAGATGTCCTTAGTGCTCAGCCTTGAGTTCAGAGGCATTCCACTGAAGTTGCCACCCCCGCTGTAAGAACTTGAGAAGGTGTGTATAGCTGTCTTCTGGATGACCATGTAGAGACCAGTATTGCCTCTGCCCCTGCTGGTTTTCCTCCTGAAGGTGGAGTCCCTGAAAATGAGAAATGATAGCATACCTGCCCAGAAAACCACAGTAGGAATTTTGGAAACTTGCTCCATAGTTGATCTCAAAGCCAATTGGAGTTTGGTGCTAAAACAGTAGACCATTCCACACAATGAAGTTGTCCAATGGTTTTGACATGTTAGAATGGTGCCAGGTTAGCAGCATTGCCCTGCTGAGTTTGAGAAAGCTTGGAGACCTCCAGCAATATGCTGACAGTGATATGGGTTCCTTCTGAGACTGCTAATTAGAACGATTCCTCTATGTCTAGTGCCAAAATTAGTCCAGAGGGCTTCTCATCTGTTCTCATGCTTTACTTTTCATGGGAAGACTGAGCTCCTGCCTTAGGAGGCCATCCATGCCAACATACACTGGTTGGACATGGCGGGTCTTATGTCCCTTGATGAACAGATGCTTGTGTTTTCAAAGCATTTACCTTCTGTAGCAGGTACACAATGAATTTCCTCATCCCGTTGACTGTTCCTAAGAGCAGGACAAGACTTCTGTTGGTGATTTTTGGTGTGACATAGTTGAACTCTGGCTCCTATTTTGTCTCCTATGAGAGCCAACTTCATTTGGACAAAGGGTGGGGCTGACTGTTGGAAGACTAAGAAATGACCAGTGAGCTAACGAGAGGTGTGGGCTCCTGATGGTGACTGGTGAAACGCTAGAAGGCTGAAAAGCCGATAAAGTTCCAAGAAAGGAAGTTGATACTTCAAATCATTGACTGGGAAGCTTGAACTTAGAGCATATAGTTCAAAAGCATATGAATTCATGAGAAAAGAGGTTGCTGAGGCTGGGTATTCATTGTCAGCTAAAGAGCCAGTAGTCCCACTAATGAAAACATCCTTAGGACCACGACCAGGCTGTGGTGGCTCACGCCCTTAATCCCAGCACTTGGGAGGCAGAGACAGAGGTGGATCTCTCTGAGTTCGAGGTCAGCCTGGTCTACAAGAGCTAGTTCCAGGACAGGCTCCAAAGCGACAGAGAAACCCTGTCTCAGAAAACAACAAAAACGACCTTAGGTTTGTTAGCCATGCTGAGCAGCCTGACAAGATCAGAGCACCACCAGCTCAGCAACGTACAGTGAGCTCTTCCTGTGAAGGAATGTGAGATGAGTGTTGGGTGCAGCGCTGGGCGGGTTGCTTACGCCTTACTCTTTCCAAGAAGTTGGAAGCCATTTGCAAAAGATAACTGACCTAGACAACAAATGCTTGTCAAATCTTAGGTGACAGGAAGCCTCTCAGAAGGTGATCTGAGGATCCAAGTAGATCATCGAGTCATTATAAGAAAAGGACATTGGCAACAGTATTTTGATTAGAGTGCTGTGTCCCTCACTAAAAGTACTGGGTGTTCAGAGTCCAGAAAACTCACATGTGGGCCTAGGTTGTCTGATTCTGCAGGTTTTCCATCTCTGTCCCTGTCAGTGGTCCTGATTGATGACAGTACTCTGTAAAAGGACAGCCAAGGACTAAACTTGAGGAAAAGCAGTGACGTGGCTCAGAAGGCTGAACTCAACAGCGCTTCAGCACATTAAGGGACTGTCCAGTAAAAAGTGCTGCATTGTCCAGCCCACCAGGCAGACCTGTGTGCCTGAGTAAAGAAATAATAAAAGATGGATTTCTGGCTCCTGTTTCCTGTCAGTTTCAGTGACTATTAAACTGAAGGCTTTTCTCAAGAAGCTACTCTAGGGCTCAGCAAGGTGGTGTCTGCCTTTAATTCCTGAGGCAGAGACAGCTGAATCTCTGAGTTCAAGGTCAGCCTGGCCTACCTAGTGAGTTCCATTCTGTAGCAAGGGTTACAAAATGAGCAGGGGAAGCTGATAAAGAAATTGGAAACCAGTAACAAATAAGGCAAATGTTACGGGAAAAATGGGTTCTGTGTTCACTGTCACACACACACTCCCCCTTCTCTCACCCCCCCCCCCAATAAAGCTGGGCTACTGGTGTTGGGGATTGAAGCTGTGTCAAATGGCATGGAGAAAGTGACCCTTCAATAAAGGAGCAGAAAGGGCTGGCAGTTCTTGCTAAAACTTGAACACTGAAATGCTGGACCGGCTGAATGTATCTATGTGAACAGTCTCACACCTACTATCCTTGCAAGGTGGGTCCTTTTCCTTACCCTTTCTGCACATTGAGTAAAGCGGAGATACTACATGTTGCCTGCCAGCGTGAGATTACCATATCCAAGAAACCTGTTTCTAGTTTCTCTTACTCTCCTATGCATTTGCCAGGCAGACCAGGATAGGGTAGGGTATTCCAAAGGAGTGACTAAAATAAGATTGTCATGAAACAACTACATTTTAAAAGCTTTTGTATGCACAATAAAATGTTAGCGTGAGCAGTGCACTGTAGAACACACCTGTATTACTGGTGCTCTGGAGACAGAAGCAGGCAGACCAAGCAGAGGGACAGAGGAGCCCTTTTTTTTAAATCGAGTTACCTCACTGGTAGAGCACATAATTAGCATTAAGTGTTTTACCAGGGTCCTACCCCCCATGTTGGCACCCAGACCAGGGTCCTACTCCCCACGTCGGCACCCAGACCAGGGTTCTACCCCCTACCTCGGCACCCAGACCAGGGTTCTACTCCACACATCAGCACCCAGGTAAGAAAAATTAAGGTACTGTGATTCCTGGGATCTTAGCCAGAAATAATGCTGTAAAGATAAGTGAGCCAAATGGTGAAGGTTCCAACAAGGCCTGCTTCCTCTAGAGAAAAGTGACCACCCAAGAGGGACTTAGAGGTGCTTTAGAGCCTGAGCTGATGGAGGAACTGTGAGGTAAGGATGCCATCTGGCAGCAGGTCGAGGTGGAAGAGCTGCATATGTGCTAAGGTTAGAACAAGGGCAGAAGAGAAATCAGTTAAATGTTAGTTAAGGCTGAATGACTGCTAAGGGAGAGAGTCCCAGAGGTGACAATTATCAAATGAATTCCTCTGCATCAAAGAGGCCAAGCATTTAGCTGGTAGTCATGGCCAAAGCCCCTTCTCACACAGTGTCGTACACTAGGTGACAAAGCATTTACAAAGCATCGAGTAGTCGTATTCCAGCAGCAAGCAACCAATTGTTAATAAAATTCCAAAACTGGTGACTGATTTGCTTTTCTGTGAAGATGATGTAGATCAGCACCAGCCAGCTAGTGATCTCATTTTTTTTGTTGTTTTGTTTTTAGATGATTACAAAGGTCTCTCATGCCTGTGTGGCAAATATGCAATGAGAAAGAAAACAGTCACTGGCCTAGTTAGAAGGCCCAGGAAGCCCTTCAAGTCTTGGCATAACAATATAGCCAAGAGTGCCACCCTGTGAACCTGGGTTTCCCTGTTGTAAAATGGGGAGCAGATGCCCAGCTCATGGGATGTGAGAAGAGTCCCATCCTAACAATCCCCCCTACCCCCCCAGCGCACACAGAGCAGGAGCTAGCTGGATTTGGCTCGCCTTGCCTGCTTGGAAATGATTGTGACTCAGTTCAACTTCACATACGCCACTGCTGTTGCTAAATCAAGACCTAGGGAGCAGGATGGAAACCGGTGGCCCCAGCGCCCACCTGTCGCCCACTCTGTGGTTTTTCTGTGCGACAAATGATTGGTACATCGATTTGCTTTCGTTACACTTTTTCCCCACCTCTCGTTCTCATAACATAAGTGAGTTCTTCGAGATTCCTCACCTTAGGGGGTTTTGCAGGGTGACAGACCACTGCCTGAGGATAGCTGCACTTCTGGGTCCACAGGAAAAAGCTCAGCTGAAGGCAGGCTGGGATCCTGGAGGGAGGGGCCTAGCCTCCCACAGGAGGAGGTCCCCAGAGCCTGCTGGTCCTGGCTGAGTGCCTGGTGATGGAACACCTGAAGAGCTCTCTACCTAGGGTATGTCACAGGCCAGAGCTGCATAGATGAGCTTATGTTAAAGCCAGTGTTAATAAGCCCGGCATGCTTACCCTGGAGTTTTTTGTACTGTATGAGGCCCACGAACTCTTCATGACCCTGGAAGGAAAGTTAACCCGTAACATACTAAATTCTCCCACTAGATGTAGGATAGACTCGGACTGGATCTATTTTAATTTTTTTTTTTTTTTTTTTTTTTTGATTTTCGAGACAGGGTTTCTCTGTAGCTTTTGGTTCCTGTCCTGGAACTCGCTCTTGTAGACCAGGCTGGCCTCGAACTCACAGAGATCCACCTGCCTCTGCCTCCCGAGTGCTGGGATTAAAGGCATGTGCCACCACCGCCCGGCTATTTTAATTTTTTTTTTTAAATATCACTTCACCAGGGCAGTGGTGGGCATGCCTTTAATCCCAGAATTTGGGAGGTAGAGGCAGGTGGATCTCAGAGTTTAAGGACAGCCAGGGGTACACAGAGAAATCTAATCTTGAACAAAACAACAAATCATGCTCATACCTGACTTTGTAGTTGCAAATTCTTAGTTCTCATTTCCCCGGCAGCTCCTTTTTTGTGCTTGCAGGAAGGTTAACCAGTGTGAGGGTGATCGGAACCCTTTGCATGACCCTAAGATCTCCAGAGCAGATAAAAGACAGGATGGACTGGTATCTCTGATGAACTCTGGCTTTAGGGTTCTAGTGGGTCTGACTGTACCATATCTTCCCACGTGAGGGAACCAAGACCAGGGGGATCAGGTGACTTGGAGCTGGCAATCGACAGAACAAGACTTATACAGAGTTTATGGTTCACAGCATGGGCTCTGGAGTCAGGCTAGATTCTTGAGTTCTGGCAGGGCCACTTACCAGCTTTGGTAATTTGGGGCAAGCTTTATTAAATTTTCTGTCTACGCTTCCAAATCCACAGAACAGGTCCATTGGTATCTGTTCTACAGAGTGATTGTAAGAATCAAATAAAGTCAAGCATTTTGTAGTGAGGCTTACAGTATTAGATTTAGCTCATTAGTGTGGTCTTGAATCTAATGGAATCATCACATAAACCTGCCCCAGGAGAGTGGATCCTGTGCATCCAAATTCAACAGTTCCTGGCTGTGCTGGGATGGCTGAAAACAAACCCCAGCTGGAGTGCTGAATACTGAGGCCCTGAGCCCTTCCCAGGAGGGGCCAGACAGGAAAGCTGTAAACAGCGTTCACCATGCACTCGCGGATCTCAAAATAACACTTGTCTGCGCCCACTCTGCCCAGCTGGCAGAGCTGCAGGCTGAGTAAAGTGCCATTTAAAGATAACCTGGCACTCTCCGGACGCCCCACTGCCAGGGCCAGCTCCTAAGGCCAGACTGAGGCTGCCTGAGAAGGTGGTTGCTCACACAATCCAAGTCCATGCACCCACTGCCTTCATCCTGCAACTTGGAGTCGACAAACTGCCTAAGCTCTGCTCCAGTTCCTGAGCACACTGCAGACAAGCAGGAGCCCGGCGTTCCGAGAGGCACTCCTAAAAAGACAGTCTCTAGGGGGACGAGCATCTCTTTCTAAATGACACACTACACTGGTCACCTACCCTTGACCTTCCCCCCACCACCACCAAAGGTTCCCGGTACCACAAGAACAAATACAGAGGACAGTATCTTACAGCAAGAAACACAATTGAGGGCTGGAGAGATGGCTCAGCGGTTAAGAGCATTGCCTGCTCTGCCAAAGGTCCTGAGTTCAATTCCCAGCAACCACATGGTGGCTCACAGCCATCTGGAATGAGGTCTGGTGCCCTCTTCTGGCCTTCAGGCATACACACAGACAGAATATTGTATACATAGTAAATAAATAAAAAAAGAAACACAATTGATACACTTGCTTATACTGAAGGAATAGGCACTAGGAGAGACTTGAGTTCCTTCAGTTCCCAGTTCAACCTTGACTTTGGCCGTGTTCCTAGTGCTTTTCTGGGCCTTTCTCTTCCTTGCTGTGACCTTCAAGGAGCATATAGCCAGTTCTTAAGAGGCAATGACATTAAATCACAGTTAAGGGCACAGGGTACATGGTCAGGTAGCTGGAAGTATTCTAGAAAGGAGCACAGATAGTTTGGAGAAGCCTGGACTGGACTGAAGTGTTGTAGGTGGCTGCTTATTTGTCCCTGTCACCCAGCCCTGAAATAACCACACAGAAACTAACTCTTATATCTTAATTTAACCCATTTCTATTAATATGTGTATCGCCACGTGGCTCTGGCTTACCAGGTAAAGTTCCGACGTCCGTCTCTGGTGGGGCTCCATGGCTTCTCTCTCACTCCACCTCCTTTCTCCCAGCATTCAGTTTATTTTTCCCGCCTAGCTCTGCTCTACCCCATCAACAGGTCAAGGCAGTTTCTTTATTAGCCAATGGTATCCACAGCATACAGAGAGGAATCCCACATCAATGAAGCCTAGAGTCAATGGCTCTGAAGACCTTTGAGGTCAAGCCCCAGGCCACAGGCTTGGTCTAGTGGTTCTCCCACTTTCCCCACTCCTGATATCCTGACTACCTTTTCACTCCATGCATGTGACTGCTAGAGATGAGGCTGGGCATCCATGTTTTTATGCCAAGCACAGTCAAGGAGGAACAGGGTTGAATCTCAAGGGTATGGGCTTTGAAGTCACAGAAGACCAGTTTCACATCTCAGCAGTGTTAGCTGAGAGAATTAGCTTCTTTCAGCTCAGTTTCTTTTTAAAATTTATTTATGTTTTATGTATATTGGTGTTTTCCCTGTATGTGTGAGGGGTTGGATCCTAGAGTTAGTTTTTTTTTTGTTGTTGTTTTTTTTGTTGTTTGTTTTGTTTTGTTTTTCGAGACAGGGTTTCTCTGTAGCTTTGGAGCCTGTCCTGGAACTCCCTTTGTAGACCAGGCTGGCCTCGAACTCCCAGAGATCCGCCTGCCTCTGCCTCCCGAGTGCTGGGATTAAAGGCGTGCGCCACCATCGCCCGGCTTAGAGTTACAGTTTTGAGTTGCCATGTGGGTGTCATGTGGGTGCTCTCAACCACTGAGCCATTTCTCCAGCCCCTCAGCTCAGTTGATCTGTACAGTGGAATGAGCTCATTTGCATTCGTGCCTAATGCCTCAACCACATTCACCCTGCAAGCCTCTTACTGACAAAGCCTTATTTTGTCTCATCTAGTCACAGATAAGGATCCCAGAGAGACTGACTTGCTGAGAGGATGATGTTCCTGCATCCCTTTACTTGAAGATTAAGGAAGACTTGGGATTTGGATAGCTCCTTCCGGGATCCCCAATCTTAACACATTCCTCAGTCCTTGCTTCGTGGCCTCTCAGGACTCAGGTCCATAGCTCATCCTAACTATTCATGTCAGTGCTTCAACATCCCTTGCTAAGAAGTGCCCGTTGAGAAGTGGCGGGTATTGTGTTTAGGCCAGTACTCAGAAGCCTGAAGCACAATGGTTGAGGCAAGGCCTGCCTGTGTCTGTCTGTCTATCTGTCTGTGTGTGTGTGCACGTGTGTTCCAACCTGCAGGGCACACTAGTCCCTGAATCCTTCTATCCCTCCATCCTAGAATTTTGCAAACAGAAAGCCATTGATATAGCTATGCATGGTGGCACATGCCTTTATTTCCAGCACTCAGGAGGCAGAAGCAGCTATATCTCTGTGATTTAGGGGCCATCCTGGTCTACATAGCAAGCTCCAGGCCAAGGCTATATATGAGACCTTGTCTCAAAGAAAGAAGGAAGCCGGGCGGTGGTGGCACACGCCTTTAATCCCAGCACTCGGGAGGCAGAGGCAGGCGGATCTCTGTGAGTTCGAGGCCAGCCTGGTCTACAAGAGCTAGTTCCAGGACAGGAACCAAAAACTACGGAGAAACCCTGTCTCGAAAAATCCAAAAAAGAAAAGAAAAAGAAAGAAGGAAAAAAATTGGGGCAGTGAGGATCAGTTGATAAGATCTGCGTTAAATCCCTGGATCCTACGTGATAGAAGGAGATAAGCAAATTCTTTTTTTTTTGGATTTTCAAGACAGGGCTTCTCCGTAGCTTTTACTTCCTGTCCTGGAACTAGCTCTTGTAGATCAGGCTGGCCTCGAACTCACAGAGATCCGTCTGCCTCCCGAGTGCTGGGATTAAAGGCGTGCGCCACCACCGCCCGACTGATAAGCAAATTCTTATACTTTGTCCTCTGACCTCATGACTGTTCCCACACACTAATAAATAAAAGTAATGATGTTTTTTAAAAAAGAAAGAAACTAAAGATACCAAATAATGCAGCAGAGACAGGTGATGTGCGATCAAAAGCACACATCCAGAAGAGAGCAAGAGAATCAACTTCAAACAGGAAAGATGGCTCTTTACAGAGCACCTATTGCCAAAACTTGGTGACAGTGGCCCTTGCTTGCTCATGGTATAGGAAGAAGAAGGACAGCAAGGTGCTGGCATAAGTGGCAATGAGTCAGGAAATGTTCTTGGCAGTGGTTTTGATGACCGCCCAATTTTAGTACACATTCTGGCCCGCCTATCAGTCAGTGGCTGACAGCTTCCTGTGGCAGGGGCATGCTCCTCCTGCTCCCTCTCCTGGAAAGATATGCCACCACCCCCTTTAGGGCTATCCTCCCTCTGTGATTTCCCTTTCCCTAACTCACCTATTCTGCTTTCTCTCCATGACCTCCAGTCCCTTATCCAGAGCACCAGAAACATTTTCTGTCAGCTGTTGTCAACTCCAAGTCAAGATCCACCCATTTAGAAATCATGGGTCCTTCTGTTTTCTCTCCCATTTACTATGTTACCTTAAAGAAACCTTGAACATATTGGAGTCTCTGTTGGTAAAATGATGTTGATAAAAGATATATTTACCAACCTGGCTTAGCTAGTGGAGTTGTGCAAAGATTCTGTTGAGGTAGCTGCCCAAGCGTTGGAGCACCTTGTGGCATGGGTTGCAGAGATGACTCAGTGGTTAAGAGCACTTGGAGATGCTCTTGCCAAGAACCCAGGTTTGGTTCCCAGCACCTACATGATGGTTCACAACGGTCTGTAACTCGAGAGTATCAGATGTTCTCATCTTGCCTCTGAGGGCACCAGATGTGCACATACACATGAAAAAAAAATGTTTGAAGTGTACATGGCAGGAGACTAAGGTAACCGTTATTTGGCTGCACTAAGGTAACCGTTATTTGGCTGCACTTCAGAGTAATGCGCGCAGAGCAAGCCATGATCATGGCACACTATAATGACCTGTCCAGCCGCAGTGAACATAGGCTTAAACACTTGTGTTCCCTCTTCAGCTACCAGACTACTGGAAGAATGGACCCCAAGAAATTTTAATTTCCCCAGAAATCTCCAACTGGGTGAGGAGTTGGTGAAGGCCCGGGGGGTGGGGCATCCAGAGGAGGCACTTGTCTCGTGGTGAAAGGTTTATAATTTGGCAGATTACCTTGCAGGAAAAACTGAGAACGGAGACAGACGGGCAGCAGAACCACCCCTTGCCTGGACCTCTAAGTTAGGCAAATATCTTGCCCACTATTTAAACTTTACCCTCATTTGAGGGCCCCCTAAGATGGACTTGGAAAATGGCTCTCGACCTGGGTTACAATCCCTTCAGGTTTAAGACAATCCTTTCATAAAAGTCACTTAAGACCATCAGAAGTAGGACAGTGGTGGCACACAACTTTAATCCCAGCACTCAGGAGGCAGAGGCAGGTGGATCTCTGAGTTTGAGGCCAGCCTGGTCTACAGAGTGAGCAGAGTGAGTTCCAGGACAGCCAGGGCGACACAGAGAAACCCTATCTCGAAAACCAAAACAAAACACATCAGAAAACACAGATATTTATGTCATGATAATAACAGTAGCAAAATTACAGTTATGAAGTAGCAACAAAAACAATTTCTTGGTTGGGGTCTCCACAGCATGATGAAACATATTAAAGGGTTGCAGCATTAGAAAGGCTGAGAATCACTGGGCTCAGGGGTGGGGAGGTAACACTGGATCTCCTTGTCCCTCTTCCAATGTGACATATTGAATAAATCTCCTGGCTCTGTTTTTCATTGTTACTTTGGTTCTTTTCATTGACTTCTTGAGGATGGGTAGCTAAACCTGGTTTGTTGGCGCATGACCTCTAACTGCTGTAGCAACTCTCCGTGGGTTTGTAAAGGTAGATTGGCTTTTCCTACCCTGACACCCTCCACCTGTAATTAGCCTGCGTTGGTTCTGATAGCTAATGCAGTATTTTTGCAGGCTGGCTCCACGAAGTAAAAGGTTTCCACTGTAAAGTGTTTAACAGGATGGGTCCCAAGTGGCTCGGGCCATCCCTACGGGTGAGGAGTGAGGCTCCAGATGGAGAGCTGTCCATTCAGAGGGGGAAGGAGCTATCTCAGGGAGCCAGTGCAGCTGCCAGGGCCCAGGCCTGTGGGCACCAACAGGGACAAAGCCGCTCTGAACTTTCTCTCAATGGGTGCCTGTTTCTAGGAATGGGGGCAGGGTGACTCTGCCCCTCTCCTTCCCCTGCAGGACATCCAAGACTGGACACTACAGCAAAGGAGATCCCACACAAGGAAAGGTGCGGCCCATGCCCCTCCAGGGTTGGTCCATGAGCTGGACATTAAGAGGTGGCACCAGGATCAGTTTCTGGGGTCTGGGATAATGATTGGTCTCAGGAGAGGGGCGGGCGCAGGGCACAGCAGGGCCTCCCTGACCGCAGTGCCCAGCTGTTGGCTGTGCCCTTAAGGGCTCAGACTGAAGGAGTCATTGCACTGTCGGGGACAGGGAGAGCAGGGCTGTTTCCTGGGGTGAGGGGCGCCCAACTGGTACTGAGGCTGGGTGGGCGTCGCTAGTGGGCAGACCCCTGGGCGGGGCCTGGGCAGGGTTACTGCGGGCGGGGCGTTAGTCCCGCCCCGAGGAGGCGGGAGAGAAGCCAGAGCCTGTCCGCGGGCTGGGCGGTGCTGCAGCTCCCGCCGGCCGGCTTCGTCCAGCTTTGTCCTGCGGCCCCTTTTTCAGGCCGTCCTGGCCGCGCCCAGCCCCCTCCTGCCATGCCGCCCGCGGTGTCCCGCGGGGCCGTGCCGTTGGCTGCCGTCGTCCTGCTGGTGCTGGGGACTCCTCTGGGTAAGGGATGGGGAGCCGCACGGGATGAGTGAGGTGGGGCGGGATCGGGGAGGGGTTAAAGGGATCGGGCTGTGTCCCTGGAGACTATCCTCGGGCTGTCCTCCGGCTGTCCACGCGCCCCAGACGCTTCTCAGGTGCCCCTGGAGCAGGAAGAAAGGGCGCTGGGAGGTCAGGCAGTGGGAACCTAACCCCAGGCGCGGGGTTCAGCTTCAGGAAGAGGGGGGTTTCTAGAGTTTCGAGGCCGAGCCCCTCAGGGTGGAAACAAAAGTGAGCATTCAGCTTCCCAAGGCAGTGGGGTTGAGGGTGGCCAGAACTAAACTGGACTGGTGTCCACTGGGCACCCAAACCCCTGCCCGCAGCGCTAGCGAATGAAGACTGCTTGTGGTATCTGGATCGGAATGGCTCCTGGCATCCGGGATTTGACTGCGAGTTCTTCACCTTCTGCTGCGGGACCTGCTACCAGCGGTACTGCTGCAGGGACCTGACCTTACTCATCACCGAGAGACAGCAGAAACACTGCCTGGCCTTCAGGTGGGCTGTGGACTCCCAGGCCACCCTCTCTCGAGGCCTCCCGCTGCCTCCAGTACCCACCTCCACATTCTTAGCTGAAGGAGTCACCAAGACTCCAAATGGTGACAGAGAGCTGGTTGGTTGGTGTTAGTTACCATGGGCTTGCCTGGGCTGTTTTCAGAAGCTTCCTGTATCCTGGCAGATCCTGGGAGGGAGTGTACCGGGTTAATACTCAAACTGCAGAGTGGCTTTGTAGAAGCTCTGGCAAGAGGGCAGGAAGAAGACTTGGGTTTGGTTCCCAGGCCAGCTTCTTACTAGCAGTGTGATTTTGCCGAGACACTTGTCCTCTATGGATCAGTTACCTTTTAAAGAATATGGAAGTTGTTATCCGGTCCTGGTGCCTCACACCTATAATCCCAGCACTCAGGTGGCTGAGGCAGGAGGATCAACGTGAGTTCCAGACCAGTCTGGGCTACAAAGTGAAGCTGTCTCAAAAAACATAAACAAAAACAGAGTTGCCCAAATTAAAGGTTTTGTTACCCTCCTGTCGCCCCCCCCCCCCACCTGCCCCAGCTCAGTGTTGAGGCTGGGTTTAGGTCCTTATTACTGTCAACACTGCTTCTGTTAAGTGACACTCCTAGCCTCCAAATTAGTGGTTTCAAACTTTTTTAAGGGAGCTGCAAACATATAAAACAGATATAAGGGGAAATGTCAAGTGAGATTTGATAATAATGACCCTACGTTATTTCAAAGGCTCCTTTGAGGCCAACACATTTTAAACCTGACCACTTAATGTGTAGATGTGAAACCAGGAGTAGGTGGGCACACTACAAATCCCAGCATGCTTCACACTAGCCAGCCAGAGAGCATAGCCTCCTGGGAAGTAGAGGTCTCTAAACTCTACTAACAAGGTGGGCAGAATTAATCTCGCAAGGAACCCCAAGCCTTAGCATGCTGTGGCTGCCTGCTGACCAGGAGTTGGTGCCAGCACAGTGAGGACTTCCTTCGGTGTGTTGGAAGGTGAGAGGACCTGTTTTTTTTTGTTTAAAGTCCCAAGACCATAGCAGGCATCGCCTCTGCTGTAATCCTCTTTGTCGCTGTGGTTGCCACCACCATCTGCTGCTTCCTCTGTTCCTGTTGCTACCTATACCGAAGGCGCCAGCAGCTCCAGAGTCCCTTTGAAGGTATGCACAGCACCAGGCAAGGGGAGCCTGAGATGGGCTGGGCTGATTGTTGCTGAGGGCACCAAAGGGATCGAGGATTGGTGAATTCTCTAGTAGTGAGTGTTTCTGGGTGCCTGCACATGCCACCCAGAAACGTGTGCAAGTGAGCACTGGCCCGTGTCCAGGAACGTATGGGAACACGTGTTGTGCTCTTGTGTGCATGCACATGCGCATTCAGTCATTCACAGGAGTGTACCTGTTGATGGTAAGTGGGCGGCAGGTTAAGCATGCCTGTGGCTGAGTATTTGGGGTGGGGTCTGTGGTAGTGGACATTAACTGGGTGCGTTCCAGTACTTTGCATGTGTGTTTGAGTGTTACATGTAACTGCTCAAGCCTGATAAACATGGAAACAGTGACACCATATGGGAGATGAGTGTGGGAGGGGATGACTGGAGGAGGACCCTCTTAGTGACAGCTGTGCTGTGTTACAAGACACCAGCCCCTGGAGCTGCCCATTTTCTACCCAACGGGGACATTCCCCATGCTAGACTCTGCCTTCTGACGGCTCCGAAACCTGCCCAGGGGAACAAACTTGGTCAACACAGACTGACCTGCATAGCTTCATACATAGCTCTCTATTCAGCTCTGCAAGCAAGCTTTGGGAGGCAGAGGCCACAACTGGTTACCTAGAAGCCTGCCGGGCAGTTGCTAGGGTGCTTACCTTGGTTTCCTGGGCAGGAGGAGGTTTCCATGGGAGCTGGGTGTTTAAAATGCTGATTCTTGTCTCTCTTCTAGGCCAGGAGATTCCGATGACAGGCATCCCAATGCAGCCAGTATACCAATACCCTCCGGACCCCAAAGCTGGTCCTGTACCTCCGCAGCCTGGTTTCATGTACCCACCTAGTGGTCCTGCTCCCCAGTATCCTCTCTACCCAGCTGGGCCCCCAATCTACAACCCTGCAGGTAAGTGTACAGCCTGGAATCCCTGTTCTCACCCACCCTTGCTCCAGGACCTTCCCCCACCTCCGCCCCCAGAGCTGAGGACCGAACCCAGGGCTTTGTGCTTGCCAGCAAGCGCTCTACCACTAGCTAAATGCCCAACCCATCTCCAGGACCTTACCTACCTCTCTCACTGCTAAAGTCCCTTTCCCAGGCTCCTTCCATTTCTCCTTGGAAACTTGTAGGCATCTCTTCCCATGGAACCTGCACATCATGAAGGGGGGAGGGTGCTCCTGTGCCCCACTGACCCTCATCCTGTCTCCTTGGTTTTCAGCTCCTCCCCCCTATATGCCACCACAGCC
Source organism: Chionomys nivalis (assembly GCF_950005125.1). Lineage (NCBI taxonomy): Eukaryota > Metazoa > Chordata > Mammalia > Rodentia > Cricetidae > Chionomys > Chionomys nivalis. Next base: position 83,699,174 of record NC_080090.1, read on the forward strand.
CTCTTACCCAGGAGCCTGAAGAAACAGCTGTGGCTCTGCTGTCCCTTCCATGATGCCGTTTTTTGGGAGATTCCCCATTCTGTACCTGCATCCAGCCCTGGGGGTGGGCATGGGTCTTCTAGTCACCAGGCCCCAGATCAAGCCAAGCCTTGGGCCGTCCTGGGGACAGAGCCCCGGAGAAGTGGAACGTGAGCTGAGTTGGAACCAGGCCATAAATGAGGGGTGGGTAGGGAGGGCTTGGGGTTCATGAGCTATTTTTACTGGGAGGCAGAGTAAGGTGAGAGCCCGGGTCACAGTCTCTGTTTTCAGCAGTCCCTCTGCTCCCAGGATCCCAATCAGAAAGGCTGGGCCCCTCCTAATTGCCCTCTTGGGGCTGAGGTGGAGACAGTGGGGGACTCTATCAACGGCTGGCCACAGCACTTCCCTCTGGCTGCCCCACTGGCCAGAGCTCAGGCCTGCAGGATTAAAGCTGTAATGATGTAACTCATGTCAGTGGAATCATTGGCCCCATCCACCCCTCCCTTCTACCGAAGCCAGACCTCTGCTTGATCCACATCCCAGAGCAGGGGAGAGCAGCACCAGTGGGAGGAGCGCTCCACCGTCATCCCCATCCCAGGCAGAACCCCTGAGGATCCCTGGGCTGTTTTCCAAAGTGAGATGGATTTGTGGCCGTGAGAAAGAGGGTACTCACCAGCATTTTGGGGCCAGGCCTCTGGAACATCCAAGGCACTACCAGCTATACAAAGGCACCTATCCATCCAAGCACACTTAGATTTGGGTCTCACCACTATCTGACCTTGAGCATACTTCTGAACGTCCCCAAACCCCAGTGCCTTCATCTGTTTGGTGGCGATAGTTGTCAGAAAGATGAGGCAATGGAATTGAAACGCTGACTCTGTCCTTCCTTCCTGACCAGAGGCCCAAGGCTAGGGGCTAAGTGGAGAGACGTGACCACCCAACAGACTGGTGTAAGATGCTGTTGTCAACTGCTTGATCCTCATGGGTGCTAAGGTGTCAGGTCCTTCAGGCCCATACCAGGAACCCAGGGTAAGGTGTAAGGATGTGAAGGCTCCCTAAGGAGGGACCTGAGGGTGGCAGTGGGCGTCCAGAACTGTCTGCCAGTGTTCCTTTGTTCTGACACTGAGGTCACAGTCTTTATGCTCCGCTCTCAAGACATCTGGTGACAAATGCAGGAAAGAGAATTCCATAGTTTTGAAGTTTGGCAACACTGGGAATGGGACTGGGGGCCTTAGACATGGCAGTTAAGTGTTCTGCTCTTAAGACACATCCCAAAACTGTTTTAATAGTTCTGATTCAAGTAGGGAGAATGTCAGCTTACCCAATGTTCCCTTCTCCCAGTTCCCTAAATTCAGCCTTTTTTTTTTTTCAACCACCCTCAGGAAATCTAGCCCAATGTAGCCTCTGGCTTCCAGCACACCTCCAGGTTCTAGGTAGGGACACTGTGGTCACCATGTCCTCAGGGCCCTCGGTAGCCACATACCCAGGGGGCATTACCCCTTATTATATAATCTAGAAGGCAGGAACTTTGAGGCCTGGGTCATAGACTGCCTTGCAGTGCTCTGTTCCTGAGTGAATTCACAGCTTTCCTTTCCTGGGTGAAATCAAGGGGCACATGAATTTCCCCTAAACATGAGCCTTGTCACAGAGGGGTAGCTGATGCTACTGGGGCAATACTAGGCCCTTTCCCCCTGAACATGAGCCTTTTCACAAAGGGATAGCTGATGCTACTGGCCCACAGCTACGAATTCACTTTCTCCTTGAGGGTAGGGGAGAGAGATGGAGCTGGCATGTACAACAGTTCTTTCGTCACACTTGAGAAGACTAGCCAGGCGGTGGTGGCGCACGCCTTTAATCCCAGCATTCGGGAGGCAGAGGCAGGCGGATCTCTGTGAGTTCGAGGCCAGCCTGGGCTACAAGAGCTAGTTCCAAGATAGGCTCCAAAGCTACAGAGAAACCCTGTCTCGAAAAACCAAAATAAAATAAAATAAACAAGAACAACAACAACAACAAAAAACTACCCAAAACACGCAAGAAGACCATCTTTGCCTGGAAGCTAAAGTGAGAGGTACAGGAAAAGGTTTCCAAGATTTGGGGAGAAATGGTGTTAATGTTTAAGGGCCCTAACAGAATTCATTGTCCTTGAGTCAACAGTCTGGGACCAATGACAAGTTGCTTTGTAGTATAGAGCGGGAGGAAGGTTTACAGCTGCCAGCGCTGCCGGTGGAGAAGGGCTAGCTCCAGTAAACACAGCCAAGGAGAAAGGAGAAACCTTGCAGGGTAGGGAGAGGGAGGAGTCAGCGGAGTTCTGTCACATCCTGGAGCTCTTTCAGGGAGGGTAGCGTTCCATAGACCCAGCACGCCTGAGGGGGCCTAGAGGGGGCTGTACCTGCCCCTTTCCATCACTTAGCACCCCTGAAAACCAACAACACACATCTCAGGAACACAAGCAGGGCTGCTGGAGGGTCAGACAGTGGCCCTGTTCAAGGCCAACCTGGTCTACAGTGTGAGTTCTAGGACAGCCAGGGCTCCACAGAGAAATCCTGTATTGAAAAACAAGACAACAACCAACTAATGTTGTAAGACCCTAATGATGTAAGTGGGGTCTTACTGGACTAGGAGGAAACACTTAACAGTGTAGGGGCTGGTATAGGAGATCTAGTTGAAGAGGAGAGGTGTTTTGTTTTGTTTTGTTTTAACAAAAACATTGGCCTATAACTGCTGAAACACACACAAACCCAGGCAAACATGAACTTGTTCCGGTGTGGGTCTTCATCTGGGGTGAGGGTGTCAGAGCTCCAAGGAATTGGGAGGGGCTTGGGGGCTGGGAAAGTAGGGCAAAGATAGCATGGGAATACAGTGGAGCCGATGAAAAGGTTAAGTAGGAAAGAGAAGCCTGGCAGTTAGCAGAAGGGAGGCACCTAGGCAAGCAGACACTTCTGGCCAAGAGAGAAGGAAGGGAAAATGAAGGAAAGGACCAGGGGCTGGAGGGCTGGAGAAGGGAGTTTCAGAAGGGGAGAAGGCTTTCAGGCAATAAAGGCCACCCAATGGATGTTGTACCCCCTAGTCCTGGGCCTGACTTCCATGCTGCCTTCAGCTGAATATCATCTGCTGTCCGGGGTGGGGGCTGTGCTCTGGAAAACTTGGTTTTCCAGAAAAGCGTAGTCTTGAGTGAGTGACCCATGTCCAGGTCTTAGTTCTCAACGGTAGCCTGGCCCCGAGACCTGGAGCCATTTGCACTCCTGAGAGCCTCAGCAACCTCCGGTGCCCACTTATGATGTCAGATAGACCCATGTCCCAGGCTTTGGCGTCTCCTGGCAAGGGAAAGTGAGCCAAGTGAGAACAAGAGAAGGATTTCTCGGTTTGGGGGCAGCAAACATGGAATGGAACCCGGGGAAGAACAGGGAAGACGACGCGGAGGAAGCTGCTCGGAGAGGCTGAGGTCAGGTGTCTTCTCCCGTGGATCTATTCTCAAGGGGAACCTGGAATTGAGTCTGAATTCATTAACTTGAAAGAATCATTTGCTTTCTTTGGAACCCCCCCCCTTTTTTTTTCTCTCCCTTGTAAAACGCAGATGCTGGATGTGGATAGCTCTTTCCTAATACTAGTTCAGGCCCTCCTGAGTTCTAGTGCGGCAGGCTAGGTGACTGTGCGTTCGGGTGCGGCAGGCGGACCGCGAAACACGTGGAGCAGGCAGGAACGCTTCTGCGCATCCCGCAGATTCCGCTCCACACTTGGGTCCTACCCGGGCGCTGCACCGGCAGTCGCGTAGTGTGGGGCCAAGGTCCCGGCCCACCCTCTGGTCTTCTTTCCTGACCTCCGCGGCCAGCTCTAGGTCCAAGCTTTAGGCAGCTCTGAAGAGCAGTAAGCCTGGGACACAGTTTGCCTCGAGGTGGCGCTGCGCTTCCACAATCAGCTTTAAACGCACTCAGAAATGATTACATCATCCCAAACCTAGAGGTCTCTGGGAGGAGGTAAGGCGTGACTACCCCCTCCTCCAGCACCACCCCCCGCCCCGCTTCGCGCCCCCACCGGCTAAATCGTGTTTCCATTAAAAACGCTGCAAAGATGAAAGGTTCTTGAAGGACACTTTAAGGCTAGAGATTGGCTCAGCACACGCCTTTAATACACACAGCCACAGCGGCAAGATCTGAGTTCGAGGTTAGCCAGGTCTATATAGAAAAAAAAAAAAAAAAAACTAGCTGGGTTAGCTGGTTCTGTCTGGCCTTCAGTGCCATTGTAAAACACTATCACGGGTCCGTTTTTCAGCGGCAGAAAGGAGTGAAGACCTCAGTTCTGCCTCTTATTTGCCATGTGCACATGCTCCGCTGACTAATTCTATCTGCAAAACAGCGAGGCTATTGACTTCCAGGGGCTTGGCTGAAAGACCAGCAGAAGGCGCCCTTAAGCATCTAGCTAGTGCCCTGTACCCATCATGTGCGAGCTTGTGGGCTTGGCTCCAAATCACACCCTTGGAGAACCGAGAGCCAGCTGGTTTCTCTCCTCTCCTGGAATACCCGTTACTTAAGCAGTGGATGAGTTGGGGAGGAATGGGGTCGGAGTGGACGATGGGATAGGAGTTGACTCTCTCTCATTTAAGCCAGTCCTAGGACAGCTGTTCTGCTTCTGTAGGGAGGTAGGATCCTGCTCATATTCCAACCACTTTGCTCTCCACTACTGAGGCTAAACATAAATAAAATAAAATAAAATAAAATAAAATAAAATAAAATAAAATAAAATAAATGGAGGCAGCGAACCTGTCTGTGACCAAGAGCCAAGGTGACAGTTTCATGGCGCCACAGCTCCTTTTAGGTCAGTAAGAGTTAGAAAGAAACTTGTGAGGGCAGTGTTGGGGGTGGAAGCTGAGGCCTCCATGTTAGCCATAGGAGCTAACACTGAGCTTCACCCCTAGCCGGGACAGTGGTGGCTGTGGTGGCTCTGCCTCCAGCTGAAGCACCCTGGCCCGAAGTCACCCTGGTGCAGGTGTTGTCCTCACTCAGTCACTCTGGTTCTCTGTGCCTTCCTTGGCCTATAACTGCTGTGAGTTGAGGAGCTGGCCCTGAGCCCACAGTATGAAGAGTCCCAGAATGATCATCCCTGAACGTGCCTAATATAGCCATCCCCGGGCCCTGTGTGCCTCTCTGCCCTGTCACCCCTGAGAACAGTTCTGGGCATAGATATAAGGCAGAGAGACTGACTGAGGAGCAGTCCTGGAACACCAGGTCAGGAGGTTGTCTCCTCGGGAGTTCAAGCACTCCCCCATACCGCCCTTTCTGTAGCATACAGCACAGGCTCCATGGCTGGTGTCCACAAAGACCTTGAACGGTTTGGCAGAGACCCTGAGCTTTTGGAGGCCTTCTAGGGAACCTGGAGTGGACGTTAGAACCATTAACACATGAAAAGAGGTGAGGCATGGCCGCTCGCAGCTAAAGGTTTGTATATATTATCAAAATCTTATGGAAAAACAGATATATAGCTATTTATACAGCAGCAGGTGATGTGAAGAAAACGTCTGCTTTGGCATCAACCCTTCATGTCCATCCAGCTGCTGTCTCTCCACTTCCATTTGGAGCCTCCTCTCTGTCAGGCACCTCCAACCAGGCCTGCTGCCCAGGCACAGCAGATGAAGGGGTTGGTGGCCTCCTCAGCTCTCCTGCTCTGCCCTTGGACCCCCATGCCCTCTCCATCCATCTACCATTGCTCCATAGAGAGCCACTGGCCCAGCAGCTTCCCCCAAGGGCTCCTCAGAGGCCTGAATCCTGGCCCTGGAGGCAGTGAGGCTGGGGTGGATGTGTGGTCCCTGGGAGACATCCTCTCTGCATTGGAAGCCTTTGGCAGCATGCCTGCTACATGGGATATGACGATACCATCTTCTCTGTGACGTGCTCAAAGAACTCCTCTTGTCCTGGAACTTCAGCTCCAGGTTTCAAAGCAATTTTCGGAGAGCCTCGGAGACAAGAAAAGGAAAGTGAGAAGAGACGAGGTGTCTTCCCTCGAGCGTGGCCCAGGTCTCGCACTCTCCCACGGTGGACAGGGACAACTGCGACAGCTCAGCCAGGGTGGGGTGGCGGGGGTCGGTGTAGCCCTGGTACTAGAGTCTGGGCAGTCATGGCATTGGCACCGGTGCCCAGCTGCCTGGTCCTATTGGAGCAGTTTGGGCACCTCCACCTGTAAGGCAAAGCAGAGGCAGGTTAGCTCAGGGAGCCCAACAGGGTACCCTAGAGTTCAATTTGCTTTCCTTCCTTGCAAAAGGATACGACCCAAACACCTCAGTGTGTGTCTGTAGGGTGGGTGAGTGAGGTGTTGACAGCAAGGGTTACAGCTGGTTCTTCTTTATGGTTAGTCTTTAGTCACAACGATAATGGAGGTAATGGGATAGCCTAATTAGGGCATTCGGTCAGGAAGACAAATGACTCTGGACTCTGTCACTCAAGTAGGACTTCCAAGGAGACAGGGATGTGAGAATCAAGAGATCCCGAGACATTCATGTGTCCAAGACACTGATCATTTAAAGTAGACTCTCCCGGGCTGGAGAGATGGCTCAGCCATTAAAGGCTAGGCTCACAACCAAAATATAAAGTAGACTCTCCCAAGGGGTGACCTTTAGGGCAGACTAGCCCGTGGATTTGGGTTGATCCTGAGAGTAAACAAAATAGACCCAAAATTATTTTTGTTTGAAAAAAAAATGGAGAAAAATAAAAAAAGCTTGCAGGCCGGGCCTGTGGCAGCCTTGCATATAGAGGCCATGGCTCCATCCCTAGGGCAATGTAGGTTTGATTACAGGTGGAGAGGTAGAAATGTGAGGTGGGAGGCCAGACGAAGTGCTGTAAAGGAAGAGGCCTTGCCTCTAAGAGAGGTAGGGACCTGAGGCCCTGTGGCTGGATGTGGGCTCCTCAGCTTGTGCTCCATTACACCCTCCCTTCTCCTACAAGCCCAGAACTGTCCTGGCCCACGGCTGTGCCCACCGTCACTTGCCGAGAACTGTCCTGGCCCACAGCCGTGCCCACCGTCACTTGCCCAGAACTGTCCTGGCCCACAGCTGTGCCCACCATCACTTACCTTCTTCAACTGCTTAAGGTTGCTGGAACGGATAGCAGCCAGGAGCTGGTCACGTGAGTTCTTCTCCTGGACAGGGAGCACTTTGTCTCCCATCTTCCTCTGGGTAGCTGGTGACAGTGAGTTCTTGAGATTCTCCATGATAAAGGGGGGGGCCAGGGGAGGGGGAGGGGGAGGCGGGGCTGCCGGAGCACCTGCTTTCTTAGGTGAGTTCTTTGGAGCAGACTTTGGAGATGGCTGGGGTGAAGGTTTGGGGGAGCCCTTGGCCAGAGCCCCAACCTTGGGCACCTCCAGCCGGTCCTTCTTCTCTCCACTGGCTTCCTGAGCCTGCTTTTGCTCTTGCAGCCGTTTCTGTCGCTGCTTGTCCATGTTGCGGCTGAGCAGATTGGTGACGGTCATCCGGGGCCCAGCCAGCTCAAAATGGTAGCCCAGCTTGAGCAGGGTGGTGTTCTCCTTGAGCAGCTTGGCTATCTCCATCTCGGTCTTGCCTCCACAGATGTGCCTCTGGTTGTGAAAACGCAGCTCTGTCAGTGTGTTGTTCTGGAGGAGGGCCCGGAAGATGGCCAGGATGCCTTTGCCAGTGATGTGATTGGAGTCCAGGTTGAGGCTGGTGATGGTCTTATTGGCCTTAAGCATGATGGCAATGGCAAAGGCCACATGGTCATCGGCCCGAGTGTTGGCCAAGGCGAACACCTTGACCACGGTGTTGAACTCCAAGGCCTCCGTGAAGCGGACCAGGATTTCATTGGTGATACAGTCGGAGTTGTTGACGTTCACCTCGGTCATCTCTGGGTCATTGTTCTTCACTCGCTCCAGAGGTTCATCAAATATGCTGGGAGCTGCTTCCTCCTCTGCTCTGGCTGGCCCTTCAGAGGGCTTGCTGGGGCCACTGGGGGCCAGCTTCTCTGAGGCTTTGGTCTTGCTCTCTTCCTTGACGTCCTTATCAGGTCGGTTCTCTTCCTTCTTAGCCTTTTCCTCCTCCTTTTTTGAATCTCTGTCCCCACTTCCTTTTTGCGCACCCTCGTCCTCTGCTCTCTTGTCTGTGCTCTCATTTGGCTTTTTCGGCCTCTCGTCCTCCCTTTGGGAGACTGTGCTTCTGCTCTTTGCCGTTTGTTTCTCTTCCTCTTTCTTGCTGGGCTCCTCCTCTCTCTTCTTGTCTTTCTCTCTGTTCGAGCCTGCGTTCCTGACACTCCCCGTCTTGTCTTCTTCCTTCTTCGGGGCTGCCATCCTCTCCTCTTTGCCACCCTTCCCAGCCTCCTTCCTGTCCACTGCAGCCTTGACCCGGCCCTTGTCAATGCCCCTGATGACCTTCTCCTCCTTGGGCTTCTCAGCCCCTTTGCCATCAGTCTCCTCTCGGTCCCTGGAGAAACTTTTCTTCAAAACACCCTTCTTGGGCTCTTTGCCCAGGTCTGAGTCCTGTCTGGGGCCTAGGGCCTTCCTGCTGGCATCACTGCCCTTTTCCTCTCCGTTCTTGGCATCTGTCTTCTTCCCCACTTGCTTGCTTTCCTAAGAATTCAGAAAAGAAAAATAAACATGTAGAGCTGGCTACAGGGGAGGGGAGGGGAGGACGGGGGGACCAGCCAAGGAGGCCTGTGGAAGTGCCCTTGAGTCTCTGAAGGACACCGGATGGGGGAAAGATTGACAGGCTGCCTCTGCTGAGCTCTGTAGTGGCAGGACTGGCTTCAGGCCTCAGAAAATGAGCAGACTCATCAGACTCACGGTCCCGGGTGAGCCATGTGCGAATGGACACCTGCAGAAAGAACACGGCTCGTCCACTGAGCATCCTTAGAAATCCACGCATGCTAACACTGTCTCGTTTACAGTGCTGAATGCTTATTGTTATAGACTTGCTTGTGTTTATTTTGTTTTTTAAGACTTATTTGTTGCCGGGCGGTGGTGGCGCACGCCTTTAATCCCAGCACTCGGGAGGCAGAGGCAGGCGGATCTCTGTGAGTTCGAGACCAGCCTGGTCTACAAGAGCTAGTTCCAGGACAGGCTCCAAAACCACAGAGAAACCCTGTCTCGAAAAACCAAAAAAAAAAAAAAAAAAGACTTATTTGTTGTGCTGGAGAGATGACTTGGAGATTAAGAACACTGATTGCTTTTCCAGAAGACCCAGGTTCAGTTCCC